>NW_027437183.1:34665000-35082500 GCF_033239565.1 Halichoeres trimaculatus
CAAACTACTGCTCAAAGCATTATGGGATTGCATAACTTTGGTATTATTAAGCAATTTCTGCACACGTTGCCATATTTGCTGCCACTATTACATCAACCCGTTGCTTTCTTTAAGTGCTTTACAACCACAGGAACTTGGATTTCTGCCTTAAGGATTGTACTTTCTAGAGGTCCAGGGACTCTGGCCAACAAGCTGAAAGTTTCTGATTGGTGGAGCAGCCACAGTGTTTTTATTTCTCCATCCCTCCGTCCACAATAAGATGATCCCCACCTGTGATAGACTTGGTTTATAGTGATGGGAAGCTCAATTCTTTTTTACTGAATCGAGTTTAAATGAGTCACTCACCAAAGTGAATGAGTCATTTGAGTCAGTCGAGTCAGTTACCCAGAAAGTGTAAAGAAATCTATATTTCAGAGAGATTCATAAGTGGCAGCTGTGCTGTTTTAATGAGAGATCAGCATAGACAGGAGAATAAATGTGAGATGACGAGACATTGCAAGTTGGAAAAGTTTGTGAACTCAAGTGTCTGCGCCAGCGGGAGGTGAGTGAGATTCTGTGCTGTGAGTCGAGCCGTGCAACGTATTAATCTATTGAGTGATTCGTAACTCACGGGGGGGAAGGGGGTGCGTGAGTAACCTGTATGTGCTTTGACTCATTCTGTGAGTGAGTTAGTGCAACCCGTATGTGCTAAGAGTCGAGTAATGCTACGTACGTTTGAGCTGGCGAGTGACTCGTATGTGCTTTAAGTCATACTGTGAGTGAGTTAGTGATCTGTATGTACTGTGGGTGAGTTAATGACCTGTATACACTATGAGTTGAGCCATTCTACGTACCAGCCATTCTCCTGTGATGTGAGTGAGGGGCTGGGCTACCGTGAGCTTTGTACTGAGTCAGTAAATGAGTCATTTGGGGCAAGAATCATGATTCTCGAGTCAGTAAAGTGACTCTCGAGTATTGAACGATTCATTCATGATTCGCACAACACTATTATTTTATTAGGCCCAGGTTACACAACGTTTCACACCAAAACGCAAAAAACGTTGCAAAAAATCCACAAATGTCTTGTCCAGAAGCACCTTTTGTAGATCTCCAGTGAAGTAGAGTTGGGCTGATCATCTGGTGTATTGGAGAATGCTAAGAGCAGAAGTGGAGCTCATTTTGTTAAAAGACAGTCAGCAGATTTAGCAGATTGAGCAGGACAAGGCTAAAACACGGAAGCACACAACGATCATGACAACGGTATCGTTGTCCTGTTAAATGCACATGAGCAAAACGGGACATGTTTCCTAAAATCTTTGTCATGTTATTGGCCCTCAGTACCTCCTAAACAAAAACAATGGTCTTCTTTAAAGGGGACATATCATGCCGATCCCTGATTTAATACTTACATATAATATAATAAATTTGAAAACAAGACCTTTCACCCCCTGAATTTTCAAAATATGAGATATTGTATTTTTTCTGATATCCTAGAACGAGATTTGATGTCCCTGAAAATAGGTCATTGACATTTGGCTTTGAGATTTCGACCTTCATGACAACAAGAGGAGCCTTTCTTTTTATTGGAGTAATCTGATAAAGTAGCTCCTCCTCTGTGATGTCAGTTAGTCACACAACCGCCACCGAGGGATACACCCACCTAGAGCCGAGTATAAATAAAGCTCCCTACTAGCTCTGGCTAACTTGACTGAGTGCTAACATAGTGATGAACTGACGGTAGAGGCGATCTTTAGACTACACTTTCAGCATGATGGATAAAACAGACAGAAAAGTGAGGGAGCAGGATGGAGCCCTGTTATAGAAATAGTTTATTGGTGAAGTCTGCCTATATTTCCACGTATAAACTATACATGTTACAGTACCGGTTTGACTCACCACACTGAAGCGTCCTGAGATGATCTGTGTCCAGGTGGATTTTCTTCCTCTTGAGCTGCAGAACCGTCTGGGTCTGCCTCGGGGTCCAATACAAAAGGACGTATCCTACACTCTGCCATTTTATAAGTGCTATCAATGCCTTACGGTGAAGTTTTGGCAAACAGCAAACTCGCTCGGTCTGCTCCATTCAATGTGGCGATTTTGTAAATACTGCCATGCTGCAAAAACCGCCCCCTGGCTCTACCCCCTCCGCCCCTCTGATAGAACTGACCAATCAGAGCACAAAGGGCTGTGACGTTGCGAGGTTACTGGAGGTCATTCTCCAAACGGAGCGTTTCAACGAGATCTTCAGAATGGCCTAAAATGAGGATATTGAGAACGCTATTGTGGGGCAATGAAGGAACTAAATGACTTGTACTGAGGGCAGAAATGCTTTACAGGCATCCTAGTCTGGCATACTGAAAAGGAGAAACAAGCATGATATGTCCCCTTTAAGTGTGCCAGTGTGACTGTGTGTACATCAGCTCTGGGTGTTCCATTTTAAAGTGTGACCCTGTAAACTAGAGACCTTCAGCTGAACCTGTCGGTGGATATCCAGTTTACAACAGCTGTTCAAACACAGAAGTCTTCATTTAGATCTTTCTGTAAATGCCACAAAACAATCTTACTGAATAAGTATTCAATGATGATCTAAAGACTGAGTGGCTAAAAGTTGTCGATCAAAAGGGTCCTTCTTTATACAGAAACACCTGCTGAACTCTGCTGCCATCATGCTTTAGATGGCAGAGATCATTTAGAATAGAATAGAACAGAACTTTATCGCCATTGTAACAAGTACAAAGAATTTGAAGTCACAGCTGCAATCAAGAAAACAAAAGTAAGAAATTGTATCGAAAGTGCAAAAAGGTTCATAAGACAACAGATGATGACAGCTTGTTCATCATTGTCCAGTTCAGCCAGTCTCCTCTTCCACAGGGTCCAGGACTGAGCTTCTTCAGCAGTCTGTTCAGTCTCTGTCTCCTGGATCCTGTCTGCTCACAGCAGGTGAAGCTCTTCCAACATGGCGTTGGTTGGCTCCGTTAGCCATGTCTGTGAATAGCATGATGCTACTCTGCCCTCTGGTGTTCCCTCTGTTGCTGGGTTAGCACAACTAGCTCGTTCAGCTTACTTGAGATAGATCCTATGTTCCCAATACCCATGGATGGAAGGACAGGTCCATGTCTTCACTTCTTAACTCACACCCGAGAACCAGCACGTCATCCTCACCTCCTTCTCCTCACCTTGTGGGAAGACATCAGGCCTTACACCAGTTAGCATTGACACGCTACAGGCTGCTAACAGCTGAGTTCACATGTAAACACTGCAGCCATGGTTACATGTAGGATGTCCAGGCAAACACAGGAGAAAAGTAGTAAAAATATCACTGATGCCACAAAGAGTTTGGTGTCCATGACCAACAAATGAGCCATACAAAGTAATGATGCACTCCAAATACAAAGATTACGAAAGAGGGATGAGAGAGATGAAAAATTACAAGAAACGGACAAAGAAGAGAGAGCTGCTGCAAAAGGCAGCCATAGCCAACAGGGTGGCGTCTAGCAACATTTCTGGCATTTTGATGAAAACTTCTCACTACTTTTGTCTCCTTCTAAGTGTTTTTTTTTTAACAAATCCGTCTGCACAGTGGAGCACAGGCTGAATCTCCTCCATGCTGACCTGTTAATTGTGGTGATGCACATAATGATGCCAGCCTGTTGCCTTCATTGCTGTTTTACTGCCCCTACTGGTCTAGTGGTGTAGTGCAATTTCTTTATTATTCTGTCTACATCACTGAGCTGATCTGCTTAATCTTCATGGGACTTCAGACCTCAATGTAAACGCAGGTAGTAATGTGCCACAGAAACCATTTAGTTCCTAGAACGTTCTGGTCAAAAAGAACCTGGGTATGTGAAACCTTGAGTTTTGAGTCATCATGTTGTTTACTGTTAGACTAACACTGAACAATCTAACAAGGTTCGGGCCCCAAGGTTTCAACATTCAAGTTTTGTTGAAAACAGGTCTTAACTACTCTGATTGAAAATTTTGGAAACCTCAATTTTACTGACTAATTTTTATAAAACTATGTTTCTTCTAAAAGAAAGGAGGATGGAAATGGTAAGCAAGCAAAGACTGGTACTTGTTTATCAGAGTTGCTCAAACTGTGAAGGTAAATAGACCTCTGGATGTGCTGATATAGTTGGTTAACACATGTGAAGGACTACGTAGTCAGTTGTGGTTTTCAGGGCTACATGACAAAGGCTATGGGATTTCAACCTAGCCACCCACTGGGCCTGAAAACAATCTATGACCCACTAACAATGTCACTTTCCAATGTGAGAGCTCTATACAGCAAGATTTTTGTTTTAACAGGATTTTATTTCTTTCAGCAGCTGAGAGTTTACATTTTTAAACCAAACCAATGATCTTAGCTACCTCGTAGAACTGTTTCCCTTTACTACATTTGTTTCAACCAGCTCAGGCTGGTTGGGGTTGCACAGGTAGGGGTTACTGTGGTGAATTCTGTTTTTATTTTTTTATTTTTTCCATCCTGTCTTGTTTAAAGGCCTTATGAGCATGATTTCTTTGGCGTTGATTGTGGTGACACCTGTGGCCAGAATCAGTAGCGTTTTTCTTGGATGAAGACACCATTTCCCATGAGCACCATCACCCACTGTCATCAAGCTGTGACTCTTGCCAAGGTGTGCCTTTGTTTTGGGGAGCAAATCTTCTTTTTAACACTACTTTTCTTTGTTCAAGACAACTTTTCCCAGGATGCAAAGCAACAAGGTAATGTAATTAATTGAAGTTACATAGAGATATTGTTTGAAACTTGACAACAACAAACTTGGTGTGGCATCACCGAAGAACTTTCCATCTATGAGTAGTAAATGGATTCGTGTTCTAACGGGAAAATCCCCCTGACCATGAAACTGAGAAACTCCATTTAGAAAATAACAGATTCTGGTGCTGATAAACTAATTTTAAAAAATGAAATATTTTAGTCCCCACTAAAATATGTGACTTTGTTGCTTTGAATCCTGGAAAAAGTACAGTTAAAATATCCGCTTTCCATTTATTTACTTCAAGACAAACATGCCTTGGTAAGAGTCACGTCTTTACAACAGTGAGTGATGGTGCTCATTGGAAACAGAGTCGTCATCCCAGAAACACACGACAGATACTGGCCACAGGTGTCACTGCAGTCATGCTAAATGGACAGTCATCATTAAAGGCTGTAATATCTTTCAAGACAGCTGGTTAGATCAAAGTTCCTTTCCTGTGCAGTGCCAACAAATAAATCAGCTTTTTAGACCATAGACTGTGAAATACATGGAAATAGTCTCTGTGACATCACTCATCTGTTTTTGATGGAGAGTTTTCAAGACTAACGTTGAAAGATGCCATATTGAAAAATCTAGACTCAACTTGATTTGAATCAGGATGAGATAAAGAGGCGGGTCTTTAGCCCCTTCAAAGTCAACTTCAGGGTGTCCACATGTCAGCCAAGTCAACTATGGCCTTGTTTGAGCAAAACTAGCATGTTTCATAAATTAAAAAATAACGAGTTCTAAAAAAAAATTACTTCCTTTACAGTGTGTGTTGATGGAAAATAAAAAAAGAATTCAGTTTCAGGTTGTTTCTATCAGGGAAGGAACGCCAGTCTGCATCTTTAGGTGCATTTAAAGATTAGAGGAGACATATTTTAAAAGCTTCTGAAAGCTCTGATCAATATACATCAGAGGGTAAAGAGAGACTACAAGAGGTCTTATTTCTGCTCCATATGACGCTAAGGTGTAAAAAAAATAAGTCTGCTTTTTGCTTTTCAGTGGACCTGTATGAAACGTACATGCTGGTAAGAGTGGGCTCATTTATTGATGTGTTAGTGGGACTTGAAAACCAGACTGAACATTTTAGCCGCGTGTCTTTTATCCGCAGAGTTTTCTGACAACACATAAAGCTAACAACAAAAACAGAGTGAATGGAGCAGGGCTTTTCCATGGCCGTCCCACTAAAATGGGCTAAATGTGAAGAGTGTGAGAGCAGAGGTGGGGAGGGAGGGGGAGACAAGTGTCTGGTGAGTGCAGGAAATGGGAGCAGAGTACAAAAATGGCTGTGATAAAAAGGACATGTGAGAGAAACAGGGACAAAGACGGTCAGAGAGGGGAGAGATCAATACATCTGCAGCCTGCTGAAAAAGATGGCTGCACTGTGGAGACGCTCGTTTATGTTTAAAGTAGATGGAGAGTAGTAAGGACTATATGTCTGTGTGTGTGTGTGTGTGTGTGTGTGTGTGTGTGTGTGTTTGGTGGGCAGGGAGAGGTGGCCTATGAGGCCTCACCTCTCCACTGGAGTGGTAAATCAGCCATCAGCCATGTGACAGGCTCAGTGCCCCCCTGCTCTGCCCAATGAGACATGACCCTCTCAGCCCCCTCCTGCCCCTTCCCGCCCCCTCCTCGACGGAGCTTTGATATCCCTCCTCGCTCCACTGACCAACCGATGGGAGGGGGCGCACCAAGAGCATTCCTCTAAACCAGCCAAACGGAGCAGCTGAATATATCCCATCATGCAACAAAAGCCCAGAGGAGCTGCACTGGCCTTTGGAGGAGAAGGGATGAAGGGGGGAGGTGAGCAAGGGAGGCGTGATGTTAGCTCGCCAGCTGAAACCACTGCCGACCCGGCGAGAGCCAACAACTGCTTCCTGTCTGCTGGCATTAGCGTGGCCTGCAGTGAGGATAAGCTGATTGCACTTTGGGGCCACAGCGCGCTGACCTGGCTGCAGCACACTGCCTACCTCTGTACGCCTGCAACCGTCTCAGGAACACCACCGTCAACAACAACAACTAATGCCAGGGGGACAAACCTTCAGTCAGCGCGGGCACCGTACAACAGACCCACGCTGGAAAAGTAACAACATTTCAACCCAAGCAGTAACAATGAGGCTAATACAAAAACTGCAGTTCCTCCAGTGTCCACTTGAGTCTGGCTCTAACGCCAAAAACACTCAATACACTCCAGATTAAAACATCAACTTTCACGGTTTGGAACAAAAACTACGTTGGTGGCACAATTTTTTTTTTTTTTTGTTCACAAAGTTTGCTGTCTTAGTTCTTATGTAGGCAATTTGTTAGGGCCTATGTCCTGATTTGATTCTTCGATGATTTTTTTCGGGTGCTGATTTGACCTATGTTGCAATTCTTTGTTATTGCTGTGATTTTTAGTTTGCTTCTTTAACACCAGGCATTGTGAAACAGTCGAGTAATGAAGATGATATCTTTCATTTTTCCCACAAATGCACATCAAATGTGTGTCAGAAATTGAATTGAAATTGAGCCAAAAAGTCAATTTTTCAACCCAGAATCCTGATTCAAATATCTTAAAACTTAAAATCCTGATACTCAAGTGAATCCATTTTTTCCCACCACTTCAATTTGTACTAACACAAGATTGTGACGAGTGATCAAATTAATTGCAATTAACTGCAAAGTCATTCCCTGTCATGAAAAATGACTTTTGTGGAAACCAAAACTTTTTGCTACGATTGTAGTAGTGCCTAGAGAGGCACTGGTAGCGCTGACGGGTGGGTATACCTAAGGTTGTATTGACTTCATCAGTGTGCTGCTTAGGAACTAGTGTGAGTCAGTGTTTCAGATACCGTGATCATCAACTTGGTGGGTTCGGATGCTCCTAGCCTCTTGCACGTTAGTCTGCCCTTGAGATGATTGGTTGGTAAAACTAGTTTTGTAAGCTGGTCTTGTACCATTTCTTACTATTCACAGGAGGGCCTACACAAAGGCTATGATCTTTCTTGCCTTCCAGATGGTGGCTCAAGAGCTGCCGACTACCATCTCAGAGGACTTGTCTGTGGAGGCATGGCAGGCAGAAACTTGGAAACAAGGGTGGGAGTCGGCAGGACCTTACCAGTACATGGAGACGGCTTTGAAGGAGAATGACAATGGACTTTACTCAACTGCCTTCACATGGGGTTGGGGGCTTTGGCTCATCCAGGAGAAAGTGGGGCCTGTCAGACAGTGCAGCATGCAAGTGTCAGGAGCCCCAAGCAGACCACCAACCACATCATCAACACCTGCCCCCTGTACAAGCCATCTTCTGAGCAGAGCATCTTCAGAGTTGGAGCTGACACAAGAGCACGGCTGAAAGACAGAGCTGGATGTTTTAAGATGATACACAAAAGATGAAGAAGAAGAAGACCACCAACTTCAGACTCAATCATGTCGCCTCAGATTGTAAAGTATGGTGTCCCTGAGAGTATGCTTAATACCATCTGTCTATCAATGCAAATCCTGAAAGTAGAGATCAAATCCATGATTAGTGCAGGTCTGCTGCTAATCTTTATTGTTCTCTATAATCTGGAGATTTTCATCCTGCCATTATCCAGACTTTTTCCAGACAGTCTCCAGAACAAACCTTCATACCCTGATCAACAGTGTCTTTATCTTGTAAGACTGGAGTTCCCACTCTTTAAGTCTGTGACCCCTAAATAACCATGCTGGAGACCTGCCATGGGAAAACAGGAACCAAACAAAAAAAAAATAAAATAAAATAAAATAAAACAAAACAAAAGATACCAAAGATACCTAACTTGGCTGATGGATAGGAAATGTATCTCAAATTTAACCCCTACCCTTGAGGAAAGTTCCTGAAGTGCATATGAGGAAAAGGTTAAACATTGCTTTCCTGACACAACTTTCCCAATCCCTCTGGACTTGGGACCAGCATTAATGAGAGCACTGGCTTGTGACCCCCTAGTGGCTGGGTAGGAACACCATGGGGGCACTTTGGGGTTAAGTGTCTTGTCTAGGGTTACTTTGGCATTTGACTGCAGAAGCTGAGGTGTAACGACAAAGACCATTGCCACCCAAAGTCGTCACTTCTCATATCAACTTATGGTAATTGTCACACGTGTGTTTAAGTACTACCTACCAAAGACAGGCTGAAATCAGATCCTATGACTTTTATCAGCTATAAAGGATTCTGTAAAGATATGGTGTTGTAGACACACATGAAAAAAAAAAAAAAAAAAAAAAAAAAAAAAAAAAACACTTAAACTTGACAATATCAGATGGATGAATCCAAGTGCAAACAAACAAAATGGTGAAACATGCTAACCCTGGTAAGAACCATTTGCGTTGGTTCAACATTAGTGATGAGTAGCAGAAGGATTTCATTGATACCAGTGCCCTTAATTATTCTGCCTATCAATCAGATCTTTTATAAGTTCCCTTATCAATTCATACTGTAAATTTTCTCTGTACAGAAAGTAGACTTACAGATTATCCCTATCAACAACATGTTATTGATTTTACAGGTGAAAATTGCACGTCATGTGACGTTTGTTAAATGTTATGACTAAACTAGGCTGTTTGGTGCCTCAAACTAGTTACAGCAATACATTGAGCTGTTTGGAACCTTGCCGTAGTTATGCTGAAGCCAGCCATGAGCCTGCACAAACCTTTTCTTCTATCTAACCTGTGAATATTTTGACATTTAACGTTATCCGTATTGTTTACAGAGAGTAACTGTGATGAATGTTAAAATTGTATGTACCAGAGACATAGCAATGTTTGCTAACTGCTAGCATATCAATGCAATTTTAGGTAACACTTTAGAGGTCAGCAAATTTCATCACACTTGGGTAATAATTAGACAAAGTTGTTTCTTATTTCTTTGAAATTACCCCTGAAATTTCACGAGAATTTGGCAAAAATTAGCACATAACTTGTGGCCAGATTATGTTTTGCCTGTACACGCAGTGTCTATCACAATCAGGTAAGGCCAATTTACAACCCCACTCTTGGTAAATATCACATCTGTAGCCTTCAGTTGTACCATGTTAAACATTATAGGCCTAATCATAAAGGTTTATCATTTTGCATGTGATCTCAATTATACATATCAACAAACTGGGTACTACAGAACTTGGTGAAATTAAAATAACAAATAGCTAAATATCAACTGCTGATTGGGAAATTGAAGAATTCACTTAACATTTAAAAGGAAATTATCAGAGGAAACAATGAACCTTCTGTTTTCAGGAACTAAGCAGCTATTTATCACCTGCTTCTCTGAAAACAGCAGAAACGTTGGGATTCTTCTAAAAAACATGTTGTGATGGGTTGTGATACAATTTCAAATCATTTTTTTTTAATAGTCACCTTCTTACCTTGCAATTTGGAGTACATTTCAGAGAAACTGGAAGAAAAAAGAACAGCATCCTACCAATTGTGACTTGCAACTATAAATTTGAACATTATTTTAAAGCAGTTAGGTGCTAATTTTTAAAGAAATAAGAAAAAACTTTGTCTAATTATTACCTAAGTGTGATGAAATTTGCGGACCTCTGAAGTAAAGTGTTATCCAATTTCCCATATGCACTAGCATCAGGCTAGCAACAGTTTTTTCTCTCCTTTTTGGTCCATTAGAAGATGTGTAACATGTTGAATGTACTGAATGGGAATCTCACGTGAGAGAGTAATGTACATTTCTTTGTGTTCACTGTCTTAAGTGAAAGTTGAAGCAGAAAATCCTGAATCAGAGTTTTCTTGGGAAACTGTTTTTTTGTCTGCTAAGCTAAGAAAGGTGGAGCAAACAGTCAACGTAAGGTCTGGCAGCTCCTGGGTAATGTAAAGAATTGATAAGGGAATCATCAAGCATAAAGGCTGATGATGTTGATGGATTGAACCACTGTTTACCCATTCTTAAGAAGAACCAGTTTGTGATACCCATTCAAAATGGTCCCAAATTGTCAGGGGCCCAAATGTTGTGTTACTCCTATGAGCTGAGAGGGAATGATTTAATCAAAGGCAGACAAAACAAGAGATTAAAAAAACTACAGGTGGAAATCAGAAATGGGTAAAGTGGAGTTAAGAAAACAGCCAAATGAAAAAAATTTGGGGGTAAAAAAACAGATGGAGATACCATGCCAGCACTACACCATAACATATCGTCCTAGCTCAGGCACCTGAAGCTTTAAAGTGAACAGCCAAATGGGAATGAAGAGTATAGGCAGTAATGTTAATCTGACCAGATGAGCAGCAGCCGGCCAAGAGGAGGCCTGAGACACAGAGAAGAGCCAGTACAGCCAATTGGTGTCAGGGCCCAATGTTATGTCCAGTACAAGTTTTGAGGACCCTCATTGATCAAATTTAATATTAGCCCCTCACTCCAAAACTAACCACCACAGCCAGATTTCTGACCAGCCAATGAAACTTCTTTATTTCCAGACAATTATGGCCCCAGAATAGTGGGTTTTTGTTTCTGGAATAACAGGCTGTTGGAGAAATGGGGGTTGGTCCATCGGGAAGTTTTTCCAACTCTTGGGAGTTTGGAATAATGGGCTGTCAGAAGAATGGGCAGTCCACAGGTTCACGGTGTCAGAGTTAAGGAGCTCCTGGACTAATCTAAATGATTTGGTAAATTTTGGAAGGTAGTGTTAGTTAGGATGGCACCTGCATTGTCAGCAGTGTCAGCTCTGCGTGACAGAGCTGACTGAGCTGGCAGCACTGAAGGTGTTGGCGTTTGCAGTATCTATGGCATCAGCATCAGAGTGAAGCCACCGGGGTGTAACTCTCTGGAGGCTCTCGAGCAGCCTGCATATGTGCTGCCTCCGACACCTAATGCCACCGGCTGCACGGAGCACAAACACTGCCTCCGCCTCGGCACAGTCCTCTGGGACACAAACTCACTGTTGCACTCACACACACTCGGCTTGCATCACTTCAGAAGTGAAGTAAACCAAAACCCAGCGTCAGAGAGAGTGAGGGATTAAGGAATTTACTTCCCCCAGCCAGGTGGAGACGAGATTTTTCTGAGGATTAAAAGCTTGAATTAAGAGTGCAGAGTGAGATCAAGATCTGCTTTTGTGTGAATTGGACTTGCAAAAGCCGTAATAATTTCACGGACAGTCCGACGGGGAGTGAAGCAAGCGTTCTAGCTCTGCAAAATGCACGCTGGTTGCTTTCACCTTTGGGTTAATCAGAGTTTGGGAAGTGAAAGTTGCTCAACAAACAGTGTTAGTGCTTGAAAACAAAGTGGGAGACCCTGATAACCCTGTACATGTGTTTGTGGTGAGCTGCTCTGGTGTTTGGGTGGAGTCGTCTATTTATTATCCACTTAAATTCAACAACAAATATGCATCAGAAACGGAGCTCCTTTATTTATTCTATCATTCTGTTTAAAGTTGAAATCTGATTTATAGTATTGACTTTAGAAGCATCTGAAGAAGATCTGAAATTTAATTTTTGTTTTGAAAATCAAACATCAGCCAATGAATTTTGTATTTTTGAATTTGAAGTATAAAGAGATGAACTGGTTAAAGTTGGTGTAATCCTGGTCAGTCTTTACAGTCTGGGAGCCATCAACGGTGACGATGACGTCTCAGGAAGACACAACATATTGATTTCCCCCAAAATCAGTCTGGCTCCTGGTTACACTGCAAAAAAACAAAATCTTATCAAGTGTTTTTGTCTTATTTACAGTAAAAATAAAAGGGAAAATGTCCTTTTAGAGCAATTATAAAGGCAAAAATAAAGTTTGAACTGCTTGTAACAAGCAAAAGAACCAGTGGGGTTAGAAAAATGTGTTTGTAATTAAGACAATGGGCTCTAATTTCGTAGACCAGGCGCAGGCGCACCTGCCCTGCGCCGGCCTTCGCCGTGCGCACAGGGCGTGACCGGCGCACTTTGCAAGTTTCCTTCAGTGCCAAGAGAGGCGCAGTACAGGTGCACATGAGCGCAGAGCTGCGCGTCCACGCCTCCCTCCGCGCAAATGGCAGAGAGGGAGGAGAAAAGCCGTGAGTGGGTTTAACACAGCCGAGCGCTGTTTTCACCATTCAAATGAGCGCCTCTCCTCGCCTTTAAATGCCCTACAGCCGAGGCCCAGCGTCTGATTGGTCTGACTGATCTCCAGGACCGAGGAGAGAGGTAGCGGAGACAGTCAGAGCCGCTGTGCCTGCAGCAGGTCAATGGACAGCGGGGCGCATCGGAGAACACAACGCGCGTCACGGTGTGGGCCAGCTCCCGGGACAGATTTAATCTGTTCCTTTGTCATTAACAGGAGTAAAAAATTAAGAGGCAGTTACACAGCTGGCTTATCCATTCAGAATACTTTTGATCCACCTGCACTCCTGGTTTGTCATCGCCGAGCAGAGCCTTTGGTGATATACTGTATTCTCTCCCGGTGTCTCCACCTCATCCTCCTTACAATAATGTACTCCATCTTTTTAGATCACGTTAAAAATAAAGACTAAAACAGAGAAATATGGGAAATCACGGGTAAATCCTGAGTGACATACATTTATTTTGTCTCTTTTTTCTTCGTCTTTTCTCTCCCTCTTTTCATTGAATTAAATGAAATGAGAGAACCAGATATATACTCAGTATCAGATGTTAAGGCTGTTTATTGTTTAATTGTAAGATGTGCATCAAACTTCCAGCTGCCGTCAGGTTAACTTTCCATTATGACAAACGGCTTTAATCTGACATCAGATGTGACGGGACAGTTAATATAGATATAAATGTATATGCTGGTTCAGACAGTTACATTAAATAGTGATTGCTGTGATTGTTTATTGCATTAAAATGTGCCTGACACTCTGGAAACCTGCCTCTGAGGCTTTGATGACATGTGCTCACATGTGCGCCTGTCACCAAATTACAGCTACATGGGGTGCGCTCCGCCTTGCGCCGAGGATAGACCAGGTTGGAGCTGGCGAGCTTTCAGCGCACTTTTTTGGCACGAAATTGTCACTGCGCCAACATGAATCTGCTGACACCTCCCCCTGGTGCGCCGTCAACTTCCCCTGGCGTGCCTTCACACCCATCTCTGCGCAGACGGTCTACCAAATTGTCAAATTGGCAGCGCACGGCGGTGCGCCGCACGAAATTAGCACTGCGCAGGCTGCACCACGAAATTAGAGCCCATTATGCTAATCTTGACTAAAAAGACATGTTCTAGGTCATGATCACACTGGCAAACCAAACCATGCCATGCTTAAGCACGATTGCACCCCCACAACGCTGTTCCCCCACTGGAGAGTACAGCCAGCAGTCACACTACCCCCCTCTGAACCAGACTGCGTCACCGTGAACGTGAAGCGTGTGTTTGCATGAAGCACGATCTCATCAGTCAGCACAATGAGACACAGAGAGCACTGCTACAACTTTAGAGACTTTTGGACATAAGCCACGTTTTCACCAAGCAGTCCGGTTCAGTTCAGCACGGTTTGTCACGGTTTGTCACAGTTAAGCCTGATCCCGTTTGCGTTTCCACAGCAAACTGTGCCCTCATGGTAGACAGCGTGTAACCTGGATGCTGAAAGCCGCTGCTGTTAAACAATAGCGTGACGCCATAGCAGCGTGATACAGAATGGTCGTGAATAAATCCAACGAAGAAGAAAAACCTGACACAGTAAACAAAGAGCATAGATGGAAGACATGCAGCATTTCGTCCTCTCTGTGGTTGTCATGTAGCTCTTTGATACAAAGAACGATCAAGTTTTGTTTCAGAGAAGTCTGTGTGCCACCAGGAGAAATGCAGCCGCTGTCACACAGTAAGTGACGATTCTTTCGACCAATCAACGGTCTGCAGTGTTGTAGCTCCACCTTCTGGGGTTGGATCGGTTTAGTCTGGCACCCATACGGAAGGGTCCCAAAAAGTGGGACGGCTCGTGGGATAAGTCAGTGGAAACGCCGCACCGAGACAAACTGAACCGGCCTGCTTGGTGGAAACACGTCTCTATAGTAAGTCGTTTTGGTCAGACACAGCCCTCTAACACCCCGCTTTGTGTAAAATGATTGAATGAGGTCGTTCGTGGCGATCAAATGGATTACATATGCTTGTCCACGTGCTTGTGCTCGTCCATGAAGTAAACTGTGCTGAAGCCCACCTCTCTGAAGCGTGCTAAAGTAGAGAAGTGAATCGCGTTGAAGCACGGCCTGGTTGCGGTCACACTGGCCATTCAAATCGTGCTTTAAGGCTGAAGTGTGCTTAAGCACGGCATGGTTTGCCAGTGTGACTGCGTCCTTACTGATTATAAGATAAGACTTGATAAGGTTTCAGCTTTTGCAGTGAAATCCTGTCAGCTTCTCAATCTAGTCAAGCAGAGATTCACATTGTTCATAGAAACCAAAATAAATAAATAAGAAAAAGCCTCTGTTGTCTTGCACAGGCTCTGTATCTCATTCCCTTTGCGTCTCAAATATCCAGAGCTTTGCAGGACTCTCCAGTGGTTTGTCTGATGAACCAGCCTAGCTCCAGCACTACCAACTGTAAGTGAGTGCATTGCATCAATGACAGCAAAAAGCAGTCCAAATTAGAAGTAAAAGAGTTTGAGATTCCAACTTGAGAAACAGTCTACTACACTCTGCGACTGCACGTCTAGAGTGGACACAGGTCAGAGCAAATACTGGGGAGAGAAATCTGACAAGATCAGTAAGAAAAAAGAAAAATGAAAGAAAATGAACAAGACAGTAAAAAAGGAAAAGAGAAAGAACAAACAGTAGCAACTATCTTCTAACATGGTTAATGCATAAAACTCAAGCTACGATTGGAAGGAAATGAATTGTCAGAGAGGAAACAGTACAATTCTTCCAAATGTTGTAACATCTCCTGAGGAATCTGTTGTTGTACAACTTACTGAAGAAGTACATTTCTCTTAACCTATTGGTGGAGCATTTTTTAACTCCATACAAACAACGCAGTTAACATTTTGATCTTGTGATATCTTGAATAAGATATTTCACATTATGTCTAAATAAGACACAAACACACGATTAGATTTGAGACTATACTGTGAGGTATATGATGTATATTTATGTTCTTTTACTGATGTAACACTGCACTCAAATAACCTTAAATGTTATAAATGGCCAAACAGTGCAGCTGGGATATTTGCTGTGTCTCATTTTTCTATCACACTTCAGCTTCAACTGTTCTACTTTCAGGCCATTTCACAAGATCCTCCTCAGAGGGCGGAGCGGGCCCGGGTGTGATCAGAGTTGCTAACTCACTGAGGAATATTGAGAACAAAAGACAGTCAATCACTTAGGGTGACCAGATTTGTGATTAAATACTTGGTATGAATCTTTAAGAGGAAGTATTGGCCTTTCTTTATATTCTGTCCCTCTGTTGCCCCCGTATTAGCTCTACAGGTTTCACATTTAAGAAAATACAAATTTTGTTTGTCTCTCACTGGTGATTTAGAAAATAGAAAATAGAAAATACTTTATTTATCCCCAAGGGGAAATTCAGGAGTCACAGCAGCATTTAAGAAAACAAAAGTAACAAAGTGTGTAGAAAGTGCAAAATGGTCCATAAGAAAAAATCTCCAGCCCAGCCAGTCTCCACCTCCACAGGGTCCAGGACTGAGCCTCCCCAGCAGTCTGTTCAGTCTCTGTCTCCTGGATCCTGTCTGCTCACAGCAGGCGAAGCTCCTCCAATGTGGCGCCGGCGTCCGATGTCAGCTCTGTCAGCCACGTCCATGAACAGCACGATGCCGCTGGGTTAGCACAGCTAGCTCGTCCATCCCAAGATAGATCTCAAGTTCCCAACAACGATGGATGGAAGGACAGGTCCACGTCATCACCTCCCAGCTCACACCTGAGAACCAGCACGTCGTCCTCACCTCATCCTCCTCAGCTCGAGGGAAATCATCAAGCCTTACATTAGTTAGCATTGACATGCTACACGCTGCTAACAGCTAATTTCACATGTAAACAATGCAGCAATGGTTACATGTAGGATCTCCAGACAAACACAGGAGAAAAGTAGTAAAAATTTCGCTGAAGCCACAAAAAGTTTGGTGTCCATGACCAACAATGAGCCATAAAAAGTGATGATCCACTCCAAACACAAAGATGACGAAAAAGAGACGAAAAAAAATAAAAGAAACGGACATTTAGAAAACCCTTTAAAACTTATACAGCCCCTGTTTTAAATAAATAAATTCAGAAACAGGCTCAAGGAAGAAGAGCAACACAACGAACATAGATGTTTACTTTTCATCTTTTCAGTACAGTCACAAATCTTTCATCTGTGGAAACAAATCTCTTCAAAATTGATATTAACTGAGAGAAAACAAAAGAGACCCACTTACCATTACACTCTTAACTAACAGAGCTGATCGTGTTCATTTTTAAAAAGTGTAAGATGTGGTTAATTTTTTTTTTCAACTAAACAAAAACTGCACATCAAAATATTAATATATTAAAAGATTATTAAAATGATTAAATATTAATTCATGCAAACCCCCCAAAAAAGCAGGAAGTTTGCACAAAGAACTCAGCAGCACTTTAATACAACTTATCCGCGTGAGGTTTCCAAACCAAACCCCCCAAAAAGTCTATGTACAAGTAAGTCAAGTCCAAACAAAAGTGGCGATTGACTATTTGGTATAAATCTTAAAGAGGGGTCTTTGTTCTGTCCCCCTGGTGCCTCCATATAAGCTTTAAATAATTTAGTGTTCACTAAAAAACAAAAACCCATATATTTCTCTCACTGGTGTTTTAGAAAATCCTTGGCTGTTTCCCAAAGCCCAGGTACCTTGCCTTGTCTTGCCTTTGAAGGCAGTGCCTCCGAAGCCACTTCCTTCCAATCCAAGGTAAGTGTCCTGCCTCTGCTCAAAAGGAGATGCTAATGGAACAGCCTACAAAGGCATATTTTTTTTACCATAAGATTCCTGTCACAAATGTATATGTAATTGGAGTTACATTGTCTCACATAACATGTGTTGCACTGTGGACAGTGCTTGGAAAGCTTATACAAACATGGGAGGAGCTCAAGCGGCTACAAATGCTGTCATGGTTTGCCACTTTTGTACGCTTTTTGCTTTTTTATTGTCACATCATTGACACTCTGCAGGTACAGCTTCTCAGTAATTATAGTTACGTGAGTGACACACAAAAGAGTCAAGTGTTGGACATGGTATAAGTTGTTATTTTCAGAGGTGTATTTTGTTACTAACATTTACATTGGAATTTACTGAGCGCCTCCGCTGGAGCGTCTCTCTCTGGTAAGTCTTTTCCTCCCATGGGTCAGTTAGCCACATGCTAACCAAACGGAGAACATATGCCTCCGGAGGACATGAACATTGGAATAGCACTTGGGCAGCGACTGATGATGTGGATACTTGCCCACGCCCACATCAGACCAATGCAAGGCAAGGTACCTGGGCTTGGGGAAACAGCCCTTATGTCAGCCTCTGTCTGAAACTCTGCATTTTAGCTGCTGTCTCTTTAAGGCTCCCCCTGTCCCTCTGATTGGCCTGCCCCCTGGAGGCCTGTCAGGGGTAGAGCTTTAGGTAAACCTTGATTTTTAAAGCCCGTTCCTCTCAGTTTATGGATCCCTAAGTGATGACATCATAATTTCCATATAGCTCGTTAAGCTAGGATTTCAAGAAGATCTCTTGTTTTTTTGGGGGTTTTTTTAGAGTGGGGTGTTCTGATCTGATCTGATACAGACAGATTCAGGGATTTGGGTTAGAAAATCTGCACATGCTCAGTCTGAACATCCAGGATTGTTACATTAGATCCAGGTTAAAAAATTGTGTGAAAGCAGAATATACCCCCTCTTTAAGTTTCATACTGTGCTTATGTTTCACCCAGTCCTTCTCAGTTTGTTGAGAGAGGATAAAACACACCATGATGTCATTGGACAATTGTTTCTTCAGAGCAGTCGAACTATTGCAGACCCCCGCCCCCCCTCAGGCATTAGTGTATCATTGTCCTGCTCAGGAAAGAGTAGATGATAATATCCACTTAGCCAGTGCATGTCAGCAGTAACTGCCTAAATGGTGGTAATTGGATGAATTTCTGTGGCAATGCAAATAAAGGCTAATTGCCACTTCCACTCCAGGCCACCAAGAAATCCTCCACCAACTGGAGAGGAAGAAAATGGCCCGTGTCTACGCCATGAGGCTCCCCCGCAACATATAACCGCCTTCATTCCTATTCATAGCGCACTTGCATATCTTAAACAGCTCATTTGAATTGGTCCTCTGCCAAGCGAGTCTCTCTCCCTCTTAACAAACAAACACGACGACAATATTGCGAGTCAAGCTGTTGTTTGTTACTGGGCAGCGAGATGACGGCGGCTCTGTGACTCCTGCATCACAAACCAGTGTGCGAGTGACCTGACCCGCCGCTGAAGGAGTGTGTGTGAGCGAGCTGCGGATTGGGGAAGGAGACATCAAACCCAGGCAGATGGGATGAAACAATGGCACGATGCAGCGCGTCTGTGACAGGCTGCAGCAGCTGATCAAGGCAACAGCAATTTACTGGCGATGAGAGGAGATCTTGCAAACACCAAATGTTACCAAATAGCAGAGCTTTGCTTTTAAAATTACGATAATTTGTCTTCTGACAGGATCTATACGAGCCGCTTCTTTGTCTTATTATCTCCTCTATGCATGTTGCCACTGCCACCGTCTCTTCTTCTCCATGTATTGTTCTTTATTAAGTGGAACACAGAACATTACTCAGTGACATGTCACATTCTGCAGTTTACTATGTAGGCTGTGTTGTCTACAACCGCTTAGCTAATTAAGACAGTCACAGCAGTGGAGATATCAGGGCAGATCAAACACTACTGTGTTGATATGGGAAACAGAGGAAGACTAGTCTCCACCAACTCTGTTATATCATAATCCCTGTTCCTTCAGCCTGATTAAAACATTTCAACAAGAGCCCGTGCTGCCTACCTACCGTGGTAGCGCAGTAGAGAGGCTTGGTGTAGAAATATCACAGCTCCCTCATTAGTGAGAGGGGATTTCATTTGGAATATCTCACCGAGCACTTTGAGAGAAGCGGCTGTATTTACATTTAAAAGATCCAAAGTGGCCGTCTGAAGCTAGCTACCTCTTCCCTTAATTGCTGGCTTCAGTTGTCCATGAATACATCCACTTTATTACTGGCTCTCATTACTGGACGGCGCTGAGCAAAGTCTCCTTCTCCTCTGTCTCCGTCTCCATCTCCCCCCGCCTCCTCCCTGTCTCCCTCTCCAGCAGGGCAGGACCACATCAGAGTTCTCCCAGTGGCCAAAAGACACAAACAATCGAGAGGGATTAGACCGTAATCCTGTTTTTACTTTCATCTGCCACATATTTAAAGGAGAAGCTCTGTGAAGCATGGCATTCTTGGAGGATGTGCTCCATGAAGAAGAAGAAGAATAGCTGTAAACAATGCGCTGGGATGGGGATTACAAGTTTTAAATAAACGACAAGAAGACAACGAGCCTGACAACAGATTTTAATTTAGTCCATGCAGAATAAATCTTTGCCACAGACTGATTAAAGAAAGTGAAAGATACTTTGAGGGTCTGAGGTCACCAGGGGCCTCCTTTAGTCTGAGGATGTTTTCTAACCGTGCTCTATTTATACAGTCACGTTTTCCTGAACACTCAGGTTTGGGTTTCCTGTGACTTTTACTCTACGTTAAGTTTCTTCTATAAATAGTTGTCAACTTCTAAAATGAATCTGAGGACAGTTTTAATCCAAAACACTAGCCAAGTTTACATGGAGCCAAATATTCCGAATAGAATCGGGTTAGAAGCCCAAACGGAATGAAAATGCTCCATATAAACACCTCATTCGGAATAAACAGGCCAAATCCGAATTGAATTTCATTTCCATGCACAGAGGTAAAATGTTCCTTTTCCCATTCTGATTAAAAGCAAAACCCTGACATGTAAATGGTGAATCAGAAAGTTGTCAGTCTGGGTTCTGTCTGCGCATGCTCTGTCCTGACGTAAACAAGCAGTGACGTATGACGTTTACTCACATGGAAAGTGTTTGCCTGAGAGCTTCAATTGGAATGATCATAATCCGAATGAGAAAAAAGTCTGCATGTAAACATGGCTAATGTTGAGTTTATTCTCCAAACAGAAGATTGAAGTGGATGTAGTTATGATCAGAAATGTATCCCACGGACTACTAAACCAACTTCCTGTTCACACCAAATGCACACGTAATGTGCGCCCAGGGTTGCCAGGTGTACGATAACTATCTTATTTGTACGATGATGTTGTACTTTCTACGATCAGTAATCCCTCCAAAATCTGTCATTGTACCTGCCTCAATCCACTCCGTGAGAGCTCGGTCAGAAAGTCGCTTGAGGACAATAAGCGTAGCTGAAGAGGACGAACAAGGAGGATGAAGGAGAGGCAAACAGGAGGGCTTCGTAACAGGACACCAGTGAGCAGCATCACCACCAAATTTACTGGTAAGAGTTGGAAAACAAGCCCAGATTTTGATGGATGGCTGAGACCTGGAGCACGCTCTGAGTTTGACGGTAAAGCCTTCTGCTGGTGTTGCAATCAAGCAGCAACCCCCAGTCTAAAAATATGAGTCAATGCTGAAGTGCTAAAATCTGACGTTTCTCCATCAAGGCCTCACTCCAGAGGCTTGTTGGAGCCTGAAACTAACAATAACTCAAAATGTGATTTAAAAAATGTAATAAAACCCAAAATGTAATAATTGACCCCAAATGTAACAAAAGTGCAGAGCAATGCAACAATTGTTACATTTTGAGTTGGTGATTATATTTTGGGGTTTATCCCATTTTTCAGATTACATTTTGGGCTCAGCCCTTTGTTACATTATTGACAAGTTACCAAATTTCAGGTTTAATTTATTTATTTTTTTAAATCACATTTTGGGTTGTTGTTTCATTCCGGGTCATTGTTACTTTTTAGATTTTAACAAGGCTGGCTCCAGAGGTACCAAAAACCACATACACACAAAAAGCTGTTAACACAGCAAAAACTAGAACATCACTCAGAGAGCACAGACCTCAACTAAGCATACTGTGATTGTCACCAACACTTTAGTCCTACTTTAATGTTATACTCTCTTTCAGCAGACTGTCTGCTACAATTTGGTGTTAGCTGCAGGTTTGTACAATAATTTGTTACCTGACAGTGTTGAAAATTATGATGACCCAGTACATATTTCATATTCCAGATCTTAGTATCCAGAAGATTGCCAGGATCTGGAATGTACTTCAACATCTGTCAGAAATTATGGTGACCTTGTCTTGTATTGTTTTGCAAAGCAATCCAGCCATTTATCATGGAGTTATATACACATATGGTAAAAACGGCTCTATCTCACAACGATTAAAAAAAACCTTAAAAAAAAATCCTGGATCCAGACGATGATCAGGATCACATTCAAAATTTAATCACTTCTTTCTTATTCCACTTTGAACATTTCCTGGAAATTTCATGAAGATCTGTTTGTTTCTTTTTGAGTAATGTTGTTCACTGACAAACACACACAGTCTCCCAAAATCATAAGCTCCTTGGCAGAGGTAATAATAATATTTACAACCTGGTACAAAAACACATGTCCCATCTGAATCACTCACTTCGTTATCTGTACACACTTTACGAGGATGATATTTTTTCTAACTCTGCATTTTAGAAGATATTAAGATTAGGAGTCCACCCACTCAGAGACACAGCTCAGCTCATGTGACTGACAGCCTTATAGCTGTTGGTATGGAGACATATAGCCTGCCCTCCCTCCAATATGGCCTTGCCAGCAGTTCTGCTTTAAAACCCTTGTTGTGCCCCAAATCCTGTACTTTCGTCAGTACACTCACATGGAGTGCTCTGTGTAAACTCTGCACTTACCGGAACAGAGCAGAAAATCTTACAAGATAGTGTTGTCCCAGATCAAACAGTGTGGCTTTATGCCTTAAATACACCAGATACAACTTGACTGTGTTTGTCAACTCACACTAGCTGCGTGTTAAGTCTATCAAGCAGCATGACTGACAGACAGCTGGAGTCACAAACCGAGGAGTTCCTGCTTTTCCCTCTCCATTGATAAGTCTCTCTTCATTCATGTTGGGCTGTAAAACCTCAAACCTGTTGACTCCTGGTCTGACTCTGCTCATTATGTCCATTCATCATCGTAGTCAAACTAAATACAAACTGATTTTGACAAGCTCTGTTTTATTTTGAAAGTCACTGGGTGATTTTAAGTAGCTTCCGGTCACTACTCCCTGTCCCTCTAAAGCTTTCCTACGCTGAATTTATGCCTCACAGCTCCACATGCACCAGAAATAGGATGGCTGCAACGGAATGGATCCAGTGTAAGTTGACAATCGATTTGAATGAGACCTATTTGATCCTTTTGATGTGATGGGGCGGAGATGGACTGCAGACACATCTGGTGTATTTCAGGTGTTGCACTTACCACAACCATTCACTGCTGTTCTGCTTTTCATTGATTACATCCATAACACCCATAAATGAGCGTTGTATCCCTCTTTCTACATATCCAACATGGCAACCAGTGAGTCTAACAGGTGTCCAGCATTCCACTCTTACATTTCTGACTGCACCGGCTGAGACACCATAGTGCACAGCATTTTTCCATACTCAGAGTGAACGCACTTCAGTA
Source organism: Halichoeres trimaculatus (assembly GCF_033239565.1). NCBI lineage: Eukaryota > Metazoa > Chordata > Actinopteri > Labriformes > Labridae > Halichoeres > Halichoeres trimaculatus. Next base: position 34,688,336 of record NW_027437183.1, read on the forward strand.
CAGAAAATAGTGAGTGTCAGTGCAGAAGTGTGCGACTTGGGACACAGCAAATGTAACATTTTGGACAAAAAGGTTTTTAAGTTTCAGGCTCCGCTTGTTGTTACATTTTGTGTTTTATTACATATTTTTGTTACATGTCAGGCTCAGAACTTCTTCAATTTTACATTTCAGGTTTTATTACTTTTTTTGTTTCATATCAGGCTGTAACAAGTCTTAAATACTTTGGTGGTTGTATTCAGTCCAACAGATGAAATTTATTTGCAGGTTGTTTTGTATTTGCAGGGTAAGTTTTTTGAACAATTCCTTTAAAATAACAAACCAAATAATAAAATAAAATCAAATAAGAAAAAAAACATAACGCTTAAAATGAACCCCTGCATTTCCTTTCCCTTTTTTTTCCCTATTCCCTTCCTGTTTTCAATACCACAGGCTTTTCTATGACGTATAACTTTAATGTGACTCTTCACTTCTTGGTTTCAACACACCAAACGTCCCTTTTTTTCATGAAGCATGAAGACGATGTTGTAGAAATGCATCTGAGCAGTTGTTGTGCTTCTTGTGGCCCCTCAGAGTTCATTACTGAGCTATCCCAGCCTGTGTGTATCACCGCTCCACAACCAGCAGGTCCCAGAGGGGAGATTGAGACGGCCGTATCAACACAGGGATGACCTTGTTTCCTTCACCCCCCTCAGCCCACAAACACATTACAGCCTGGACGAGCCACACCTGACCCATGTCACTCAGCACCAGCAACACATGCACGCACGCTGCCCCAAACACACGGATCCACAGGCGTGTTTTCCGTGTGAACTTCCTGATGCTCAGGAAACTGAGATTATAATTCAGGATCAGAGGCGAACACAGCAAAAGAGACAGAATTTACAAAAATAAAAAGAGCCAGGAAATTAATGGAGGGAACAGCCAAAAGAGGATATTCACAAATTTAACAATTACCGACAGAAAAGTAAGTCAGATATGGTGCTGTCTTTATTAATTCTCAAAGGAGAAGAAAAGACCCTGATACTGACGCTGAGCATTAAAAAAAAATCATCATTACCTCTGGTTTTCAGGAATAAGCGGCTCACTTACAGTAGATGTTGAAATCTGACCCAAACCACCGTGAAAGTGAAGAAACCCTGAGTGTGAGTCACATGTGGAAAAAGGCTGAGATTGAGTGACGTCTGCTGAATACACGCAGAGTTTACATCTGTATCCTTTATCACATTCTTTAAAGGGCGGCGCAGGCTGTGTTGTCTAGCTGTCAACACTTCGCTCTGCCAAAAGCCCAGGGATTACACGGGAGCTGATGGCTGTCTGTCACAAAGAGGGGAGACCTGAGTACGCTCAGACTGAAAGCAGGGGACGTTTCTCTTCAAGGGAATTTAAACATCCGTTAGTTGGAAACCAATCCATGCACCTTAACATTCACAAAGTTTTCCTTTCTGATTGTATCAAATCAAGATGGAGACTTTTTTTTTAAATTCATTTATTTATTTCTTTTTCCAAATGTGAGGGTCTGGACTTCATGGTGGATCACCAGGGGGAGCTGGTGAAAAGCTGGTGCTGGTGGAAACTAAAAATCAAGAGCAGGTTGTTGGCTTTAAAATATTTCTTTGATTTCTGTTTACGCATTTAATGTAAAAATGGGAACAGGAGACTGGACTCTCAACCAAGGAGACATTTCCACGAGGACTAGCGAGGTGTCACCCAGTAAAAACAACAACAGCAACAAAAACAACAACAACAACAGCAAGCCTGTATGGAGAGCAAAAACAGGCGGAACACAATCCACCAAGCCCACCTGTTTCCACCAAGCAGTCTAGTATGGATCAGCACAGTTTGGTGCGAGTTGGATCAGTAGCCACATATACATGGACCCAAATATCCCGCTTGCATTCGGTTTATTTGCTCAAACGGAAATAATTTACCTGTGTATACACCTCATTCCGAAAGACAAGTGCCAATCTGAATGGACATTTAATCGGTTTCACAGGGGTGGAATATTCCTTTCCTTAAACCGATTGAAGGTTCATGTATCCACTCAGATGGAAAGTTGTCAGGGTATGTTCTTTCAGCGCATGCTCAGATATGACGTAAGACGCAACTAGAGACGTCCCTCAATTTTAAAAATGGCGATGAGCAGTCAGCATTGGAGGAAAGTTTGCTTTTGATCCAAACTTTGAAAGAACTTAATATAATTTCAAGACTGGATGGACAATCGCAATGCGGAGTATTGCAATACTGTGAAAAAAAAACTGTTGTCCTCCGTCTTTGATAAATCACATGATGGTTACGTTTTTCTGCGCATGCCCCATTGACTATTCTGTTTGATTACAGCGGCGCATGTAGACCAGAGATTGGAATATTCCTTTACATGTATACTATTGTTTTCGGAGAAGTCATTCAGAAAGATTCCATTCGGTAAGACGAAAACTCCTCATCTAAACGTGGCTAGTGATGTCTGATTCTGTTTGCGTTTCCACAGCCAACGGTGCCCCTCTTGGTGGTGTGTAAGCGAGGCGCCAAAAGCCGCGTCATCTACATTATAGCATGATGGCATAGCAGCGCGACACAGTGTACCCTACTAGTAAATCCAACAAAGAAGAAAAATGTGACACAGTAAAGAGCAACGATGGGAGACATTCAGCATAAGGTCAACTGTAGATTTCAACATTGCAGGGTTATATTTGTTCTTTATTACCACTAGTCATCGCTAGGAAGTGATGATTCTTATGACCAATCAATTGACTGCAGTGTTTCTAGTTCCACCTTTTGGTGTCAGATCAGTTAGTCCGGCACCACAACAGCAAGGTACCAAAAAGTGGGACGGTATGGGTCATTAATTTGGGGACCTGTCCCAGTTTTAGTCAGAGGAAATGCCACAAAATACCACAAAGTACCAAGATGAACTGAACTGAACTGCTTCAATGAAACAGGGCTATAATGATGTCCCGGCTCCTGTTGGTGGTCACTGGCTCACCTGTTGGCTCACTCCCTTCAGTCATTTCCCATCTACCTTGATCACATCCCCAAATCAAGTCACCACTCACATCAGCATTTCTACTTTTTACCCATCCTCATCATGATGTTGTTTGTTAATCTTAGAGACATGAAGCCAAAGTACTTAAAGTTTGAAAATAAAAATAATAATCATGGTTTAAAAAATGTAGTTTCTTGAGTGTCCACTTGGTGCAGAAGCCACATCAACACCAGTTCAAAATGAACAGAGCAAATAAACATGTTAGCAGCCTGGTTCGGGCTTCTAAAAGTCTGAATCATTTCTATCGTCACTTTTTACAGAGTATTCTATTTTTTATTTTTTTTTAATATAAGTAGCTGTTAGAAAGGAAGGAAGCTCAAAGCCTGCATCATGTCCAATTTGGCCCCTGCCAATGGTTGGCTTTATTACTCTGCATCAGAGTAATAAAGATTAAAAGTAGTTTGATCAGTCTTGTACGTTTTGTTTTTTGTTGTTGTTGTTTTTTTTTGTTTTTTTTTTTTATAGCTAAGCCTTCTCCTGTCCTCTCCTGTGGTACCTATCCCCTCTTTAAACCATCCTGTTCTCTCTGTGCTTCATGTCACTTCTCTTCACTGGTATAGTCTCTCTCCTTCCTCTGCTCTTCTTTCCTGACACCTGGGATCCATCTTGCCTGGGGTCCAGCCATCACCCAGATCCCCTTTGAAAAGCAGAGATGGAAGTGGGGTCTTAAAACTTTATGATGGGAGCTCTGGTACCACATGCCATTTCAGTAGCTGCGCTGCTCGCAGGCCTGTCGATTTATGGCTCATGACACGCACATATTTAATTTGTAACCAAACACTTCCTCTTTCCCCCCGGTTCCCTCAGAACTCTGGGACATGTCTTGTTTTTCCAGGTCAGGGGTTAAACAAAGGAAACATAGTGCTAGCTAGCTGAAGGGCCTGAGTCATGGGGGTGTCAGGGTCACCCGCACCTCTGCTGCTGGGCAGGAGCAGACTGTGGGACACATCGGGGTTAAAGGTTTACTGTGATATCTGGCAGCAGGACTGGCCCGCTGCAGAAGCTAATAAACGGACTGGGAGCAGGAATCGGGGCCTATTTGCATTTCATATAACGACACCTGAACATAAACTGCTCGGCGCTCTTACCTCCCTCACTCTGTGGTTGGCCTCTTTACTGCCCCATTGGCCGTAAACCCCCTAAGGGGCGGGCCCAAAGGCAGTTACACGCCCCACTAGGTTTGCAACTCTGCCAGGAGTGTATAAACATATAAGTTTATTTAGTGTGAATGTCCCGTGGAGCTGACTGAAGAGCAGGATGCTGCAGGAAGAATCCAGAGCTACAGAGAGAGCGTGGTACCACCAGAACAGGACTCAGATAAATGATAAATGGACTTACTTGTCATTTCTTGTTTTATACATATAAATACTTTGATTAAAAATGTCAAAAAGACTTCAGGGGGAGAGATGAAGGTATAGAACTATCTATACGGGATAAATACATAATATGAAAATCAGAATAGAATATTACAGATGATTTACGTTACAGTCCTAGTCCACTGTAGTCACTTGTCCTGCCCCCAAGTCTACATCCTCTTTAAATTTAAATGATAAATATATTAAATGAAATGTACCTTAAACCTCAGCTGTTGGATTGAAATGGAACATTTTCAGTGAAGTGAATCAATAGAGCCAGTTCAGTAAAGTGATTCATTCAAAAGATTTGTTCAGTACTCCTCCACAGCTCTGCCTGCAAAACACAATTTAATAAGTGATGGTGATTAAAAAGAAGCCAATGAGCTGAGAATTTAGTAAGATAAAGCCAAAGTTTTGCTCTAATTGTCATATATAATTTCCTCTACCATTCTGTTTCTGTGCGTGTAGTACACAAATCACTCTATAGATTAGATTAGATTAGAGCTTAGATTTAGAGACACAAGAGGAAGCTGCAGGTTTTATAATGACAACATCCTGTTGGTTCAGTCAGTATTACTGACATGAAAGGGAGGAGAAGGGTAGGCTTGGGTGACTTAAAGGGCGGGGTCACACTGCCCATTCAAATCGTTCTGTACCTGAGCACGATTGCAGCGCCGTTCCCTGTCAGAGAGTACGGCCTGCAGCCACTGGGGTTGGGTACCTTTCACATTTGAAACAATGCAGTACCAATGCCCGCTACCTGGCAATTGGTATCGGCACTCAACGGTACCAATTTTCAGTACTTTTGTGTGTTTGTGTGGTAAAAAAATATCAATTTCTTAAATAATAATGTTAGAGTTTTCAATTTAAACATGTTTTTTTCTCAGTATATAAGCTTTCAATCCTGTGTTCATGTCCAGTATGGAAAATCGCCTACTCTTCCACTCTCTCAGAGTCACAAGGATGTGTTAGGTACCTAACCATCATATTGTTTGATTTTACGTGATTCGGTACTCGGTACTGTAGATGGAATTCGGTCACTACCCATCACAAGCAGTCACACTACTCCAGTATAAACCAGACTTTATCAGGTATCACACACACACACACACACACACACGACCCTCCAACGTTATTGTGAAGCGTCTGTTTACATGAACCGTGATCTCATCAGAACCAGCACAATGAGACACAGAGAACACTCCTACAACTTTAGAGACTCTTAGACTTATGGCAAGTTGTTTTGGCCCAACACAGCCCTCTAACAACCCCACTTCATTTAAAATGATTGTTGAGAGATGCGGTTATGGTGATCATACGCTATGAATCATATTCGCTGTCCGGGTGCTTGTGCTCTTGCATGAAGTGAACCGTGCCGAAGCCCACCTCTCTGGACTGTGCCAAAGCAGAGAAGTGAATCGTGCCACAGCACAGCACACTTGCGGTCACACTGGCCAAACAAGCTGGGCTTTTAGGGTTGTTTCATGCTTAAGCACATTCCAGTTTGCCATGGTGACCACGTCCCTACATTCTACAGAGAGAGACATAAAAGACCTGGGGGCTCAACTGCTATTGAGAAATGAACGACTCTTTTCAGTGAGTGATTCAGTTCAGTTTGTTAACCCAGATGATTCTTTTTTCCTTTTGAAACAAATCTTTCCCTAATAACACATTAAAGGTTAATAAAAATAACGACTTTAAATCTCATAATGATGAGTTTGTCTCTCGTAATTATGACTTTTGTTACGTAATATTGGCATTTATATCATAATGTTGACTATTTATCCAATAATTATGACTTTCTTATCCCGTAAATTTGACTTTTTTTCTGATGATTTTTACTTTGTATCTCATTATTTTGATTTTTTTCATTATTATTGCTTTTAATCTCACAATTTCAATTTTTCATTTCAAAATTTTGACTTTTAATCTCATTATTTTGACTTTTTACCTCACAATTTTGATTATTAATCTCATAATTATGACGTTTTTATCTCATAATTTTCATTTTTTTCTGACAGTTTTGACTTGTTTTCTCATTACAATGACTTTTCATCTTTTAATTTCATTTTTTTTATCTTATAACTGTAAATAATTGTCTTATAATTATGACTTTTTATCTCATATTTTTGACTTTTATCTCATTATAATGAAGTTTTATTATTTAATTTTGACTTCTCATCTCATAATTATAACTTGTTCCTATAATTATGACTTTTTTTATCTTATATTTTCAACTTTTTCTTACTCATTTATTTCTTTTAACTGAAAGAAAAGGGCTTTAATAGAGACCAGCCTGACACAGACACTAACCCTTCCACCACAGTGTCAACAGATGACAAGCTCCTTCTATTCGGATTCATGGATCAATCAGAGTGCAGAACATGAAGCACCTTTGAGTTCATCACTTCACCTGTCACCCTTCCCCACCAGAGGTTTTAGACGTCAAAGATGGCTGCATAGAAACAATCTCCACATTGATGGTTTGTTTGCTTTAATTATCTGTTAAATACATGTCCCTTCATATCAGCGCACAAGAAGCAGAAATCTTGGAGACAGAACAAAACCTCTACACAGAGAAAGATCAGGAAGGATTTTTTTTTCCCATGTGTGTGATTTTGTTTCACCAGCTCTTCCCTCATCTACAAACGGCAGCGATGACTGAAATAGCTGAAAGAGTGAATTGGCTGAATGGACCTGCTGATCACTAACTCTGGGCAGACACAGGGACGCAGAAGCAGCAATGGGAGGAATCTTTATCCCACACGAGCTGCAGCCAGACTCCCTCTCCACTCCATCTGCTCGGCACAGAGCGCTGCCAGCTCCAGCTCAACACCACCGCCGCCACCAACACGGGCGTTCATTACATGTACATCCTCACCAACACACACTCTCTGCACCACATGTTCAGACTGGAGATAACTTCATCAGCTGCTGGAGGCACGGTCCAAAACAATCTGTGGAGCTACGCCTCAGTAACACAATTTAAAAATATCCGTTTTTCTAACACAAGCCTCAAATATGAATGTGTCAGCTGACCCTGCCGCCGTCCACACACTGCCGAGTCCGTCCCTGAGCTGTAAACAGAGCAGAGGCTGAGGAATGAGCTGCCTTTACAACTCCTGTCTCGTTTAGAGGCGTCTTTATGAGCCATTGTTCGCCATATGGGGCGCGTTAAAGCCAGGGACAGCAGGTAAATCACAGACCGGGGCCCAGCACACATCCAGCAGGCCAGAGGAGGAAGTGGTCACCAGCCTGTGTGTGTGTATGTGTGTGTGTGTGTGTGTGTGTGAGTGTGTGAGATAGACAAAGAGAAGGAGCCAGAGAGGGAGGAGGTAAAAGCAGTGGTGGGGCTGTGGGAGTTTGTTGTTGGAGGGAAGGCAGGGCTTAGGTTTTGAGATGATGAGTGGCCAGGACAATATTATTATTATTATTATTATTATTATTATTATTATTGAAAAATATTCATTTGTTGTTTATCATTCTTATTTTTTAAGGTGGTTAAGGTTTTATTGCAAAATATTTTAACTGATAGTTGTTGTCTCCCATTTAAGATGCTGGCTCATGGCAGGTTATCGACACTCTTCCAATGTGTCACCCTAAATGTTGGAGTCACAGAGGTGTGATGGTGGAACAGAGGCAAGATGGGAACAGAGTAATGTGCCAGAGCTGACAGGGGTAAAGCACCGTGTGTATGTGTGTGTGTGTCTGTGTGTGTGCACAGTGTTGGATCTATTTTGTGCCCTCCCTGGTTTTCCATTTTGAAATTGGTGATGAAGCTAAATGCTAAACTGCATCTATATCATCAGTTTACAGTGTGAAAAAGGTAAAAAGTACTTAATAAAGACTGTCCTAGTTTATATAGAAATGATCAGATACCTGTGATATGGTTGTCACCGTTTGTTACAGCTGAAAATGACAAGAATCAACTGTGTTTCTTTTGCATTGTTTGTAAATGAAACAAACAACACAACCAGCATGTATTAAGACGCACTCACACTGGACAACTTAAACAGGCTTCAACCTTAAAGCACCTTTGGAATGGCCAGTGAGACCGCAACCGTGCCGTGCTTGAGCAGGATTCACCTCTCTGCTTAGCACCTTCAGAGAGGTGGGCTTCAAGCATGATTTACTTCATGCTAGTGCAGTCAGGCGATTAAAAAAATTCATCTAATTAATTACAGGATTTGTAATTAATTAATCTAATTAATCACATTTTAATCTTATATACGCTTAAGGTCCCAAAATAAAGAATTTGAATTCCAGGACATTAAATTTACATTAAAAGACATTAAAAACATTTAAAAATAAGGTGGGAATATATACAACACATTTTTTAGGTACCCTGAGTACTCGATGTGGACTCAAATTTCACTGCAATATGAACTTCTATACTTCTATGAGGTCAGGAGAACCAGGGCTAAAGGCTAAAAACTGTGAGGAACAATGTACAAAACACTTAATTCAAGTCTTAGATCAAAGAAAAGTGAAGTATTTTCAGTTTTACATGCTCTGAACACACAAACTGTTGCTCATTGCTGCAGAGCAGCCCCAAGCTAAAACATGACACCAGGAAGATGGAAGCAAATTTTTAAGAATTCTTTAGATTTAAATACAAGACATTTATCGATCATTCAGGGCTTGTTTGATGCAGTAAAGAGTGTAAAATTACCTGTTTTTTACAGAATTGAGCTAGAGCAAACAGTTGATTTTCTGTAGATTTCCAAAAAGGACGTGTGAATAAACGAGATGTGGACGGCAGTCCCCTTAACAGCGCTCTCTCTTCCCCCCAGTTTAAAGCATGTTGCTGACATCATGTGTGATACATTCAGGGACCGTCGGAAATTTGAGAATCTGACGAGAATACCACTCTTTCCAAGTAGGACAAACGGTTTGTAAATGCCAGACATTTGAAAATAAGTGTCGCGGTTTGGGATCCAGATTAATCTGCGTTAATTTTTATAACGCGTTAATTAATTAATATAATTAACGCGTTAAAATGACAGCCCTACTTCATGCACAAGCACAAGCATGCAGACAGCACATGTGATCCATGACGCCACCAGCGCATCTCTCGACAATCATTTTAAACAATAGCGGGGTTTTAGAGGGCTGTTTCTGACCAAAAAAACTTAACATAAACCAAAAAGTCTCTAAAGTTGTAGCAGTGCTCTCTGTGTCTCATTGTGCTGACTGATGAGATCCTGCTTCAAGCAAACAGATGCTTCACGATGACGTAGGTGGGCCATGGGCGTGTGTGATACTCGCTAAAGTCTGGTTCATATTGGGGTAGTGTGACCGCTGGCCGTACTCTCCAGCTGGGGAACGGTGCTGCATGGCATGGTTCAGATGGCCAGTGTGACCACATCCTTAATGTGCATGCAGTCACCTGCTCTGGCTGTAGCTGCGAGTGAGGACTTGTCTGTCTGTGTTTTGGGTAGGGGAGGTGCCTACAGCAGCACCTGCTGCTTGTTGAGAAGTAGGTGCTAGAGATCAGTACATGCTTTCACGTCAGAGTCCAAACTCCAGGAAAGTCACTAGATCTGTTGTTAGTTGCTATTGAGAAAAAAAAAAAAAGTTGCTAAAGGGTTCTGAAAAGGCACTGGATATTGCAACAAAGTCACTAAGTTGGGAACACTGTACCTTCCCCCTCTGCTCAGCCACACCACATATCAATCAATAAATCAATCAATCAATCAGTCTAATTTGTATAGCGCCAAATCATAACAAATATTATCCCAAGACACTTTCCAAAAAAAACATTCACAGGGTAGACTCATTACTGTTAATAAAACTGTATTAAGAGAAACCCGACATCAAGACAAGATAAGGTGTCTGATCTCATCTCAAACCACCATGAGCACGGGACTTTGCGGTATTTAGCAAGTCTGGAGAGGAACAACTTCCCTTTAACAGGTAGAAACCTCGGACAGAACCAGACTCATGTAAGACAGACATCTGAGGAGACTATTGGGGGACTGCTTTGGTACACTTAGGAGAGGGGGGCTTTGGCATGGTTTACTTGGTACATGAGCACAAGCACACGGACAGCGTGTGTGATCCTAGTTTTCAAGTTTTCAAGTTTTATTGAAGTTTATTCAGACAAACTTGTTAACTGAGCAAGAAATAGCAACAAAACAACATGGTAGTCTGAAAAGCAGCAGGCTGAAGCTGAAGCTTAGTTTACCCGCTCCATGACTTATGATTGCTGCGACCACTCTTCTTGACAATCATTTTTACCAAAGCAGGGGTGTTAAAGGGCTGTGTTTGACCAAAACGATGTACCAAAAGTCAAAAAGTCCCTAAAGTTGTAGCAGTGTTCTCTGTATCTCATTGTGCTAACTCTGCTAACTCAGATCACGCTTAATGTATGGCCAGCGGGGAAACAGCACTGCAGGGGGCGCCCTAACAGACATTTTCTTCACTACTGACACGTCACTTTCTTAGCTGAGCAGCAGAGTAGAGACCTTAGGGCACTTTAAGCTAGCCACGCTTCCAACCATATGACGTTTGTCAGCTTCATTTTGGTTTTACACACCACCCATATACAGTGTGGCATTAATAAATAGTCACTGCTACTAGTGGACTATTCTCTATCTATCTATCTAGTATTGTTGATGGTGTGAGGATCCAGTACCCTTCAGTGACTGGTCTGCCAGAGAGAGCATGTTAAAAGCCGCGTTTCCACCAAGCAGTCCAGGTCGGTTCGTCTTGGTACGGTGCACTTTTAGCGGCATTTCCACTGACTCATCCTGGGATGGATCCCTAAAAACCGAGACGAGCCGTCCCACTTTTTTGGGACCCTTTCGTATGGGTGCCAGACTGAACTGATCCGCTCTGGGGAGGTGGAGCAACACACTGCAGACCGTTGATTGGTCAAAAGAATCGTCACTTACCCCGACAGCGGCTGCATTTCTCCTGGTGGCACACAGACTTCTCTGAAACAAAGCTTGATTGCACTTTGTAACAGAGAGTTACATGAAAATCACAGAGAGGACGAAATGCTGCATGTCCTACATCTGTGCTCTTTGTTTACTGTGTCGTGTTTCCTTGTTTGTTGGATTTATTAGCAGGGTAAGCTGCTACGGCGTCGCGCTATTGTTTACCAGCTGCGGCTTTCTGCATCCAGCTTACACGCCGCCCACCATGAGAGGGCACAGTTTGCTGTGGAAACGCAAACAGGATCAGACTTAACTGTCCCAAACCGTCCCAAACGGTACTGAACCGACCCGGACTGCTTGGTGGAAACGCAGCTAAAGAGTTCACCGTTAACGGCTATGAGTGCTGATGAGATAACAAAGGCAGACAATGGAGCCTTAAAAAGCTGCTTTTGAAAAGAAAATCACAGAAAAAAAGAGACAAGAAATAAGAGTCTATAACATTATATAAGTTAAAATGCAATTATTAACTTAACATTACATTAAGCGTTCAATCTGCAAAAGTCAAAAAAGAGATTTTTGTGATTTCCATCTTCATGAGAGTGATCCTCCTCTAATTCAAACCTTCTATACGCCTCATAGCTCCAGAGGTAAGTTTTATGATAACATGACTGAATCACACCTCCACAGCATTATTTGACTTTAGGGGGCTGAAGCTGTTGAGCACAGCTCCCCCCTGTCTCCCCTCCCTCCTCCTCCTCCCCCACCACAGCTCTGCTCACCAGCAGGGGGGCCTGTAATCCCAGCAGCACCATTGTGCCGACCGGCAGGTATTTCCCCCGCCTGCGCTGAGCAGAGGGCTCAGCTGACTGGCAGCGCTGTGGGGGCAGGACGAGTTCTCCTCCTCAAAGCCTGACTTCCTCACTTCCTGTCTGTCAGCCAGGCTCTTCTGGAGCGCAGAATAAAAAAGACAAAGACGTTTGTCGCACTGATCCCGTCCCGTCCTCTTCACATTCAAGTTCTAAAGTGTGACGCTGAAGTGTATGTGTGTGTGTGTGTGTGTGTGTGTGTGTGTGTGTGTGTGTGTGTGTGTGTGTGTGTGTGTGTGTTTCATTCCCAACCTTCCGTCAGCCTCACAGATTATCACTTAGTTTCCAGCAGCCTCCCATTCAGACCAGTGGAGGGGTACACTCACTGAATCCAGGCTGATCTGGCTGAATCACCGGGTGCTTAAAATGCTGTGTGTGTGTGTGTGTGTGTGTGTGTGTGTGTGTGTGTGTGTGTGTGTGTGTGTGTGTGTGTGTGTGTGTGTGTGTGTGTGTGTGTGTGAGTGTGTAAGTGAGTGCTGGGCCCTCCTGTGGTACTCCCAGCTGCACCGAGTAGAGGTTTCCAAACTCAGGTATGGGGTCTAACTAGGGTCCTCAATGGAGTACAGCAGGTCCTCAGCTGTTTTTTTTTTTTTTTTTTTTTTTTTTGTAAACAGTGTAAATTTCAGAGTGTATCTGCATCTGTGTTCATCTTTTCTATTCTGTGCTTAGGGTCAATGATGAGTCATTGCTATGTCACACTGACCTAAAATACAATTTAAAAAAAAAAAAAAAAGTAAAAAAAAAAAAAAAAAAAAAACTCAAAATGTAGTAACTGACACAAAGAACAACAAGACTCTGAGCCCCCCCCCCCCCCCCCAAAAAAAAAAATAAAAATAAATAAAATAAAATAAAATAAAATAAAAAATAAAAAAATGTTGACCAAATGGTAACAACTTGTTACATTTCGGGTCAGTTAATACATTTTGAGGTTTCATTCATTTTGTTTTTAGTTTTTGTAGTTTTTTATTCACAGTCATTTTTTTACAATACACCTTTAAAATAAATAAATAAACAAATAGATAAATGAATTAATAGATAAATAAATGGGACTGTTTGAAACTAAAACAAAAAGCCTACTTTCATCAGCTCAGACATCAGCTGAACTTAAGGAAGAAGGAGGAGTTAACCCAAAGTTAAGAGACATGAAGACTGAAGTAAAATACACATGTTGAATAACTTCTCAGTGTTTGTCAAACATGGTATGAAGGGTTAGAGTTGACTGTTTTATCTATGACTATGAGAAGCCGTCACTCACCTACGCATGCACACAACAGAGGAGATACAAACACTTCAGCGTAAAGACTAGTAAACCCAGGATAAATTCATGTAGCCAATAAAGATATGCATCTTTTGTTGTTGTTGTTGTAGTTGTTTGTTTGTTTTTTGTTTATTAAATCCATCAAATTTGCTATTAGTATTTGAAACAAACCTATCTTTGGTATTTATAAACGAGTGCTGTATTAATCCTCAAGGGGAAATCTGATTGTAGCTTAAGACACATTTCAAGAAAGACAGGAGAAATACAATACACAACAAAAGCTGTACTACGACATATAAAATGAAAACAGAGCAGAATCTCCCAGTTATAGATATTAGTAATTACAAGTAAAAAAACGTGCAGTAAAAAAAAAAAAAAGAACTAAGGTTATATCTGTGTATAAATGCATGAGCGTGTGTTTTACATACAGAGATATAAATACAGATAGCATTTGATATTTATAGTGGAGTGGTTATCAGCTGTATCTATGTTTATATACAGTATAAATGTATGTACAACATATGCTCATGTATACACACACTCTCACATGCTGACAATTTTTTTTTATACACACAAGACCCTGAGTATGCATCAAATAAGGCAGGGGTCGACAGCTACATGGGCTAAAAATGTTTCAGCAGACCCTGTCAAATAGATAAAGTTAAGCTTGTTTCCTTAGTAATATGTTATTATTTAAGTTTTTATTTTTGTTTAGTATTTGTTAGTGTTAGCCGTAGACTGTATATAAAGTGGACAGCGTGGCTCCGCCTTTTATCGTTGTACAGTTTTGAGGCCAAAATACCCTCATCACGGGCGCAGCTACTGTGCAGCCAGAGTCTGCACAGTAAAGAATCTGAGTGGAGCAAAGTGACAACAAATATATTTTTGTATTTTGAGAGTCTCAGGCCACATTTACACGACAACGTTTTATCTGAAAATGCAGTGAAAAAAGTCTGCGTTTACACAGAAACGCTATGGGACTGAAAACACTGTAATAAGCATGCCAGGCCTGTAGATAGCGCTATAACTGTGATGTCCAGAAGCAGCTTTTGGTAGAACCACCGAAGCAGAGTTGGGCCGATCATCTGGTGTATTGGAGAATGCTAAGAGGAAAAGTGGAGCAACAGATGCTCATTTTGTTGAAAGACAGTCAGCAGAAACAGCAGATTGAGCAGCACAAGCACAACACGGTAGTTTACGACGATTGTATCGATGGTATTGTCAGATTGTTGGATGCTCTCACACGAAGCAGAGTGTGACGTCAGCGTTTATACTGAAGACGCCAGCTTACTGTTTACACAGCAACGGCGTCTGCAGCGATCCAGAAAAATCCCACTCTGGAGGTCGTTTTCAAGTTTGCATTTTAGGTCGGCTAAAACGCTGTTTCCGTGTTAACGTGGGGCTGAAACGCAACAAAACTTTTGCATTTCATCCTAAAACTGTTGTTGTGTAAATGGCTCCTAATCTCTTCTTGCCTCTCATTCCTGATATATTTTACTTTTCCTGAAAAGAAGAAACACACAAGAACAGCAGCTGTCGATCAAACATTAGGTCAAACCCAGTTTTAACACTTAATAACTCGTGGAAAATAAAGTGTTCAGAAAAAGAGGATTTCAATACAAGGCAGCCTGATGACATCTTCATATCACCACAACAATCAGATTTGAGAAACATTTCTACCAGGTTTATTTATTTTTTAAAGTTTGACCACAGCTCTATTAGACTGAACAGGGGAGACAAAGTTTTTGACCTTTACTTCAGCCTGTCACCAGGGGGAGCTGTTTTTGTGGCGACTTCACTTTGAGCCGAGCATTTTTTGTTTTACAGTCTATGATTGTCTATGATTTGGACATGTTCGTTTGGGAGCTATGGCAAGCTAAGTTTGTTAATTTTGTTGTTAGTTACAGTAACAGGTCAATGTTCAATGTTAGTTTCACCTTCTGTAGTTTGGTCCAATGGTAGAGAAGGAGAGTAGTTGTTGTAGTTGTAGCCAAAGAAAATACAGGTATCACTATCACCATGATTACACCCAACAACTTTCAATCCTCAGTGTCTGAAACAAAATTTCCACCCATCCATGATCCAAACCATTTATTCCAAGGTAAGGGTCACAGGGGGCTGGACACAATCCCAGGAGGAGTGGCTAAACACTGGACAGCCTATTCAAGAGGGCGACATGCATTCTGTACAGAATAGCACCCATTGCTGACACTGTGCAGCTACTTCTGCTGCTAAACCTTGAAAGATTAGTTCATTCAGTGAGCATTTAACTTGTGTGTGTGTGTGTGTTTGTGGAGCGACTCTGGTGGATATTTGGGTCAGTAATGAGTGCTACTTTTACTTTTCACATGAGGATCTTTGTGCAATCTTAAAGTCTTAAAGCAGCCTGGAGAAAACCTGAACCGTGCAGAGGAAGTCAGCGATCTTGGTCATGCCTGCGTTGTTGTTCTTGTGCATCCAGAGCTGCTGCAGAAAAGCTCTCAGTGTGGCTACAGTAAATCTCCAGTTTAACTGGGACCCTCCAAACAGTGGCACTCTACTGTAGCGGCCTGATAGAAGTTCTGTCCTGCTGCCTGTGGCCTTTGCAGCCCTGGTGGGGCGCATTTGTCCCCCCTGCACCGCTGCCCTGCCAGTTGGCAAGCCTAAGCCAGGAAACTGTCAGTGTCGATTGAGCTGAGTGGAGGAGGTCCTGCTAAAGGAGCCTTGCTAGTTCCAAGGCCCACCTCTGTTTCCAAAGCATGGGAATAAAGAGCTCTGCATTCCTCAGGTCTGAGCTGCCAGCTTTCCCCCTGCCCACAGTTCACAGAGAGCCCTGAATGAGATTAACAAAAGCGTTCTGTTGGACCCCTCTTGGCCGGCTTCCACGTCAACAGCTCGCAGGGTCAGGGGTCACACTAACTACATTCATTCCCAGCAGACCCCTTGCTCCAAACACAGGCTGCCAGTCGCACAAACTCCCAGCTTTTCCTCTAATCCCCCGAGATATGTCTGATCTCTCCACATGTTTCTGCTCAATTAAAGCAATATCACACCTTGCAAATGGAACAGGGAGGAAAAGAGCGAAGCAGGCAGAGTGCAACTGCAAAGACGCACAGAGGACAGAAAGTGAGAAAAGCGAATGAATGGCACACGGAGAGTGAAAGAGGGAGAGGATAATGGAATTATTAATCTGATCGCGTAAGGCACCAGCACATGAGGCGGCACACCTGATGGAACACCAGAGGCAAGAGCTCAATAGTTTATGAAGGACACATGACTGGCATGGTATCAGGCCAATACACACACACACACACACACACACACACACACACACACACACACACACACACACACACACACACACACACACACACAGCTCACACCTGCTGGAGTCAGGGAGGCAGATATGAAACCCATCCATCCATCACGTCTGCTTTCAGAGACAGAGAAAGCGCGGCATCAGCTTTGGTCAAGTTTTTGTCACTCCTCTAGATTTAGGGTGATGAATAGTCTCATACTGTATCTGTGTGTTTACATGTTTAACTAGGGAACCAACACCAAACCAACCATCTTATTATACCTATATGTGCACATCTGAATGATAAAGTTTGTATGAAGTTCACACTGGCTGGAAGTTATGTAACCCTTAGAGCTGCACTCATCAGTTATTTCATAGAAACAAAGGGTAAGAGGAGGTTGTATACAGGGATTGACATTGACGTTTTTTGCTCACTAACCACCACGGCTAGTAGTTTCCTAGAGTTACAAGCCACTCACCATTTTTACTAGCCACAACTTTATTGTTAGATACTTATGTTGAACATGTTCAAAGCCAAGAATGGCATGCTACAGAACTAAATTTACTGCCTTTTAAGGGTGAATGTAGATTAACTGAAAAGATAAAAAAAATAAACTGGAAAAACCTAGCAAGAAACATTGTCAGCTTAAATATTTGTTTATAACTGTAATTTTCCATAATAAAGTAAGTACCGTATTTTCCGTAATATAAGTCCCAGTAATCAAAAAATGCATCATGAAGAGGAAACGACATATAGTCACAAAGGACTATATGTCACATTTGTTTATAATGATTTGGTTTGTTTACAGTATTTCCAGAGTGAACTATTCACATATAACTTTGATAAGTTAGTATTTGTACATTAAGAGATTTAAATATTTTTCCTACAACACCTCATTTCTATGACCATAGTTAAGTTTCATTTTCTCTTCTCTTCATGCACTTCTCTCTCCCCTCTCCTGCTCTACTGTGAGCGTTGCTGGTTAGACTGTTGCAGTGTGAGCTTATTGAGCTTTTTCAAATAAACAGCCATTTTGTGTTCCATTTGTAGGAATTTCCGAGTTCTGAGTGAGAGTACCCAACTGGAACGCCTCCCAAGGTTGAAATTTCTGACTGGGAAGCGGGAGCATTCACACCATGAGTTCCCAGTAGGAAATTTCGACTACAGGGGTAAACAGTAATTTAGCTCAAGTTGTATTCTTATTATTTTAGAATTTCTGACTAGTGTTTGTCACAATAAATTAGCCGTGTATGTTGTATTATTGAATGTTTATCTACAGAAATACTGCTGTTATGGCAAGTTTTTCCGACTCGGCAACTGGAAAGCTAAACTCGGAGATGACCTCATTCCCACTTCTGAGTGCCGAGTACAAATGGAACACAGCATATGGCTTCAACAAGTGTGTAGGCAGTGCTCATGGGAGTTGTAGTGTTGCAGTCTCACATTGCAATTGGTTTAGTGTTTCAGATGCTGTTTCAGAAAACTACAGTTAAATAATCTAATCCCCCAAAGTAGCAAGTTGAAGTGGGTGGTGTTACTCGCCACTGCTGAAATTCATCCGCAGGTGAAAGTTGCTACATGACATGAGAGATAATGTGTGGCTTTAACAGCAACAAGTCAGCAAACTTCAAAAAGTAATCAGAAACTTACAGGTGGACTAGAGTGAATGACTCAGGGTGTATTCACACCTGGATCATTTGGGACAGTTGTTCCCAAACAGTGACCCCTTTCCTCCCAAAGTCTGGTTCATTTGGCAATCTGTGAACACAACTATCATATTCAGATGCAGGACAAAACAAATAGGTGTAGATTGCCAGGAGAGGATGGTCTCAGCTCGCTTCCATTCGAGCCTTTAGCTGTTCCTTTGCAGTGAGAACACAAGCACCTCAGGGACCACCACATCTGATTCATAACTGTGGCTCACACTGTAGCTGTGGTGTACTTACGCTGACAACACTGCTGACTGGGGGTCAGACTCCATTTCCTGTTTGGACAGCCTGACAGCTCCTGGTGTTTAGCACAGTTGCCAACTGTTAATTTAAAAGAAGAAGAAGAAGAAGAAGAAGAAGAAGAAGAAGAAGAAGAAGAAGAAGAATCAGCAACAGCAGTAGAGGAAAAGAAGGCGGAACTCCTGAAGAAAATAACATGTTTTGATGATTCAGCAAACACTGGTACATGAGCCGGATGAACACGACAACACAAACTAGCCACACACTGCTTATGATGCTCAGAGAAACATTTGATCACATGTGGTATTTCTTTACAGCTTTGGACCACGAGAGACTTTTCTTTGAAAGAGGGGGCATTTACTTTTCCAAAATGTTTTGCTGGATGTCTATGAGATCTTCACAAGATCAAAGCCCAGCCTATTTCCCTTAAGGTCCACGGTTAAAACTCAGATTCAGAAACAGACGAGTGACCCTGCAGAGACCACGGCTATTTTTTATACAGTCTATGGTCATGATACGTTGGAGAAGTGGGCTTCAAACACCAAGGTCTGACTATAGCTCCACCCCAACAGGCCACCAGAGGACTGACCAATCAGAAGGAAGGACGTTGATGTAGTGGGGCATCTTAAAGCGAAAGCAGCTACGAGGAAGTGTTTCAGACGGAGGCTGAATTAAGGTTTCTTTAAAACAGAAGTGTTATTAACTATTAATTTCCTGTTCTGTTATCTGTTTTTCTTATGAAATTTTTGTCGCTATTTTCCTTAATGTCACAGCTATCTTTGCTATCAGCAGTTTGATCACAACTTGTTTGTATATCCATGTCACTGTTTTGTCTTGTTGCACCATCAAAAAAAAAGAGAAAGAAAATAAAAAAGATTTCTGTTTTGAGTTGTGAATCATCTTATGTTGATACAGGGGCAACAGAGGGACAGAATAAAAATTCAATAGAATACCCACTCTTTAAGTAGGTAACTGGGCATAGCAACAGAGGGTTACCAAAAAGTGGGATGGTATGAGTGGATAATTTGAGGACCAGGTTTTAGTTAAAAGAAACTCCACAAAATGCGGAAACTGAGATGAACTGAACTGTACCACTAGGTGGAAACAGGGCTTAGTTATGCCCATGGAGGGACAAACATCTTATTCAAAAATCTGTCTCTGCTGCTAGGGTCCAGCTGTTGTGTTCATAGCACAGAATCAGCCTTATTGACTCGGATTAAAGCAAAAACAAATACATTGTAGACTGAAATTTTTTTCAGGCCTCTTCGTATTCCCCCATTAGGCTGCACCACTCTATAAGAACAGCCTCTTTTCTCCTGTGCAGTTGTTTCCTAAAGCTTTCAAGTGAAAAGGTTAAATGCTGCATTAGCCCTTCAGTTTCTCTCATAAGGAGTTTAAGCTGTAAGAAAACTGAAAACTTACACTATTTAAAGATCCAAGACCATTTGCATTGTATAGGATCAAGGTGATGTTGAGTGGTTTATTTATTGTTGTTGTTTACTTAATTTAAATATTTTGATGTTTCAAAATAAATGAAGTTAACATAATTTTATACAGGACATGTAAGTCATACGCCCAGCTGTGATCAGCTGACAGGCTGATGTTCAATCTCTAACCCCTCTCAACCAATCACAGTGTGTGTCTAACAACAAGGTGGCATATTTAAATCATGTCATCACTCTGTCTTATTACTGCTACCTCTTTGCAACCCAGCTGCTGCTGTCTTAATAATTCCCCTTCCACCCCAGCCTCCTCCTGTTAAGACTCTGTATGTGTCCTATTGATATGTATGCATCCTTTTAATCTGTATGTTCCAGTGGCAGCTGCTGGTCAGTCAAGGAGGAGAAGCTCATTTGCTTCCGGCCTAAATCATAAATTTATTTATTTATTTAAACGTAAATTCTACCCCCCATTCCTTTTCAAGAAAATGATCTGTGACCCTGTCATACCAACCAGGTGTTTTTCCAGGGATTTTACCAGTGTTCTCTCAATGGCCAGCAGAGCTAGACTGCTTAAATGGCCTTGGCCCATTGTGTTACAGGTGTAAGACTTTAAACAGGAGAAGCTCCTCTCTACAGAAGATGCTTTGGTGGAGGGTTATACTTCAAGATCGCTGACTGGCTCATTTCACTGTCAATCAAAAAGGGATTCGGCCTCAGACAGATCATCCAGTCATCATGCAGAAGCCCAGCGTCCAGGGAAGCCCACTGCCTTATAGACCCCCAGAGACGCTGAGTGTCCGATGGGCGGGACAGAGCCCAGCGTTTATCCAATGACCGTCCAGTTTCCACAGTGGAACAACCCACTCTACCCTTCCCTGCTGAAGTCAGAAGACACTCAGCGTCCGACTGTGTTAAAGCACTGAGATGCTGCGGGGATGAATGAGGAGGAGGTGGAGCCAGTTACCTGTGATAGGTAGCTGATTCTGAACAAAAGATGAAGGAATTCTAGCGCATGTTTTGTCTATGAAATGTACACACAGCAGAACATATCCCCACTTTTTTTGAGGACATTTTAGGGGAAGCTGAGCTTCCCTTGCAGTCTTAGAGCAATCACCACTGGTATGTACGTATGGGGGGGTTTGCTATGCACTCCCTGGATAGCTCCATGTATGTTAAGAGTCTTCCTGACTGAACAGATAGGGTTTTATTCAGTTTCTAATGTAGTCAAAGAAATAATTAACCATCTACAAATCTTATTTGTGCAGGTTTTGTTCCTCTTATAGGATATGAGCAGAACAATCAACAGAACAATTGGAAATTTCACGGTTGCTACCTCAACTGCAGCTTGCAGGCGGCAAGTTGAATGAGTTTCACACCACTGTTGGAGCAAAGCAGCCGCCACATCTTGGGACCTGAGCCACTTCGCAAGGACAGACAGCGGGTGTGGGTGGTGAACACCAACCCTAGCCTGGAGAAAAGTACGTCTACTAGTGATCACCGCCGCGTCAGGATGCAAAGAGACGTTTCTTCATTCATCACTCTCCGTCGCCGCAAGGGGCACCAAAACCCCACTTCCCCTCCAGCCAGCTGAGGAGGGGGCGCTCTTTTGATTTCATTTTTTAATTTTCAGGTTACATTGTCCCCTCACACCAGTGGACTTGTTCGTACTTTTTTTTTTTTTCTAAACACCAGAGCGGAACGACCAAGAGAACCTCCAGTAGATTGTTGGGGCTCACGCCTGCGCTGGCGGTGATGCTGCTGGTAGAGCTCTGACAGGTTACTTAAGATCCTTCCCTTCGGGGGCAGCGGTGGACCCGCCCTCCTCTGTTTCTTATTGGCTAATAGCAAGGCTCTGGCTGGCTTTACTGGTTCACAACAGAGTCACAATTTTATTAGATAGTCAGAACTGAATCACATTTAATACACATGCAATTTTTTTCCCTTCCTCTTTTTCTAACTGACAGAAATCCGTCTGGAGACGGAGAACTTTAATTCCTGTATTCATAAAGTAGTGATGTTACCACAGTCTATTACAGCTTTGAGTGCATGTTCGACAGAGCTTATCTCCTGCTGGGACAAATGTGTAAAAGCCAGAACCCTGGGAAATACCAGGGCCTGAAAGATCAGAAAGTATCCAGACATATCAGAAGCTCTTGTGAAAGCTTTTGGCAAAATATAAAACCTCAGATAGAAGTCAGCTCGATGTGGAACTCAGTGAGTAACGGCAAAGTTATGTTGGTGTATCTTTGGTCCAGAGTGTGGTGATGAATCCCTAAACCGCAGAAACCAGTGACTGCCTGGAAACACAGTGAACAAACAGTATTAATTTCAGTAAAACTTAAAGGTGCTTCAACATCAGAGCTCAGAGAAGAAGGAGAGCTGCACAAGGACTTAAGTGGACGTAAACAAAGCAGATCCACTCTCCATTATAACCATTGATATTCATTCATTAAATTCATTTTTCCAACATTGCTCTAGCAGCTCCTTGGACAGCGACACATCTTTGAACTTTAATGTACTCACTCTGTGTCACTCCGGATGGGATTGTCGGCTTAGCACCTAAAGGCCAAACTGACATGAGTGTGTCGGTTCCTGTCCCAGGACTCTGCCCTCAGTAAACGTGGAGTCTCTGCCCACACCGTGTAAAAGTCACTCTGCTTTCCTGCTAACGGATGTCTGCTTTGTCCTGCATCTGAAACCAGTTAGCCTGAACAGCAGCGCTAAACCACACTGGACAGGGGGGAGCTTCAGAGAGAGCCAGGGAGGAGAGATATGTAGAAACGGGCATGAGGGTGAGGCTGGCGGAGGGAGAGGCGGGGATGTTTGGTGGGGGTTGTTCACAGAGAGGATCATACATTACTTTTTTCTCCTCCAGTATTTCTTGTCCTTGATCTGCCTGCTTTTCTTTAAGCTGGATCCAGAGCCCTGCCCCCCTGCCGAGTCTTTAGCCCAGAGGAGGGGAGGCCTCGGCCAGCTGCAGGCTTCACTGGAGCCCCGCGCACAGAGGTGGAGGGGGGGCAGGGGGGAGGAGGAGGAGGTGGAGGGGGAGGGCTGGTAGCGGGGTGTGTTGTGTTGGAAGCAGAGACACAGAGAGAGAAAGACGCTGAGAGAGGCAGCCGATGACAGCGTGAGTGCAGCAGAGGATATTGCACTCAAAGACACAACACCGGGACCCTGAGAGATTGGGTTTCAAAGCGGGAAAAGGAGGCAAGGATTTCTCTGCCAGTATGTTTCCAACATCTCAGAGCGTCCAAGAACGCTCAGCTTTAAGAGTGCCAGGGCTGGACTCACCAAACTCACACGGTACTGAACCATTTGACGTGTCTGCTGGAGACCAGTATGGTGCTACTGGGACATGTCCAGAAAAAAAAGACAAAGAACACTGAGGTGTTGATAAATAAATGTCACTTTTAAAGCCAACAGAAGAAAGAAAACAGGATGGTTAGTTTCCTCAGCAACCCTGAAAAAAAGAAAGCTCACCAACATAGTGTGGTTGAACAAACTGTAGAGTAAGCTGAAGTCAATTTTCAGACTATTTATATCATAAACTTTAAAAATTGATCCTTTTAAACCTTTTTTTTTTAAATCAGGTGGTTTCTAAATTAATCTGTTCGCACCATCTTTGAAACTGAGCTGATTCTGATTGGCTGCTAACCTCTGACCTATTCTTAGAAATGTTGTTATATGATGAATATTGGTGTATAGAGTCAGTAAAACGAGAAAAATAAATGGATAAAAAAAAAAAAAATCCAATTTTAGAAATACTGTTTTATTTCATTCATCTTGCACATTTTGACAAATCAACGCATCATTTCATAATATGTAGAAAACAGATGTAAGCATCAAGTGTTGCTGTTACATGACTTGTGATAGCTATATTATATATTTAGATAGAAATAGATATGGATAGGGTGGCCAAAATTATTTGGACACTTGGCATATTTAGGTTTCAGATGTTTTTTTGTTGAATTAGCCATTAAAATACTCATCAATCAATTGATGACATGAAGCTCCACATACCATGGAGTAGAGCCATTATAAGGAGATTAAACTCATTTTCTATAAAAATGATGGACCGACCCCCTCAAGTCCAGACCTCAACCTCATCCAGCAGGTTTGATCGAGTTGTAAAATAAACTGAACAGATCTGTTGAACATTCAAAGGAAAGCCTTTGTTTTGAGTTGCAGAAGTCGTGGGATAACATTAGTGTTGAAGCTTTCACTGAACATACTGACACATGTCGGAGACATGAGCTGCTGTAAAAGGTGGACAAACCAAATATTGAAGGTAAAGTAGATAAAAACATTCAAAGCAAAATAAAAAAAAAGTCAATACTTTTTGATTTTGATCACCACTGGATTTATATATATATATATATATATATATATATATATATATATATATATATATATATATATATATATATATATATATATATATATATATATTCATATATACACAGGGTGTCGGTAAAGTCTGTTTATGGTTTAAAAATCATATCACAAAGGCAGTGGATAAGACATCTTGATCAGAGTTAATATCCCACTGCATTTGTGTATTTTAGGTTTCCTGTTAAGAGTGGTCGTGTGAAATGAAACCTCAATAAATGGCAGCTCCTCAAGACAATACACAATGTGTGTCATGGTTCACTAAAACTAAACACAGAAACAACAAAAACTACAGAAGTCAGTATAGGAAAGATTCACCACATCTTTTGTGAGTTCATACATGGCACAGGAAATTCATGGAGACTGGGACAGGGTTGGATGAAGGGAAGAGGGGATGACCAAGAACATCTAAAGAGAACATCGATTGTGTAAGGCAAGCTTTTCAGTGTTATATTATATTAGTTTACCTATTAAAGTGGTTAAATAAAAGTAATTTGTCTGTTCCGTATTTGTAACCATTTCACATATTTGTCTGCTCATTTGCTTTTGTTATATATATATATAAATATATATATATATATATATATATATATATATATATATATATATATATATATATATATATAGATATAGATATAGATATAGATATAGATATATGTGTGTGTGTGTGTGTGTGTGTGTGTGTGTGTGTGTGTGTGTGTGTGTGTGTGTGTGTGTGTGTGTGTGTGTGTGTGTTTGTATTTTAAATTGTAAATAGACTTTATAAGCACCATGTACACTTTATTTTTTCTAAATAATAATCTGTCCTGAACATTATATTCATGCCATCTTTGCTGGATTCACAAGTTTACGATTGTACTTATCTGCACCTCGTATGACAACTGCAACGATATCATGCTCCATGTCCACCTGGTGGTTTGAGCCTTAAGCTCTATAAAAATCTGAACTAACTTTGAGGTTCCTTCCCTGTCTTCTGGCTGCGTGTAAGAAAGGAGTATCCCACCCTAGCTGTCAGAGCCCTGAAATGCCTTCTCCCCTTTGAAACAACCTATTTCTGTGAGTCTGGCTTTTGTTTGTTAACAATTTCCTGTTCTAAACAAATGCAATAATTATTAAAAAAGTGAATAAAAGTTAGAAAATACGTTCTTAAAAATGACAAGTCTTCACATATTTTGAAGCATAGTCTGTTGGTTTTCAAAGGGGGTCCCCAGCCAAAAGCAAACACTGTTTGGGGGGCCTTGGTATATAAAAGTTTGGGGACCCATGGTTTAAGCTTCATGGGGTGAGTCCTTCAGGGTGCAGCCCAGGCTTTGAACCCAAGCTTTGGCCTCTTTTTTTTCTACATGTCACTCCCCTCACTCAGCCTGTTTCCTGCTCTATCCACAGTCCTATCAGTCTGAAAAAAGACAACTAAATGAATATACATAAATTAAAAACACTCTCACTGTCATGGATCAGATGCTGATCCATGATAGTGAAAGCTGGAACTGACACACTGTTACAGTAAGACTCAACACTTTTGAGAAACACACACTTTGGTTGCAAAGCTGAAACTCAGACCTTGCACACATGTAGCCGGGGCTTGTCCAAAACACTTACCACACACACACCGGGGTGATTGCTAGCCAATCAGAATGAACTCTGTCATCTGTGACGTTTGAGAGCCGAAAACTCTGTTTCCTGGCATATATGTAAAACCATGACACCAGAGTTTTCCAAAACCTTCATTTTTTTTTAAGAAAACATTCTTTTTAGTGACGTAAAAACACAATTTTGAGTGGACGACAGGTCTAAATGTATAATTATAAATGTGATTTCCCCATGTACTCGGCTATGTGTGGACATAACCTTGAGGGGAACGACCATGAGTGGGACCTAGGGCTTATTTTGACCAACTCTGGATGTGCTCATATGTGATTTTTCTGTTATTCAGGCTCTTTTCACACTCTTATTTGCAGCTGTGTGTTATTCTTTAAGCATGAATGCATGAACTTGTTGTTGAACTGTGGTGAACGGTGTCAGTGGTTTATAAACGCACTCTCCCATGGTTAATAACTAATCCTAAATCACTTCATTACAGCTACAGGCTTGGTTCTGCTTCACATCATCATGTACAGCTGGACCGTTTCCTCTGAGAGTCTAGTGGAGCTTTCACTCCCCTCTGCTAACAACAGAGGGCGCTAGTACTCAATATGTGGATGCAGTCAAATTGAGTAAGACAGGCATTATGGTTTCTGAGGATTAATATTTGATGAGTGGAGCTCAATCAAAAAAAAAAGACAAACTCAGTGTGATCAATCAGATGTAAGGAACACATCCAGAGACGTCACGTGTTGTTTCCCGCTCGTCTGACGTCGACACGGCGACATGGCGTGAACCTGGGGTGTCTTTAGGTGGATCAGACCTGTGTTGGTGTAAAGGGAGATCCAGCTGCTCACATTTCCAAAAAGAGACAGAGAGAAAGGGGGAGAGAAAGAGGGAGAAAAAGGAGATCACAGAGATCGTCTGTGCAGTGGCAGCACTGAGCGAGCAGCAGCATTACCATAAGGCGCAGCTCCAACATGTGTAACCAAACAGTCAAATCCCAGAGATAGTGTTTTATGATCTGTTTGATAACTTGTGTGAAACAGCGCTCCCTGTTCATTTATAAATCCCCTGTAATCCCCGAGAGGTACTGACAGCTGATTTAGAGATGCTCGGGGCTCTGTTGGTGAAGATAAACTGAGGTACTTTCTAGCAATGAGGTCTGCCGAGGGCCCGGAGAGCCTAAATCACTCTTTGAAGAGACAAGGAGCCTCCGCGTCACTGGGGGCCTGAGTGTTGTGGGGCCACTGACTGGCCCGCGCCACATTAGCTTCATATATTCAGTCCTTGCTGGTTTCTGCAGAGCGTGGACCGAGAGACTGGAGGAAAGTTTCCTGCAGGAAAGAAAGGGAGATAATTCATACATCTAATGGGGGCCATAAATCCACGTATTAACTTCACTGCACTGCAAAGAAGGGCACAACCTGCAGAAACAAGAGACAGATGAGGGCAGGGAGGACAAGAAACATCAATTAAAAGGTAGAAGAAGAGAAATTCAGAGGATGGGGAGGGACATGTGGTTAACAGGAGACAACCAAACCAGACAGGAAGATCTGGGTTCATATCCAGACGTAATCCAGACAATCAAAAGGAGAGGACGCAGGGAGGGGGCGCCACAAAGACACACAGAGGGTAGAGGCGACTGAGGGGTGACGGTGGGCCCCGGTGCAGGGGTGAGACAGGAGGCAAGAGGGGCCTGGTGGCAGGGCCCGGGCCTGGGTGGTGCAGCGCTAACAGGCCCCCGGGGACCCAGCGCTGCAGGACCATATGGGGAGCAGTGAAAGGGAGAGGAGCAGCGGGAGCCCCGGGCTGACAAGCCACCGCTGCCCCTGCTTCAGCTGTTCCCCTGGAGCCCCGGGGACCTGGGGATTAGAGGCTCACAACAAAGACAACACGTACAGGACGACACACACACACACACACACACACACACACACACACACACACACACACACACACACACACACACACACACACACACAGCACACAGTGGACGCTAACAGAGGGAGTCCATCCACTTATGGCACAACAAAGACTGGTACACACACACACACACACACACACACACACACACACACTTCAGATAAACTCATTCACACAATGGATGTGCACTGCCAAAATAAGGCCGAGAGCCCAGAGTCCATCCATTTATGGTCTGCAACAAAGACAGTGCATATACGTACACACACACACACTTTGACACACTCTTACACACACACCCATGCCAACTCACAGGCAAAAGCAGAGCAATAAAAAATTTAAAAAAACAAGACCGAAATTCAAACCACCTACAGTCTGAATGAAGCATGTCACACATCAGCTACAACACACACACACTGCAGGTACAGACACACACTTACAAATGGTAACACATACAATACTTATACACACTCACATGTAAACATGTGTGGGTCTTTACCTTAGGTTCACTTTCATAAAGCTTTTGACGTGTTTTGTTTTGTTTTGTCACAGTGGAAGTTTTCCTGCAAGCTGACGTTGTTCCCCCTTTTGCAACAGAGAGACGTCAAAGCAGAAAACTTTGAACAACAAATCAAACTGAGACATGTCTTAATTTGAAAATCTAGGTAATCCAAATTGTTTGCAGGTAAAGGCCTCATTTGGAAGGCAAAATAAGAGCCCTTACATACTTCTTTAGAATTTGGGGCAATTCCATTCCAAGAAACCAAACAAGCATTTTTTTTTTTTTTAACAACTCATTGGTAGATTCTTTCACTCTTTACAAAAAAACTCAAGCTTAATTTCTGTCCTTCAGTATCTTGAAACAAGACATGTTTTTCTGGATTTGTAGATGGTAGATATGGCTTAAATGAAGTCTTATAATACATTTTTACTTGATAAGACATAAACACCCAATGAGACTTTGGTTTGAACAGTAGATAGAGGACAACAAAATGAACACTCAGTTTGTGTTAATTGAGAATTTCAGAATAAAACTTTTTCCTTTTTTTAATTTTAGGAGTTTGCAGCAACAATGAAATGATAATCTTTGATTTTTTTAAAGATGGAAAGGGTGTGGATCTGTTAAAATTAATCCACAAAATCATAAGTGGTGAAGTGTTTGAAGAAAAGGTAAGGGTTTGGCTTGGTTAAGAACTTACTACATGTGACAAAAACTTGTAATGAGAAAGTCAACAATGACCCTTGTTAATACCTATAACAGAGTAAAGATCAGTGATGGTTAAGGTTAACCATTGTCATAACCTTATATAGTTTGTTTTTTTGTTTATCTAGTTTATTGTGCCATTCACCAAAGTGGTGCTCAGCCCTCACAGACTTTTTTTTTTTAAAAACTTTTTATTTTATTTTATTTTATTTTATTTTATTTTATTTTATTTTATTTTATTTTATTTTATTTTATTATTTATCAATTTCTTCTTCTTTTTTTTTTCCCTCACAGACTTACAAGACACTGAAATACAAAATCAATCAGAGCAATCAAGCTAAGAGGAGAGCATCTCATCAACCAATCAAATTTAACATAATGTTTCTTCTTGACTAATTGACCTTACATTCCCTGTTAGGCACCAACTTTAGTCCAACACAAAGTGTCCTACTAGGCTGTTGAAAAGCACTCTGCGCAAATTTTGAAACAGTCTGTGTGGGAAAAAAAATCAGAGTTTTTTGTTCATCAGACAGAAAACAAGACAGTATGCAAGCATTTTACAGAACAGTCCACAGCTTAAACTGTAGTACAGAGGACAAGAGAATAAAGAGTGCATTTCATATTCAGTGTCACCCAAACCGCATAAAACACATTCAGTCCTATTCAGGGACAGCATGGAAATGACCTGTTTCCAGAGCAGGAGGAAGGATAGCACCTCTAAGCTGAGCACAGGCTGATCTCTGGGCCTTAGGTTTAAAGTAACATAAAGCTCTGGATTGTAAACACTTCTTATCAGGTTATAAGTTCTTTATTATGTTTGACATAAAATTTCCTCAGTCTATTTTTCTTAATAGCTCTCAAAAAGTTTTGATTTGATTTGGTTGACATGATTTTATTGTCATTGCATGAAGTGCAATGAAACTGGATGGTAATACCAGCACAAAACATCAAACACACACAAAGCAATTTCAACATGTCAACAAGTGAATTCAAAGCAAGCAGGCATACAGACACATATAAAAAAGAGGGAGAAATACTGCACTTAGACCATATTGATCAGTGAGTATTTAACTGTTTGTGTGTTAAGTCTGATGATCACTCTGAGAACGATGTCAGAGCAGCATCTTTGACAAGCAGACTGCCTTTCTTTGATACATTTCTCATGCAGACATGCAGACAGATAAAACTCATTGCTGTTTTTTTATATGAAGTCAGTATAGTTTTATTGATAACAGATTTTATTTGGTTTCACACGAGAAGCTTGAAGGTGAAAGTCTGCAATTTTTAGATACCTGGACAGATCAGCATGAAACGGAAGACTGCATCATCACAAAGAAATAAACCCTGTAATAAACCAGTTATTATTTCATTTATCAGCCTTCATTAAACTCTTTTTAAATCATGTGTGTAGTTTATCATTACATGTTGAATTATTTACATTTCTTATTACTATACATTCACAAGCTGATTGCCACTAAAAGGCAGGGGTTGGTGGGTGAGAGATGCAAACATTTATGATCTTGAAACAGTCTCTCTTTTATATATTGGCCTCTGTAAGACATTATATGCACCACAATCAGATATATCTAAATGTTATTTCTCAGTATCTGTGGTCAGGTTGGATTTTACAGGAGAATATGAATCTATTTGGATAAGAGAGATCTGGACAGAAGAGCAGAAGAAAGATAAACAGAAGAGAGATAGAGCACAAGCTACAGGCTAACTCAGGAGCTAAACTGTTTTTGCTAATGTCCATCCAACCCACAGTCTGCAGTTATTCTGCAGTGGTCTGTTCAAACTTCAGAGTCTATCAATAAAATGAAGAGTGAGGTTACATACATTACCTTGTTGCTTTGCATCCTGGGAAAAGAAATGTTAAAATCTGCTCTCCAAAAATGCACACCTTGGAAATAGTTAGGGTTAGGGCTGCAGACTTTTGCAGGGCTGCAAAGCCCAAATGAGCTTCTGCTTTTGTCTTAACCAAGCAATAACTTCCAATCTAAAAATATGCTGAAGTGCTCAAATCTGCTTTTTCTTGAGTGTCCGCTTGAGCTTAGCGCCAGAAGTACCAAGCCAAAAAAAAAAAAAAGAAAGAAAAAAGTTTCCCAACAGAAATAAACACATTTACATCCTGGTTCAAAAACCATCTCCTGCCTGAATCGTTAATTTCATTATCGGCATCATAGAGTGGTCATTGTGGCTCCGCCTTTTACCATTGTACGGTTTTGGAGCCAAAATTCCCCTGTCACAGGCACAGCCACCGTGGTAGTTGTGCAGCCAGAGTCTGGGCAGTAGAGACTGTGAGGGATTCTGGAAGAATCTGAGTGGAGCCAAGTGACAAAAATAAAATATATATTTTTTCTTTCTTCGTTGACTTTACCACCCAACATATTTTACAATCCCCTAAAATATAAACAATAATGGCAGCTGTCAGTCATTGCTAAACGTGACATGAAGCCTTGCTTTTAACTTCGTATAGCTAATGAAAACAAAACTCTCCAGAAAACAGATGCCTGAATACAAGGCAGCTAAATAATATCTTTAAATCGCCACAACAATTAGGTGTGAGAAACATTTCTACGAGGTGTGTTAATTTTTCAAAGTTTGACCACAGCCCATCTGGAATGACTGGAGAGATGGATTTTTTGGCCTATGCTGCAGCCAGCCTCTGAGGGGAGCAGTTTTTGTAGCGACCTCACTTTGAGCCGAGCAAGATGACCTTTTTTTTTTTTTTTTTTACAGTCTACAATCAGCACACATTGTATGGGGGAGGGGATTTTTTTTCTTACTTGGCAGATTAGAGGATTTTAAGATCACAAATTTGCCCAATCAGAGGCACAGCTAAGCTCACATGACCGATGGGTGCCCTATAGTTATCAGTGTGTAGACTCAAAGCCTGTGTCACTCTAATATGGCCATGCCCGTTGATTTGCTCCAAAAATCAGTTTCAGGAATAGATGGGTGACGTTGAGGAAACTACGTCTATTAATCCTGCAGTCTATGTTCTAAAAACGGCTGTACAGCCAAATGTTGGGTGTAGGTTTTACACAACCACCAGACGTCCACTCACTTATCTTTTCCAGGATGAACGTGCGCACAGTGTAAAAGAATACCACGATACAGACACTTATACTCTCTCCACTGAGCTGCCAGATCCTTGTGAAGCACAAAACTGAA
Organism: Halichoeres trimaculatus; assembly: GCF_033239565.1. NCBI lineage: Eukaryota > Metazoa > Chordata > Actinopteri > Labriformes > Labridae > Halichoeres > Halichoeres trimaculatus. The sequence goes on from NW_027437183.1 coordinate 34,720,679, forward strand.
CTCCACACCTTTTTCTAAACTCCTCCCTGTGATCACGCTGGTGAAAGTTACCTGTCTCGATCAAATGCAGGACTGTTGTAACTTGTGTGTATGGGTGTGTATGTGTGTGTTGGACCAAATCGGAAGCTTCACACTGCTGCTAAATCTACCCCATGGCAGCCAGTACCTGCTGCCTGCTATCTCCGTCCCTCCTGTAGCCCGAGGCCATGAAGGCAGCCTTGGCTACCATTAGGCTGCATTTCCTAGGGCTCAGTGAAACAGAGAACCACCTGTCCTCCTCTAATAACACAAAAAGTAGCTTTTCCCTCCTCTCTGTCTTCCATCTTCACAAAGACAATGAGCCGCTGCCTCTCTTAGAGCGTGCATTGAGGTCGGGCTGACGGGCAAACCCTCCTTCAGGCTCAGGAGGAGGAGGAGGAGGAGAAGGAGGAGGAGGAGGGGAAAGAAGTCAGCAGCACCTGCAGTGTCACGGCCCGCTCTGCCTCTCAAACCAGGACCAGCCTCCATCCATCCATCCATCCATCCATCCATCCATCCATCCATCCATCCATCCATCCATCCATCCATCCATCCATCCATCCATCTCAGACAATGTACCCCACCATCCAGTCTCCTCCCAATTCCCCCAGTTCAGCTCCCGATGACAAACAGCTAATTAATTTCCCTGACGCCAGGAGAAGTAAGACTCAAGCTGGGGAGGAAGACTGCCTTCAGCAAAAAGAAGAAGGAGAAGTGGAGATTAATTCATGAAGCCCTCTTTTTTTCCTCTTGGTAGTATTTGCATGAGGAGCTCTGGCTGTGGACTTCACAACGCGCTGTCCTCTCTTTCTCTCTCTCTACACACACACACACACACTCACACACACACTCACTCGCACACACACGCCTCTAATTCACATTCACCTCCTCATCGTCTGTATCTTCCTCAACTTTAGCCTTTGGCGCTCTCCCTCTCCAATGACCTCATACATCAATATGAAGCCAAATGCATACATTACTCTCATTACTATTCATGTTAAATCCACTATATCCATAAGAATTAAGAGCTAATATAATATGAGGACAAAGCAGGGAAGTGGTTTTGCCCTCGCATGCCACTGCATAAACTCGACCTACCTGTTGAGCTCATGTTTGGAGATTTTAATGCAGCAGGAAGACCATCCACGCCTCTGGAAATTCAGATCAGAAAAATAGAAATGCACAAAAGTTGAATTTTTTTAAGCTCCCACAAATATCTGAGCATAATATGGGTTTAAAGCACTGAAGACTTTCAGTTTTATAAAGAAAAACTGAGAGCGTGTGGGTGAGGCAGACTACCTGGCTCGTCTCCAGGAGATCCCTGAGTCAGATTAAGAGGATGGAGAGGCCCTGACATCCAAATGCATTCTCTTTAATTTTATCTCCAAACAGTTAAGAACAGACGTTCAGTAACACCTTTCACAAGTTGCACTGCACCCCTACAACGTTTCAGTTTTATCCAGGAGCTTTCCTGCCAGACTTTGTCAAAACGTCACAGTAGCAGGTGAGTGGACCATTTACCATTAAGGGAGGTTGTGGCCAGTTGTGACTAGCAACTTCTAGAATAGAAAACTTCTCCTCCTAGGTGAAGATTATACTTATCAGACTAGTGACTCCTGGGAAAGAAATAATGTTAATCCAGTACACCACCAGACCTGTAGAGGGCAATAAGACAACAACAGAAGTCATTCAACAAAGTAGCTGTTCATTGACGATCCGCTTTACGTTGGCTGCAGAAAGACCAGAAACCACGTACATATCCAGCCACAGAAACAGAGTCTTATGGCATTAAAAAGCATATTTACAGCCTGGTTCAGAAAATGGCTTTGGTAGCAAACTGTACGGTGCGTGACGTTTTTTTCTAACTCTGCTGCCTAGAAGTTATTAGGATTGTTTAATGGTCCAATCAGAGACACAGCCCAGGTCATGTGACCACCGGGCACTCTGTAGCTTCTTAAAGAAAAACTTACAGCTGGTGTCGTGCATGTGGCTGTGTCCATGATTTCAGCTTATTATTACATAGATATCTACATAGATTAAAAAAAAAAACAAAAAAAAACTTTGAGGGACTTTTTCTGTTTGAACAGCTGTTGTAAACTATATATCCACCGACACGTTCAGCTGAAGGTCTCCAGTTTACAGGGTCACACTTTTGTAAACAGTAAGCCAGCATTTTCCGTGGAAACACTGGCGTCATGCTCCGCTTTGCGCCTGTGCATAGAATAGTCCAACAGTATCGTTGTTACGATCATAATGGACTACCGTGTCGTGTTTGTGCTGCTGAATCTGTTGAACCTGCTGACTGTCTTTAACAAAATCAGCATCTGTTGCTCCACTTCTGCTCTTAGTATTCACCAAAACAATAGATGATCCGCTCAACGTAGTGGAGATCCACCTAAAAGCCACTACTGGACAAAGCAGTTATAGCACCACCTACAGGTCTGGTATGCTTACTACAGTGTTTTCAGTCAGTCACTCAGAGTATCCACATAAACAGTTTGCGTTTTTGCCAAGCGGCAACCTCCGGTCTAAGAATATGAGACAATGATGAAGTGCTACAATCTGCTGTTTCTTAAGTGTCCGCTTGAGGCTGGCTCCAGAAGTACCGAGAGTCACATACACACCAAGCCAAAAAAAGCAGAAATTAACCCATTTACAGCCTGGTTCAAGAAACTTCTCCTGGCTGAATCATTAATTTTACTTTCAGCAGCCACTGTACAGGGGATTATTTTTTTCTAACTCAGCCATTCAGAAGATATAAAGAATGTGAGCCTGCCCAATCAGAGGCAAAGCTCAGGGTCACGTGATCAACAGGCTCCCGAAAGCTGTACGCAAAGCCCTTGCCACTATCAATATGGCCGCTATAGCCGATGTGCTTCATTTTCCATTTCAGAAACAGACGGGTGATGTGGGCGAGACCACGTCCATGTATTATACAGTCTATGTTTTGGGGTTTTGGGGTGAAACTTTGTGTAAACGGGGCCTTACAGAGCAACAATGAAGCACAAATACACCACTAACTGTCAGAGAGAAAAGAAAATTATCAAACAAAGAAATGCTACCATTTGTTAGGCTATACCATGAATAATAAACAATGATGTTAACAACCAATAAACGTTGCTCCAGAAACATTCTCCAGTGATACGTGGCAGCTTTATCTGTGGAGCAGAGAACATCAACTCCAGCTTCGTCCTTCAGACCAAACTTTTTCATTGATGACTCCCAGCATGGAAACTCTACACCCATGTTTACTCTCCTTTTAGCTGTTGTCTGTCCTGGTTTCTCTTCATGTCTTCCTGATTTCTTTGGACCAAAATGTGATGATTTGCACTCGTGTGATTCTCCATCAAAAATACTCTTAATAACAATTCCTTCTGGCAAGACAACAAAAATATACTCTCTTCTTCTTCCTCCTGCTCCTCTTCTTCTTCTTCTTCGTCTTCAACAACAACAACATCAACCTCTATCTTCTTCTTTTACTGTAAAAACAACCCCCCACACACACCTGACTTTCAGGTAGATTTCAGGACTAGCAGCCAGGCTTGTATTGAAAACTGTCTTTTGTGCTTTCTGTCCCCCAAAACCTGCCTGAGACCCACAGCAATGTAAATATAGAAATCTTTTTTCTAACTTAATAAAAAGAAAACAAAACTTTTGGGGCATTATTGTTCACTTATTTTAAAATACTTCACCAACATATATAAAGATTACATTTCATTTTCAACGTTTCTGTTCGGCCAAATGCCACAGGCTGCTACACACTGCACCTTTAAGCAGAGACGTCACCGTTGTGTCCATTTCAGAGAAAGAACGACACACAGCTGGTGATGTTGTCAGCAGTTGTACATGTCTGTGTGCAGATATCCTGTTATGTAAAAACCCTCGAGTGGTTTGATAATCAGAGAATTGTTATATGAGTTGAGCTGCGATTTACCAAATGGTTTTCTGTAGCCCTTTTCACACATGCATTGCACTCCTTAAATTTCTGAAGTGTCTCCTCCCATTTTAGCGCCAGGAGGAGAGCGTATCTTTGCAGCATAGAGTGCAGATGGTTCAACCCCACAATTAGACACAAACAGGAGCAAACACACAAATCTGCCAAACATTCAGCTCAGATGTCATCGCAGCAAAATACTCGTTGATGTTGCTCCTTGAGATGGAGCAGATAGCGGGGGTAAGTACTGCACAACTCTCAGAGCTATTAGCTCCGTGGTCTTAGCGGTTGCAGTCCATTATTAGTGAAATCTCCCATCTGTTGCTTTGCCTGCCGTCCTGGATTTGTTGTTACACCTTCACATCTGCTGCGTCCTTTTTACACAATGTCCTGCTTCCCCTCACCTCCCCTCTGACAGGGAGAAGTTTTAATGTTAGAGAGCGAATGTGAAAGGGCTCATTCTGTAGGTGGAGCCATGTGGTAAGTGTTAAAATCTGCAGTTCTCTAAGTGTCCACTTGAGGCTGACACTGTTAACCAAACACACACCAAGCCAAAAAAGAAGAAAAAAAAAAAAAAGATTTTTACACATTAGGAAAAAAAAATTAACATATTTACAGCCAGGTTTAAAAATGGCACCCACAGCGACACTCGGGTTTGCTGAGATGTCCTCATATGCTCTCAAAGCTTTCAATGCAAGGCTGTTATGGCTTTTAAAAGCGTGAATCTTGATTTACAGCAGGTGCTCTTCTTTCCCATATTTTAAACATGGATTCAAAGTTACAATGCTGGATGTTCAAACTGAGCATGTGCAGATTTTCAAACCTCTCCACACTCCCGTGCTGTAGAAATCCCTGAATCTTCTCAGGAGATGTTGACGAGATGTTGACGAGATCTTAACTGGATCTTAACGAGTCTTGCTGAAATAATGAGGTCATCATATAAAGATCTCCTCACTGGTTTATGACACATTGGAGGGTCAGACCTTTATCACCGAGGTCTTCCAAAACCTCTGCCCCTGACAGGCCTCCAGAGGGCTGGCCAATAAGAGGGAAGGGGGGTTTGTGGAATGGGGAGCTTTAAAGAGACAGAAGCTAAAGAAAGCAATTTTAAAACAGTGGTGGGAGAATTTTTTATTTATTTATTTATTTCAGCTTCAAATCATGTAAAGCCACCACTAGGGTACCAGAGGAACAGAAAAGAAAGACTTATATATATATATAAAAAAAAAAAAAAAAAGAATACCCCCTCTTTAAATTAAAAAAATAAAAAAATGGGGCAGCAGTAGACCTGCAAATTCACAGCAAAAGTGACTGTAACGGGGAACAGAGCTGCCATGTTACATTTCTTATCCTTGGGCTGAGAAGAATTATATACAACATGTCATGAAAATGATTTAAAACCTCAATAAAACGTTAAGTTTGAATAATCCTTCTTTTAAAATACCACCAATTCCGATGTCTGTTAAATCTTACCTTGCATGCTTTGACACCTGTGATGAATTTCTTTTAACAGTGTTACTCCTGGAAAAAGCAGAGAAAGTTTTAAAGTTTTGTTCTTTTGTTAACTCTTCATTTTAATCATCTGATTGAGATAAACAACTAATACTCTCCCTGTTTTCTTAAAAGCAGAGAAAAGAGATGTTTGGTCTCATTATGCTGCTGCTCAGCAGCTTTATGGACCCTACATCACAGCCCCCCTCTTTCTCTCTGCTGCTTTATCCGTATTAAGATGTATTGAATTCTCTTCCTGCGCCTCACAGATATAGAGAGGATGTCTATGTTTCCAGTCTGTCACATGAAACAGGCCATTATTAGTTTCACACTCACAATGATGTACAGAAAGGTTACTTTAGTGAAACGACCGGCCCTTTACTTTTAACGAGTGCATATATCATAAAGCAATCTGAGGGCAATAATCGTTCATCATTATTGAGACGACGACGCCGCTTCAGGGACCCGGCGCTGGAATAGAAAACAGATTTCCTTCAGGCTGGGGCGGAGGTGTTGGAGACTTTGTTCACTCTCTGCAGCAGCGAGAGGAAGAAATATGAGATTTAATGTCTCTAATCCTGCTTGTTCTCACTCGTAACTTGTAAAACACGGAAGTTTGTGAAGACGCCAGATGCTTTGAAACCTGGTGTCATTTCTGACTGCTGTCCTTTATCTTTTTGTTTTGATGGGATTAATGTCAGGTTAGATAGTGTGACATGAGATGTATATGGCTGTCTTAAGTTTGATTGATTTAATACTTGACTAAAGAAAAAAAAAACTAACCAGTGGTGTGCACGGAGGGGGGCAGAGGGGGCAGTCGCCCCCCTGTCATGGCCCAACTGTCGAATAACGTGCACTAAATTTCCCTTTCTGGAGCCAAAACACACACTAAATTTGGCACGCCACTGCCACTAACCTACATACAAAGCAACTAAATGTTCAGAGGCAAGTTACCTTATCACATTTATACAGGATAAGTGTCCTCAGAAATGATGTGATTCACTGTTGTCCTGTACTCTACTCTATGTCTTTATTTGAACTGACTTCTGATTTACAGAATAAGAGCCTTAAGAGATTAAAAATTATATAACGATTGAACCTATTCAGAAGGAAATTTTAATATTGGGGAAGGTTGGAGTATATGCTTTGTTATCAGACCCTTCGTGTATTCTTCAGTGATTAATATGAATGTCCCTTCCTTGTTCTGTTAAAAATAGTCTATTTGTACACCTCTGCCCCACGAGAAACAACAAGTTGACTCTTTTGTTGATGTCAAAACAAATAAAAACAAAAGTCCAACAAAAAAGGGGTGTTGATTTCTGATGCAGACTTTAAAAGAACTTGTTGATTGTTAAATGTCTCATACATAAACTGACCTACACGGGCAAAGTGACTGACATGAGAGGAGGAGAATGCAGTCTCTGGAGCACAGCAAGTGAAAGCCAGTTTGCTGAAGTCAAACTAGTTTTATTTTTTTCAAGATGAGAAAAGGAGGAAGGCTCTTATTGGCTTGGTGTGTAGGCCATTCCAGGTCTTTCTGCAGTCAGCCTCAGGTGGATCCTCAAAGACCCTGAATCAGCCTCATCTCATCGTCGGAGGTTGGCGCTTGTTGGCAACACATCACATACAATGACGCTGAGACTTTGGCATGACAACAGACTGGCATAAGGAAGCTTCTTTACAATAGAACAGAATAGAATAGAATGTACTTTATCAATCCATGAAGGGAAATTCAGAGTCACAGCAGCAGTGTGGACTAGAAAAAAAAAAGACTTCTTCACCAGTCTGTTTAGTCCTGCTCTCTCTTGATCACAGCTGGTGAAATCATTCCAATGTGATATTGGTATCTGCTAGCCATGTCTGTGAAAAACATGATGATACCCTGTCCTCTGGTATTGCCTCTGGTGCTTGGTTAGCACGGCTAACTTGTCCAACTTATTGCAGATAGATCGTACATTCCCCATAACCATGAATGGATGATCAGGTCAGTGTTAACTCTTCTTAGTTCACACTGCAGCACCAGCATATCACCTTCCCCTCCTTTTCCTCAGCCTACAGGGAACATCTGGCCTAGCACCAGTTAACATCGACATGCTACAAGCTGCTAACAGCTAATGCAACCATGGTTGCACTTAGGACCTCCGAACAAACACAGGTAAAAAAAAAAAAGATTAATTATTGTTACATATTAAAAATGACTTATTACTATGTAGACCAGGGTTTCTCAAACTTTCCGACCCCTTTCAGTGGAGACATTTTTCCAAGGAACCTCTTGTTATTGTAATGGCAATTAGCATAATACTACTACCGTGCAATAATTTACCATGTGGCACTTTTCAACCATAGAAAACATTTTAAAATTATGTAGCACACTTTTACAATAGATTTTTCATTAATCCATGGACCCCAAGCTATGGTCCGTGGACCCCACTTTGAGAAGCACTGATTTAGACTCAGCACGACAAAAGCTGTAATCCAAATAAGAATTTGTCTATTTCTAGTAAAAATGTCTCATCAGACTCAATATGAGCACATTCAGCTGACAAGTCCAGAAAACAAAACAAAACAAAAAAACAAATTCAAAATATAAAAAGATAAAAAATGATGCCCAAATTTGTTTTAAAGAGTAAAATGAAATAAACCTACCAATAGAATAATATAAAAAAAAAAACTTCCTAGTTTAGTTTCTTGAATTAAGGAATGTGTCTTTCAAATTGAAAGCTTAATTACATTTTTTACCCAAAGCTCAGTGGGATCGCTCAAAAAAATTATCAATAGAGTTTTAACCCAGGAGTTACACCTTGTGTTTTCCCTGCTGGAAGGAACAGGGTTAGCCCTGAGCGCTGACTTTTTGTGTTCTGACTGAAACTATTAATGGAACCCATTTTTTAAAGGATTAACTTTATCTAACCCCATTTCACATTCATGTATGTTAACCAGCTTTTAGTAAGACCCCCATCTGTTCATCTGGGGCTGCAGACAGCGCTGAGAGGAAAGTGGACAGTGATGATGATGTTGATGATGATGATGAAGATGATGATGGAGGAGAATTATCTGATTAACAAACTGTATAATGACACGGCTTTGTTTCCAAAGCATGTGAAGGATACCGAGTCACTATTTGAAGAAAACTTTACGTCATTCACCTGAAAGTTTATTTATGTGAGGACAAGAGCAGGGGGTGTCAGCAATGAGAGATCAGGTTCAGTCCTAAGTGATCCAATATTTTCACCTTCATGTTTGTTCCCTTTAAACCAACCAAAAACATTAACAAATAAAAAAAAAATCTCTTTGTTTCTGTGATTTAAAAACCTGTCAGAGTCCAACAGTTTTCAATGCATAAGAAGTTGTGAAGGTTTTACCGATGGACCGAGACGAGCTGTTCTTACACTGCAGCAGTGAAATAATTCTAACATCATCATCTGAGTCCAGCAGGATAAGTGTGTTCAAAACTGTTTCTTTACTAACTTTATAAACTCCTCAGCCCTATCTGTTTTTTTTTTTTTGTTTTGTTTTTTTTTTGAATTTGGAAAAAGCAGAAAGGTTTAGTCTGTGAGAGTGTGAGGAGAGGCAGAAGTGTCTGAGCCTGTGTGTGTGTGTGCCTGTATGTGTGTTAGTCCCTGAGCGTAAGGTGAGAGGGTTGTTGTGCTGTGTTTTATTGCGCTCCAGCCTGCAACTGAGCCAGACTTTTAATTGCGGTGGCGGTGGTGGTGGGAGGGGCTGCTGGGCTGGCTCGTCACCCTGCTGCTGTGAGCTGGGAGGCTGGGAGTCAGGGCAGGTCCTGATCCCCTCCCCGGGGGCCCTGGGGCCCAGCAAACTGTCACCTCTTCTTCCTGACGCTGCACACCTGAGGCTCCCCGTGCTGCCGCCATGGATCCCACCCCCCCTCCCTCCTCCTACCCCTCCCCCTCTGGCCCTCCCACCCCACAGCCTCACACCCGTCGGCCCTGCTGACATTATACAGCTCACAACGTTTGTCTATACGCGTCGGCTGATCAATAGGCTTGACTCTGAGCACATCGACGCTGGCATCGGCCTCATTGATCACATCCAGCCTCCGTGGTTGGGTTTTCAAAGATAATTGGGCCCAGGAACCTGCCTCCTTATGAGTGACAGTGGGCTGAAATGATAATCAACTGGATCCAGTCCAAGTACAATCCCAGCAGGACCGGCTGGACCCGAGGCAGGCAGCAGGGTTTCCTATTTTTAAAGAATCTTTTAGTGAAGCTGTAGCCTCAAACAGCCAATCCCGAATTATAAATACTGTATCTAAGGCTTCTGGAAAGCCGTTCACATCACACTACATGACGTTCTGTGCAACAAGAAGCAACAAAAGTGGCGCTTTGTGATGGATCCTGATCAATCCTGACGTAACATTAAAAGCGCGAAAACAACCAGAAACCAAAAATATCCTCCCCCTGGACTCTCTGCACCCCCACCTCAAATTGAGTGTCTGAGAGATGATGTAAGGCTTTAATAAAAGGCCAGTCTGCTGATATTGATATTCATTATTACGTGGCCTAAGCTAACCCCATTATGTTCCCATTAGGACTAATAACATATACAGCTAACTCATTTGTTTCATTTAGCCGCTCTGCATACACAAAAACCGAGTGACACCGGCTGGTGACAGAGAGAGACAGAGTGCTTTCAACTGAGCCCAGCACATTTTCAGCCGGTGACGCCGCTCCAAAGGTTTCTAGAGAAAGAGAGTCATCTGAATATCAAAAGAGATCTATGGCGCATAATGAGCGTGCTAAATCAATATTTCATATGTGAAGATTTACACTGGATTGTGTGTCAAGCACTTTCTTTTTTTCCCTGACACGGATTCAGAGCTGCTCCCCAGCAGGTCGCCACAACACAGCATCCGCATCAGCAGCACCAGAATAGCTCTGTGAGGCGGGTGGAGGAGCTGCTGGATGATGGGGTGAACGACGGTGAGCCCAGGGCACAGGCCTACATATTCAGAGAGAAGAGGACTCAACCTGCTTTTGGAAGGATGAAGGCTACTAAAAATAAGACAGAGGAGCTGGATTCACAGAGTATCTGAGAGAAAAGGGAGAGGAGGAGCTGCCATCAGCAGGGCTGGGCTGGGTTTTTGCCCCTCGCTGATTTAAGCCAGAAAGCTCCCACATCTCCTCTGCGGCCCCCTCTGCCCCTGCTGCCCCGTCTCTGAGCCCAAACCCCCTGTGAGATGCTGTGCCCCTGTGCTCAGGCTGTCAGGCCAGCACACCAGCTCGCTACCGAGAGGCATTATGCTAATGGGAGGGCCTCCTTCCCTCCTTCCTTCTCTCTCTGCGGCCCTTCACTGCTCAGTGGATCGGCTTGCCTTAGGGCCCTGCTGCTTGTTTTGACAGAGCATCCCCTGATAGTTGGGATTAGTCCAGCTTGTTTGGCTAAACTAGGAGAGGGGGATCTTAGGCTACTTTGAGTTTTGGAGCTCCGCTGGAGCCAGATGCCTCCTGCTTTTATCCCCACTAGGAGAGGGCCTGCACCCCCCAAGGCCTGCCTACAGCCATGGGCAGCCATAACCATCCAGGCAGTGTCAGGACCCATGCTGCACACACACAGAGAAACGCAATAATACTGCTCACACAAACACACATACACACACTCCTCGTACCATATCCAGAAGACAAAATATTCACAGCACATAAATAGTCATGCAAAAGCCTGAGAAGAGGAGGCAGTCTCAACCCGTAACCGTCAGCATCCTCCTGCGATGCAACCTGCAGATCCTGCAAAGACGTCTGAAGAAAGAAACAAACAAACATGTGAGCATTTGAAGCAGAGTTTAAAGAGACATTAAGAATCATGGCTGCTTGTGTTTTTCATCCTGTTGCAGTATTCCTGGCAGGATGGAGGATAAAACACCAGGGTCCCTGCACTTCCCAGGGAAGCCTTACATGAGGAAGTGCTGTTTTACGGCTACATTCCTGCTCTACATTAATGGAGGCGTCGGGCTGCCATCCCTTTGAGAGGCTTGAACCTCTCTATTAAAGTGGCTGACCTGTGGTCGGCGGTTCAAACAGCTGGTATGCACATTAACGTCACATTCCCGGCGTTAGCGTCTGAAGAAGGAGGAAAAGAGAATAAATAAGAGGAGGTGGAGTGATCTCCCTTTCAGCAGCCGTCCCCAACAGGAGGCCCACGCTATATTTTATTCACTAATGTCAGGTGGGTTCAGGCACACTCAGGGTCGTCCTCAGACCGGCCTGCTCCGTGGTTTTCATCAAGGTCAGCTGGATGAAAAATAGAGCTATCCCCCTGTTAGATCAGCTACAAAACACTGCTGCTGAGGCAAAACGCTCTGAGAGGAAGATTTAAGAAGAGAGGAGGATAAGAAAGGAAAGCCATTAAAGGAAGTGGATAAATGTAGGAGACAGGACAGATGAGATAAAGAAGCAAATGCAGAGGGTAGGAAAGTAAACTGAAGCTTTGTCTGTTCAAAAAGAGAAGAAGATGAAAAAGGAGAAAAAAAGGAAAAGACAAAGAGGAGGAACAAGAGGAGGAATGAAGACGAGGCAATCAATAACACGAGGAAAGATGACGCGATGGAGGAGAGGAAGGAGGAAGAAGAAAGTGAGAGAAAGAGGAGGAAGGGTCTCAGGAGGGCCGGGTCACGGAGGCCCAGGGGTGATGTCAGCCTATTAAACTGATTTCACAGGTTCCCTTAACGAAGCCTCTGGCATGTTAAAGGGCAGGAAGCATCCTATTTCAGCCTTTTCTCCCCCTCCCCTTTAAAGCGGCGCGAGTGCGGGACTTATCGACAGCTCCTGACAAACAGGCGTGAAGGAGGGCAGCTGCTGGGGCGCTCCTCACAGGACCCCAAACACAAGGTGGTTTTCAGTGGCGGACCTGCCGATCTTCAAACCCCAACCGAGCTCCGTCTCCAGGGTCTGCAGGGCCCTGACAGAAACCTGATCCTCTCGGTGGAGCTGATGACGGACATTTGCACTTGACGATTCTTCAGACCAAAATATGTAAAGAATGAAGCTGAAGCTGAGTAAGGTGGACACAGTGCACTCCTAACTTATCTAACTCACACACCTCAGAGGCACTTCCTGTTCAGGAGAGATGTTAAAACATACAACTACTTCTTTGATATAAAGTCTTTAGCTTGTAAGAGATCTTTATTTTTTGAGAGAAGTAATACAAAATGCCTTAAATGTGTATTCCCTCTAACCACCAGTAGGGGGCTAGGCAATGTCTAAGGACCCACACAAACTAACTTTGGCTTGGTTCTTATAATGTGTGCTATGACTGCATGTGATGTGAGTAGGGGTGGGTACCTTTCATATTTGAAATGATGCGGTACTGATGCCTGGTACCTGGCAAATGGTATCGGTACTCAAAGGTACACATTTTCAGTACTTTTGTGTGTTCATGTAGTAATAATTATGACATTATTTAATGATAAAATCTCAAAGTTTTTTATTTTTTTTATTTTTTTTCAATTCAACACATTTATTTAACCATATATAAACTTGCAATGCTGTGTTCATGTCCAGTATGGAAAATCCTACTCTTCCACTCCCTCACAGTCACAAGGATGTGTTTATGTCTGAATCATGGTAGTGTTGGATTTTATGCAAATCAGTACTTGGTACTACAAACATAGTTGGGTCAGTACCTATAAAAGTGCCTCATTTGATACCCATCCCTAGGCATGAGTGCACATTATTTGTGGTAAAAGTGTCATCAAATGCTTTCATACCAACCCCATGTTTCTGTTTCTGATTGCGACAAGGAAACATTACATCATCATGTTCAGAAAAGAAATACCTGTTCACCACCTCCTTATGTGAATTGAATTGAATTGAATTGATTTTATTTCGGTCATGTCAGCACACTTATACAATATCACACATTGTCAATAGATGATCACATTGTACATGTCCGAAAGGGAAGACGGGAGAAGCAGAGCTTGTCTAGTCCCGTCCTCATTTCCTCAGTATTTAGTCTCCTCTTTTTCACATATCATCAGATTATTATAAGTTTTGATTCCATTTACAGAAGTATGACATAATTCTTGATTGTCTTTTAGTGTACATGTTTGATCTTTAATGTCCAATCTTTTGTTCCACGACTGTCTGCCCCTCTACGGTTGGTGGGATATTTACTGCTACCTCACTTGTCTTACACCATCACTTTCACTATCATTGTTTTGGATGTGACTTAAAGAACCCTTCAGATGGCTAAAAGGAGATTGTCATGGAGCCAGGAGTGTCCAGTATTTGTGATTTCTGATTTTGTTACTATGTTGAACAAGACGGAGATAGTGTTAAATAATATCTATAAATGTGGCAGGTTCAGAGATAAGGTCATTTTTAAGTCTTCAAACTGTCCCTCTGGTATCTCCTAAGTCGGTGGTTTTCAAGGTGGGAGGCACGCCTCCCCTGGGAGGCTCCTATAAGTTCAATGGGAAGAGTCAGAAAATAAAGCGCACATACATACACACGCACACAAAAGGGCAGAAAGCACAGAAAGTATGACGACCAGTGTCCCATGGTTGTGACATCATTTTTCCTGACTGGAGTGTGTTCGTCTCTGTGCATGCACATGGGTTTGTGTGTTTGTGTATTCATTGGTGGGGGGTGGGGTGGGGCTTTGTTTCATGCAAGCACACACTCACACATATGTGCGCATACATAAGCATATGAACCAAGCCAACTGACGTATGGCAAAAATGAACATCTCAAGAGACCCCCAAAAATTTGCACTTGAGGCTTTCAGGGGGTCTCTTCAGTCAGTTAAGGGATACAGGGATACAGGATTTTCTCCACACTCAAAGGCCACACTGCTGGGTTTGTTGACTGAGAATTTGTGATCGACTATGTGTGTTTGAAAATCTGTTTTCAATGTGAACCTTCACAATCATTTTAGAATAGCTCTGTATGCTATTTATCTTTAACTGAAATGTGTTTTAATTTGTGTCAATCCATTGAACTTTTACTCTTTGCTGCTGAAGTGGCCATGTTTTCATTCCTGGCTCAAGAGCTATGATCTCATGTTATTTTCATGTTCAAAGTTAATGTAGTCATTTAAAAAAAAAAAAAAAATCCACAAACAGACATTGAGCTTTATTCATCAAATTTTTGCCCCTTTTTTGTGATTTTCATGTGGGAGACCGTTCAACAAAAAAAAAAAAATACTATTATGTTTTGTGTTTGAAACCCAGAATGGATTATTCATTCATTATTTTTATTAGCATTTGTATTCCTTTATTAAGATGAGGGAGGCCCCGGTGACTTCTAAAGGGAGGCTTTCTATCTTACACCTTGAAAACCCCTGACCAAAGTATCTTAACAAGATTTACAGTCAAAAAAAACCCCCAAAACTTTTTGAACCCTTATCCAAAAAAAAAAAAAAAATCCTTTCTTCAGTCTGTGTCTGAAATTCTTTACTTCAGCTGCTGTCTCTTGAAGGCTCCAGGGTCCGCAAACCCCCTTCCCTCTGATTGGCCAGCCCTCTGGGAGCCTGCCAGGGGGTCAGACCTCGGTGTTTGAGGCCCCTCCAACATGTCATGAACCAGTCATGCGTGATGTTACAACATCATCATTTCAGCAAGTCTTGTAAAGACCTTGTGAAGATCTGGAGCAATTTTTTAGAGACCAATATTTTGATCTGTTCACAGAGAGATTCAGGGATTTGTACAACACATAAATATGTAGTGGTGTGAAAATTTACACACATTTAGTCTCAACATCCAGCATTGGTACTCTATTTCCATGTTTAAAATAAACGAAAGCAGAATACCTCCTGTTTAAAGGGCTGTGTGCTGAACCTAACCCTGTTTCTCTTTTATAAATTGTGTATACAGGAAGCTGAGGCAGCATGTCTGACAGCTAACTGGTGTGATAATGGTGAGGTTTAATTGATGTAACAACAGTGTTTATTTCACAGAAGCCACATGGACTCTTAATGTTAGATAAATAACGCAGGTCAGGTGGACCAGTACCGGATTGATTTACGGCACGTCTAGGTCTCGATGACAACACCACGCTGATGAAGTTTAGTAGTGAGAAGAGAGAGCCATGTTTTTCTCTGCTAAAAACGATTTCTGTGATTAATTTTGTACTGATGGTGGAGCCTAACTGTCAGACAGCAAAATGACAGAAGAGCAGAAGAAAGATGAACAGAAGAGAGATAGAGCATGAGCTAAAGGCTAAAAGGGCTAAACTGTTTCTGCTAATGTCCATCCAGCCCACAGTCAGCAGTTACTCTGCAGTGGTCTGTTCAAACTTGAGAGTCTATCAATAAAATGAAGAGTGAGGTTACGTTAGCTCTGCTTGGTAGATGACTGACAGGACAAAACCAGGATTCTAACGTTACACATTACAGACTCGTCTCAGAGCATCAGATTGCAAGTAGAGCTAAATATAGCCGGCTACTAAACTATGGTACAAACTGACAGTGTTTACTCCTCGCATTAGCCTACGGATATGTTGGAGCACCGGGCTGCCAATAGCACTACATATAGCCAGCTGCTACAACATTTACTTGATGTCACGATGTCATACTGTAGCGCTACCTAACTGTTCTGATAAATACCTTTCCTTGGCGTGTTGTATCTGGTAAAAAGTTGGCTTAAACAAAGAAAATTTGTTTGAATTCGATCTCCATTTAATTCCAAAACAAACACACGCCTCACTAAAAGAAATTTAGGACAGTGTGCGGAGACTCCGGCCAGAAGGTGGCGAGGGAGTGCAATTTAAACAGATCCCCCTCACAGCAGCTTTATGTTGAAAATTTACTTGGTCACATTTTATCTCTGAAACACGTCACTAAAACGAAACTCCTTGTTTCCTCTTTTCATTTCCTCAAATCTTTCCCATGCGTCTCTGGCGGAAGGGGCTAAGTAAACGACACAAGTGGAGGAAGGAAGCAAGACTGGATCTATGGAGCTTTGAGACACACCCAAGGAGCTCCCATTAAACCCTGTCAAATCTCTGTTTTACTGGATATAGAATATGTCGTCAGAGGTCTGTTTGGGTCACTGACTGAAGTGTGTTTGTTGTTCAGATAGTGTTAAAGTTGCTTAACCCCTCGTTATGACAATTATCCCTGCTGAGTTAGCGTTTCAAAATTTGCAGTATGGATTATCCTGTTTACATAATACCAGTCAAAAGGAAGAGAAACCACAGAAGAAGAAGTTCTGACGCCAGAGGGGTAGATGGATATGATGACATGGGCAAAAAGAGCATCCTGTTTCTGCATATTAATCCACCCATGATCATTTCTTTTCTCTGTGTTTGCATCGATACCACACAGCATCTTCACGTTACTGAGCTCACACTCTGACTTCTTTTTACCTCCTTGGATCAGCGGTGAGTACATGGTTCATGTTTGGGTTAACTTTAGCTAACAGACCTCTTTACATTACAAAGTCTTTGTAGGTGAACAGACACACTTTACTTTACTGCTTTATATAAAAGTTAATAATGATGAGATTCATCTGAGATTTGTGCCACCAGAAACTTGTAAATTGACTGTACTATTTTGAAACTTGATTTATTTGCTTTGAATTTGTCTTTAACATGTTTGAAAGTTCAACTTTTTATATTTTCCATATTCAAAAATAAGAAATTCAGTTTCAGTTCATTGTGGTAAAACTGTTATGTGATCCACACCTGTGAGGAAGTCTGTTACAGGAAACTGTAAAATCTTAGTGGTTGATTTGAGAGTGTGTCTAAAGGTTGTTTTTCCTCTCTGGGAACAGATAGACTGCTATCAGGATGAATTTGATGGAGATGGACGACGGCATGAAGGAAGGCCTTGTGAGCAGTGGTACAGTATCAACCTGAAATACAAGCAAACTAAACTTCAGGAATGTTGAGAGGAAAGGACTCAAAACTGCTTCACTTTCATCAAAATACAGCTCATAGATTTTTTATTGTTATTGTCAAGTTGCTTTACAGCCTTTCTAAGACGCTTTGCTACATTGTCAAACATTTCTCAAAACAAAAGTTTATTTATAGAGCACATTTCAGCAAGGTGATTCAAAGTTCATCAGAATCAGAAAAAGAATCAAGTTTAATTGCCAAGTACATTTGCACATACAAGGAATTTGACTCGGTGTGTTGGTGCAAACACTTAACAAGAAAGTAATGAAGATGCAGATAGAATATAGAGAAAGTAAAGATATAAGATATACAAATATGCAAATATATATATATATATATATGCAAATATATATATATATATATATATATATATATATATATATATATATATATATATATATATATATATATATATATATATATATATATATGAAATAATAGAAATTATAATGAAAACAGACATACTTCACCGAGATGGCACAAACAATCAAATTTCAATTAAAAATGAGGGCATGACCGGCGAACTTAGCAAGTTTCCTGCAGTGCCAAGAGAGCTGCACTGAAGGCTCATAGAGGCGCAGGGGTGCACTTCCACGCCTCCCCTCGCGCAAATGGCAGAGAGGGAGGAGAAAAGCTGTGATTGGGTTTAACACAGCCGAGCGCTGTTTTCATCAATCAAATGAGCGCCTCTCCTCGCCTTTAAATGCTCTGCAGCCGAGGCGCTGAGTCTGATTGGTCTGAGGGCCGCTGTCCCTGCAGCAGGAGAATGGACAGTGGGGCGCATCGAAGGACACGAAGTGTGGTCCAGCTCCCTGGACAGATGTAATCTGTTTCTTTGTCATTAATAGGAGTACAAAATTAAGAGGCAGTTACACAGCTGGTTTATCCATTCAGAATACTTTTGATCCACCTGCACTCCTGGTTTGTCATCGCCAAATAGCAGAACCTTTGGTGATATACTGTATACTCTCCCAGTGTCTCCGCCTCATCCTCCTACAATAATTTACTCCATCTTTTTAGATCACGTTAAAAATAAAGACTAAAACAGAGAAATATGGGAAATCACGGGTAAATCCTGAGTGACATACATTTATTTTGTCTCTTTTTTCTTCGTCTTTTCTCTCCCTCTTTTCTTTGAATTAAATGAAATGAGAGAACCAGATATATACTCTGTATCAGATGTTAAGGCTGTTTATTGTTTAATTGTAAGATGTGCATCAAACTTTCAGCTGCTGTCAGTTTAACTTTCCATTATGACAAACGGCTTTAATCTGACATCAGATGTGACGGGACAGTTAATATAGATATAAATGTAAATGCTGGTTCAGACGGTTATGTTAAAAAGAGATTGCTGTGATTGTTTATTGCATTAAAAAGTGCCTGACAATCTGGAAACCTGCCTCTGAGGCTTTGTTGACATGTGCGCACATGTGCGCTTGTCACCAAGTTACAGCTGCGTGGGGTGCGCTCCGCTTTGCGCCGAGGATAGACCAGGTTGGAGCTGGCGAGCTTTCAGCGCACTTTTTGGCACGAAATTGTCACTGTGCCAACATGAATCTGCTGACACCTCCCCCTGGTGCACCGTCAACTTCCCCTGGCGCGCCGTCACACCCATCTCTGCGCAGAGGGTCTACCAAATTGTCAAACTGGCAGCGCACGGCGGTGCGCAGGCTTGCACCGCCTGCGCTGCACCATGAAAGTAGAGCCCATCATGTCATTGTGTATGGATAGGACAGTCAAAGTGCTGAGTCATGCTGTAGGTGTAACAGTGAACTCTGGAAGGATGTTTTGATGTAAACTATGCCTTAAGTTTTGTCGACAGTTACTGTAAACTGTAAGCTACATCTCAGTGTAAACTGTAAAATGTGATTTTGCACATTGGTTGTTCTGACATATTATTTTAAGTTAAGACAAAAAAAAATTCTAACATCAACAAAACTTAGCTGAATTCACTAAAAATGTTTGTGTCAACCCTTCTCTTGGTTTGATTAAAACTGTGAGTTTGCTTAACTTCCTCAGGTAGTTTGAAATAGTCAATCTAGGTCAACTCACTTAAACTTTGCAGTTATGTTAAACTTTATTAATTTACTTATTTCTGTGTTGATTTGACTCATATGTGTTTGTTAACTTAGCTTTTATACTGTAAAACATTTTACTTCACTGTAAAAAAGAATGGTAAGTTCCTGCAGCAGGAGGGCTTAACAGCAGCCCCTGCTGCAAGTAATGTACCATTTTTTTTACAGCGTGAAATGTTTTAGAAGTAAATGAACAAATATAATTCAACTCAAAAAATGGAGGTTACCAAAACTTCACAGTTTCATTGAGTTATTCATTTCAAACTACCTGAAGAAGGTAAATCAACTAACATGTTTAAATCAACTTATGTTGATGTTAGAACAACTAAATTAATTTTTTTGACCAACTTTAAACTTTTAGGCAGCCCTATAACTCAAATTTTTACATTGAAACAAGTTACATTTAACAGTGTACATGTGAGATTGTTTGAAAGAGATTGGATAAAAATTCACATTTTCACTTTCACTGTTTGTGCTGTAACATATTTGCCAGTTTTTGGTTCATGAGATGCACCTTTGAGCTTTCCTTAGTTAATCTGATGCTTCCCGCATTCCCTTTGGTCAGAGAAAGTCAGGACTGACAAGGAATCAATTTACCAATCCAGACAGATTTAGAAAAATGGTCTGATGGAAATATGTGGAAAGATGCTTGAATTATAAATTGTTCAACTTTGATCTTTGATATCATAGATATTCGGAGGAGAAAGGCTCCCTCCAGATGTGTTTTTGTGTGTATGGGATTACTGTGTGCCCTCCTGTTGGCTGGAAACATCGGACAAATCGTCCACAGTGAGTCACTTTCTTCTCTGCTCTGAATTTTTAAATCATTGAGAAATTTACAAATGAATTCTCTCTTTGCTCTGTGTGAATGATTCACAGATAAGAAACTCAGCCAAAGCTACACCTCGATGAGACAAGATCAGGACGAGTTAAAGAGGAACTACTCTTCACTGTGGACAGACAAGGAAAGACTGCAGACTGGCTTTAATGATCTAAAGACAGAGAAAGAGCAGCTACAGACCAATAACAGTGGTTTGACAACAGACAAGAATGACCTGAAGAGGAATCTCAGCAACCTGCAGAGGGAAAAGAACGAACTAAAGACACAGCTTAACAGCATGAAGACAAACAGGGATGAGCTACAGACACAGTTTAACAGCATGAGGTCAAACAGAGATGAGGTACAGACACAGTTTAACAGCATGAGGTCAAACAGAGATGAGCTACAGACACAGCTTAACAGCATGAAGACAAACAGGGATGAGCTACAGACACAGTTCAACAGCATGAAGACAAACAGGGATGAGCTACAGACACAGTTAAACAGCACAAAGTCAAACAGGGATGAGCTACAGACACAGTTAAACAGCACAAAGTCAGACAGAGATGAGCTACAGAGAGAAAAGGATCAGCTCCAAACGCGCTTCAACTCTCTGCAGATGGAAAAGGATCAGTTACAGAGTAATTACAGCACTTTGTCAGCAGTGAAAGATCACTTAAAGAAGCTGGCTGAAAACTTTCCAGGTAAAACTTTTTTTCAGTGACTTTATGTTGCATTTTTGTGTTCTGTGATGGTGATGTTCTGTGTCGGTCCAACTTGTAATCTGCAGAGTGGCCATGTGAGAAGGACTGGAAGAAGTTCAACGGCAGCTGTTACTACGTGTCACGTACGAAAATGAACTGGCACTCCAGCAGGTCTTCCTGCCAGGCCAAGGCGGGGGACCTGGCCATCATCAACAGCAACGAGGAACGGGTAAGCTGGATAGAAAGAAAGAAAAACAGAAAAGGAGATAAAAGAAAAGTAATGTAAAGAAAATCAGAAAAGAAAAAACAAGATAAAGAGAAACCACAAGACCAAAATAGAAACAAAAAAACAAAAAGCAAATATATAAATAAATTAAAACCAAAAAATCAACACACAAACAAACAAACAAACAAACAAAAAAAACAGAGAGCAAATGGAAAAAATTATGAAAAAGAGAAAAGGAAGCAAAAACAAAAAAAAACAGATTAAAAAGAGAATAATAAGCAAGAAGGACAAGGGAAAGAAAGAATGAAAGAAAGAAAGAAAGAAAGAAAGAAAGAAAGAAAGAAAGAAAGAAAGAAAGAAAGAAAGAAAGAAAGAAAGAAAGAAGGAAAGAAAGAAAGAAAGAAAGAAAGAAAGAAAGACAGAAAGAAAGAAAGAAAGAAAGAAAGAAAGAAAGAAGAAGAAAAACCCAGATATTGCCAACACAGACAGAACAAAAAAAGAAAAGAAAACGAAAAGAGGAGCAAAGAAAAAATTAGTTATAAATTAGAAAAAAGAAATGAAGAAAAAAATTACAAACAATAAAGAAAAACAAAGTTCAGGGTTAAAATAGATCAAAAAAGCAAAAAAGACAAAAAAGGAGAAAAAGACAAAAAAAGGAGAAAAAGAAAAGGAGAAAGGGTGAAAGAAAGAGGAAACGGAAGAAGGAAAGAAAGAAATAATACAATAGAAAAAACGAAGCTTAGAGTGACAAACAGGGCACACAAGAAAGAGATACACAATGAAAGAGAATTTTAAAAAGAGAAAGAGAAGAAAAACTAAAAAGACAAGAGGAGAAAAAAGTAACAAAATAACTGGTGATTGATGAAAAGATAAATATTTTGTACATCTTTGATTTTAAGATCCAATGGTGTGTTTTTTACACAGGGTTTTTTGGTTGGGCTGGTGTCATCAGGAGCAAACATCTGGATCGGTCTGACTGACGATGATGAAGAGGGAACTTGGCAGTGGGTGGATGGAACCCTTGTAACCACAACGTAAGAGATTTCACGCTGAACCAGCTCTGATAAAGAGATGAAATTAATGAGCCATCTTTGATTTGAGAGGTCTGATGATGAAGGAATGAATGTATGTATGTATGAATGAATGAATGAATGAATCTTCTTTTGGTCAGCCTTTAGATCAGGGACATGTCTGACATGAGGCAGGAACGTCTGTTTATTTCTCTCCTTGTTGCTCATCAGGTACTGGGAGCCTGGGCAGCCCAACAGCAGCGGAGGAAACCAGGACTGTGGAGAAATGGTGCAGAGGGGAGAGTGGAACGATGATAAATGTTCAACTCTCAACTTCTATATGTGTGAAAAAAAGCTCCCCATAGATATTCAATGGTAGCCAACACACATCCTGAGCCTGACGGTATTATATTATTTGATCTCTGGGTCTGAATCTACACTGTTAGAAATTACTGTGAATTTATGAGGAAACTACAACGGTGAGATCCTGTTATGTTTAAATACAGCACTGTCAAACTGGAGACCTTCAGCTCATATTGAGTTTACAACATTTATCTCTATCTAATCACATTTTCACTTTGTTGTAAACAAATCAAAAACACTTCCTGTACTTCTGTCCTGATTTCTGATAGAAATGTATGCTCCTAAACCATCCTATTTAATTGGCCATGGATGACCAAACATGCCCTTTAGTGGTGGCTGTTTTCTATCCACCCTCATCATCAGTTGGTCTTCATCTCATACTATGAACAGTGGTGGTCTCAAATCTGGCTTTCAAGTTTACCTCAGGATCTGTCCTCAGCTGGTTTTGATAGCACCTTACACAGTAAAACGGGAATCTCTAGTCAGTTGAAGTGATGTAATTTTTTCAATCAATCCAACTTAAAATTTTTAGGTTAAGGTTTCCAATGTATTTTAGTGGATCATGTCAACTTGAAATTCTGCTTTGGTACAACTAATAAAACAAAATAGTTGGACCAACTTAAATGTATTGCTTCAATTGGTCACACCTGAACAAATTAAATTCTTTCAAATGAAATTAACAAGTTCAACTAAATAGGTCAAACGAACTAGATTTTTTGATCCTTCTCAAATCAACATTTTGCATCAGTCCAACTTAAAGTTTTCAGTTATTTCAACTCAATAATCTGCAAAACCCAAAAGGAAAACCATGGATGAGGAGGGAACGCTGTGGATATGAGACCCTGCTGCACATTAAGATACATGCAGGGACAGTGTGTCTGTGCGCCATGGCATGGACCAGCTGTCTGTGGTCCACTGCGCTAACTGGCTGTCTGTACTCCACAGCAAAGGCTGCCTGGCTGGTTGGCTGTGTCCCACAGCATTGGCTGCCTGGCTGCGCTCCACGGCACATTCTGCTTGTCCTGGCTGCCCGGTTGCCTGTGCGTCATGGCAGTGAGGAATCCAATCAAAATACTTGCTCAGTAATGGTAATTTAAATTTAACTCAGGACAAAACCCAGTTTGTCATTTCTGATCATAATCTTAGCCCATCAACACATCCTATTTATAAACATATAAAACATTAAACAGATACATGGTCCATGCTACAGGGCACAGACAGCAGGTCCATGCCATGTGGAGCGCAGAAAGCGTGTGCTCTTGGCAGGTTAACATCTTAATGTACAGCGGGGTCTAATATCCACTGCATTCCCTCCTTACTCACGGTTTGAAATAAGTCAATACAATAGACTAAGTAAACTTTACAAGTAGATATAAATTAAACTCAACTTAAGACTATTAGTCATATTCACCGACCTTTTTAGTGCAATTGCTTTCCTAGATTATTTTAAGTAAGCTCAACTTGTCACATTTTTACAGTGCAATGAAGTATAAAAACACCTCGTCAGATTTTACTTTGAGGTTTTGTAAATTATTTAGTTGAAACAACTGGAAACCTTAAGTTGGCTTAATGCAAAATATTGATTTGAGAAGAATCAAATTCTTAAGTTCATTTGACTCAATCAGTTGTTTTAAATAACTTAATTTATTTAGGTGTGACCAATTGAAGCAATAATTTAAGTTGGTCCAACTGTTTTCTTTTTTCAGTGTAACACCCTTATTCACTGCATGGGTGAGTCTATATGTAATGCTTTAGCTTTAAATATTAAATGGTTTTAAGTGTTTTTGTACTTCAAAATGTGACACGGGAAGGTAGAGGGTACCAATGTGCTGTTTGTGTTGTCAGGTGAATGAAAAGTCACATTCAGTGTGTCATGTCAGCAGAGATTGTTGTGTCAGGGTGGTGATAAAAATAAAAGTAGGGATTTTGGCACGCTCATTTCTTTTTCATTTCAAGCTTTAGAAAAGCTTAGAACATTCATTTCTAACATCTGAGTGGAGACGCATAGACAAACCGGAGCCACTTGTGTCTTAAGTACAAAAACCACATGATGCATCACACAGAGAACATCATGATAATCTGTGATGATTAATTCCTGGCATGAAATTGTGGTCAAACTCAGCAGAAAAGAGGAATTGATGAAAAAAAAATGTTGGAAATAGTGTTAACAACTTCTTTTATTCTAGTTAATTACTGTAGAAGACTTGTGTTTATGATACACAGCCTCGGCAAACAAACGTTGCTCATAGTGTTGAAAAGTATAAAAGCTGCTCGCGTTCTCTCGTGCTGATTTCGTGCGTATCATTTCTGTGCGCCATGCTCGTGCAGAAAGCAAAACAGCCCTGAGGCTCATTTATGCTCAATGTTACATACAGATGTGGATAAGGACAGAGCCTTCTGTCCGTGTTCTGTGTTCATTTCACCCTTATTTCTTAATGTTTCCATGACGCTTATGAATACGGACCAAATGGAGCAGTACCACTGGAAACCATGGGGGCAGTGTTGCTGTTACTACCGGATGCACAGCTTTAGGGGCCGTTTACACGACAACGGTTGTAGGGTGAAACGCAAAAGTTTTGTTGCGTTTCAGCCTCGCATTTACATGGAAACTGCAATTCAGTCGACCTAAACACAAACTTTTGAAAACAGCCGCCAGAGTGGGATTTTTCTGAAACGCTCCCAACACCGTTGCCGTGTAAACAGTAAGCCGGTGTTTTCAGTGAAAACGCTGACGTCACAGTCTGTCTCGCGCATGCGCATACAACAGGACAACAGTACCGTTGGTACGATCGTCACAGTCTACCGTGTTGTGCTTGTGCTGCTCAATCTGCTGTATCTGCTGTCTTTCAACAAAATCTGCATCTGTTGCTCCATTTTTTGACTTAGTATTCCCCAATACACCAGATGACCGGCTCAACTCTACTTCGGTGGAGATCCCACAAAAGTGGCTTCTGGACAAGACAGTTATAGCACCACCTATAGGCCTGGGGTGCTCACTACAGCATTTTCAGTCCATCAGCGTTTGAGTGAAAACGCTAAAACGCAGATTTCTTTCACTGAGTTTTAACTTCGTTTTAGTGTTTTCAGATGAAACTTTGTCGTGTAAAGGGGGCCTTAGTTTGACACTAACAAATTACAACGGTGGAACGTCGACAATGTATTGAACACTGACCACCGCCTGCTACAACGCTGTCTCCGTTTGGTCTTTTATGTTCGAGGTGCATTAAAAAATCTCCTCCACAGTTGCCATACTTGTTTTTGAATTTGTTGTCATAAACTTATGACTCTGGGCTGCCTCCCCACCCCATAGATGTATTGGTTAACAGCAATGCCAATGTAAAGGACGCATAGAAGTACGAGAGCAGTGATGGTAAAATCATTTGAAAAGGGCAGATACATTTTTCGCAAAAAAAGGGAGGAGAAATGGGCTTTTAAACGTGCAGATTTTCTGCATGTTCATTTGTTGTAGAAATCCCTGAATCCAAGGGTTGGGCCTCAAACACCAAGGTCTTGCTCATTGCTCCACTACAGACTGTCCTCCAGAGGGCTGGCCAATTAGAGAGAAGGGGGTTTATGGAGCAGCTTTAAAGAGCAAAATTAGGGTTTTCAAAAACATAGAGTTTTTTTGTTTGTTTGTTTTTGTTGGGTTTTTTTAAGCGATAAACCATGTAAACCTACAGGAGCATTTAAGGGACAAATGAAAAAAATAAAAAAAAAACTAAACAGAAGCATAATCCCTCTTTAATCTAAAGCCAAAATGTTTTTCTGTCCTCTCCTGACCTTTACGGTTGTCTTAAGAGTTAAAAACTGCAGGTTTTTGGAGTCAATTTGCTTTAATCCTGGCTGTTTGGATTATGAAAGTTCTCTGTAATCTGGTTCAAAAGAGGAGTGGATGGTTTGACAGACAGGTAGGTTCATGTGTCGCAGCTGTTCTCCAGGTGCAGAGGCTATGGCTTCAGCTATGCCTCTTTAGCAGTGTCTGGATGGATAGAAAAAATAATAATTTTGAAAAATTAAAGAGTTTTGGGACAGTCTATCCTACCGAAAGTACTTAAATACTATTTTCCCAGAAAAGTCAAGATTCTTAATCTTTTTTTGCTCAGAAAAAAAAAATTGCAATTTAATTTTTTTTTTTTTTTTTTTTGACTTTTTATCTTTTAGTGGCCCTAATCCTCTTCCGTACTTTCCAGTATGGTGACTTTCATCTTCAGCCAAACTGTAACAGTGGCAGCGGTGTGTGATGGGGCCGGTTAAATTCCAACATTCAGTTTTGTTTCTGCAGCTGAAATTATTTGTAAACCTGTGCAATTTTCAAAAGGAAGACTAGCACATAGGTGAGTGTTTCTAACGTGCGTGTGTGTGTGTTGTCCCCAAACAGACACACTATCTGCTGAATCGTCCTGTCTGTTATTTGCAGCTGGCACTCTGTTGCCTCTCCATCAGTCCCTGCAGCATATGCTACCAGGTGTTCTGTCTTCCTCCAAACGCAAACCTTCATCAAGCTAACCCGACTGCAGACATATTAATTAGGAGAGTACGGAGTCAACAGAGCGGGGCACAGAAGCTGGAGGTGCTGTATCAAAGCAAAAAGACAGATTTCTTGGCTTCTGTCCCTTTCTGCACTTGTCCCATTATAAAACCCTGCACCCCCATCCATCCACAAGATGCTTTGATGCTCACAGCTACCAAACAGAAATGGCTTTAAAAACGGTCTGTAAGTTCCTTGTCTTAGCTGGTCGCCCTGTGAGAATGCTTGTAGTGAAATTCACTTTGAGTCAACGAGCAGCCCAGGTTGATGAAATCTACATCTTGTGATTGGTGCATACCTGGAAGAGTGACATTTGGCTCAGTGCAGCAAGGATGTCTCCTCATTAAATAATTGACCTATGGCTAAGCCGCCACTCACTCACAAAAACAATGAACATTCAGTGAATAGCAGGCACTGCAATAGGAGACATTTCACAGGATGCTGTTGATGATTTTTGGAGACAGAAAGATCACAGATCATCTAGAAGTTACCAAAAGTCTCTAAAGTCCACATTAGAGGAATATATAAATCATTTTATTGTTGAGGAGGTTGATAAAAACCTTCAGTTAAAGACTTAATGTACAGATCCCTGAGCAAACCTGACAGAGGATCAGCATTGGTCGTGACAAAAATATAACCTTCTTTTTACCATCTTTACCAAGAGTGTGCCTCTGTTAGTTTGGAGCTACAGGATTTACACTGAATCATTCAGCACAACGTTTGACAACCTTTGTTATCTCGGCTATTACAGATAAGCTAATGAAGCTAAGCTCCAGAAGCTAACGTTAGCCCAACTAGAGCCCTTTGGACAACAGCTAACAATGATGTACGATCACTAAAGAACAAAAACTAGAACAAAACAGGCCAATGAACTGCCAACAAACAAAGAGACATGATGAACAACACAGCTAGAAGCTAACTTTGGCTAACATTACAGAAAATTCCAAACAGTTTGTTGGATTACAGTGGTGGTTCTGTTAAAGATAACTTTGTATATTGTTATCTTTTTTACAGCAGAGTCACAACCTGCTGCCTCAAATAGGATGTCAGTTTACCTTAGAGCAGATGGAGACATCCTTCTTCATTTGATTCACACAGAGCTGATGTTGTGCTCTACAGCACAACTTTATCCAAATAAGACACTTGGTTGAGATGTGTTTTATGAAAGGGTGAAAGACACACCTGACCTTTTAAGATACCTTGGGTCAGAGATGCGCGTACCTCATTAACACTGTTTGACCATTTTTCAACGTAAAAGATCAGAAAAACCTCATCAAACATAACGAAAACTAACTTTCTGCAGTGCAACTCAGTCTATAGGAAGGGCTATATGCACTGTGATTGGCTCAACCTTTTTGTGGGGAGGACTCAGACATTAGTAAGTACCAACAGCATAGCAGGAAGAGGTGGGTTTTTTTTTTTTTTTCAGTTTAATTTTAATCTTTTCATTTGATCTTCTAAACCCCTCCACCACTTATTATATGACATATTTAATGACTGGTTTTATGGCCTTGTCTTCTAGACTGCAAATTTCAATATAAAAGGAGAACAACCTTACACACAACTTTATCAGAGCTGAATACCTGATAATGATATGAGGCGTTAAACATTTATGTAGTCTTGATTTCAGTGTGCACAGTGGTAATTTACAGTTAAAAAGCTGGTTCAAGTGAACGTTAGCATGTCATTGTTAGCTTTAATCATTTTATTTTTTTGAACACAATGTTTAATTTTTATTTGGATTTGCCACGACGTCAAAACAATTCATTTTTTGGCCAGACATAAACACTTAAATATAAATTCACTAAAGGCAATGACAGGAAAAAGGGAAACTAAATAAATAAATAAATAAATAACTAAATTACACCCTATGTGTACAATGGTTTGGCCGTTTTGTTCGTCTTTTCAGCATGAAATGACATTCATATAATATTTCTGATTTTTTTCTCTGTCTGCCAGAGTAACAACAAAAGGAAAAATGTATAGCAACAAAAATGCTAACCTAAGTTTATATGGCCTCTAGAGGTAAGATGAAAAGGTATTAAAAAAAGAGAAAAAAAAAAAACAGAAAAATGGAGGGTAAGAGAGAAAGTACAAAATATATACATCTTTATGCACATGCATACCGATAAATTTATTTATAATTCTAAAGATTGAGAAATAAAGAAAAAAATCATTTTATTTCATGTAAAGTGCCTCAAACAACAAAGATTCCAATCTTAATTTAATCACTTTAAACAAACATATCCAACATTAAAGTTGTGGTTAGTGAAAACGCTGAGTGATTTGTTATCTGGGAAACCACTAGCCACATTGGCTGGTGTGCAAAAAAGTAAAGGACGACAATGCTCAAAGTTACATAAGGATACGGATACTGACCGAGCCTTCTGTCTATGCTTTGTGTTCATTTCGTCACAATTCCATGAAGCTTACAGAACAGTACCACTGGAAACTGTGGGGGCAGTGTTGCCCTCACTACCCAATACAAGGCTTTAGTGAGACACGGAGAAGAAATAACAATGATGCAACTTCTGCAATGTATTAACTGCCTTACTGACCACCACTTCCTACAACACTGCCTCTGCTTTTGTCTTGTATGTTAGAGGTTCATTAGCAATACCTTCTCCACAATCTCCATGTTTGTTTTTGAGTTTGTTGTTGTCGTAAACTTGTGACTCAGAGCTGCCAGGTCATATGAGAAATTCAGACACTGTAATTTGTTCCTTATGACAACTGGGATGCATTGTATGAGTGTAAATGGCCCAAAATAGGTGTTTTGGTTTGTGTCCTTCATCAACTTTGTATGAAATGTGCAACAGATTGCATTTAGATAGGAGAGGTTATAACATGTATGACTGTCCATACCACAGACTGTAAAAAAAAATGGATGTTATCTTGCTCTGCTTGAAGTGAGGTCACCACAAAAACTGCTCCCCCTGGTGGCTTGCTGCAGTTTAGGTCAAAAAATCTATCTCTCCAGTCATTCCAGATGGGCTGTGGTCAAACTTTCAAAAATTAATACACCTCGTAGAAATGTTTCTCGCATCTGATTGTTGTTGTGATTTGAAGATATCATTTGACTGCCTTGCGTTCAAGTCCTCTTTTTTTCTGAAAAGTTTTGTTTCCATTAGTTATAAGAGGTTAAAAAAGGCTGTACGATGGTTGACAAGTGCTGTTCTTGTGTATTTTTTTTCGGGGATCGCAAAATATGTTGTGAGTTAGAGTCAAGAAGTGATTAGACTCTCAAAAAAAAAAAAAAAAATGTTAGTTTTGTCACCCGGCTTCACTCAGATTCTCCCAGAATCCCTCATAGTCTTTATTGCGCAAGACCGTACAATGGTAAATGGCACAGCCACGCTGTCCACTCTTTATACAGTCTATGGTCCTCACACACAAAATGGAAAAGACAGGAACCAGCTGAGTGATGTGATGCTCTGGGTGTCCACAGGAGCTGTGGTCATGGCTGGGATTAAGGTGGGTTTGTTTCACTCCTCTCTGTGTCTTTTGTCTAATTAAGGTGAAATTAACACAAAGAACAAGATAAATGAAACAGAGCATCATGACTCTCTGGGCACTAACAAAAGCAGCATTTAGCTGGATGTCAGGCTGCCTTTATACAGTGTAGAGCTGAGCCTGGTGGAGCTTTCATTGATAAGTGCTCTCCCTCAGATTTAACCGAGCCAGCTCTGAAATAAGTGAATCATCCTCTTTATGTTTATTAGGAGTATTAATCATCGTATGGTCTTAAGGACTCTGGCAATCTGCTCAGCGTTTACACACACACACACACACACTCACCTCACCAGGGGGACAGGCTCTGTGCACTCACTCACAGTCTTTTCACTGTTGAGCTCTTAGCTAAATGGATCTCAGCGCCATCCACAGACACCAGTGACCTTCAGTCATTTAGCAGGCAGTATGATAGGAACATGATATCAACACCTGAACAAAGCACAGAGTAAAGCACCACATCAAGCTGCTGTTTATTCATAGCGCAGTTGGTTGGGTCTGTCATCTAGAGGTCAGTCATTTGAATACTCCCCCATTACGGGCGAGCCGTCCCTTTGCCTTCCAGTTAAAACAGCCCCCACATCAGCCACTTCAAAAGAGGCCGGCTTCAAACATCACGTTTCCAATATGACAAACGTACTTCACAGCAACGGCTCAGACAAAATATGCAGCAGCTGCCTAACGTAAAGGATGAAACGTGTAAAAATCAAGACTGCGCTGCGCTAGTGTCAAAGAGGAGACGCGCAGAGGCAGAAAACATGAGAGTGAGAGGAGAGGAAAGTGAAGCGGAAAGACGAGGAAGAGACAGACGAGGAAGAGACAGGAGACGGAAGAGAAAAGCCCAAACAGGCTTTGTTTTAATTACTGGTGCAGGAAAGGCGGAGAAAAGCAGAGACTTTTGCTCGTTAGACTATCGCTTTGGATCAAACGCTATATTTACATATCAGATTAAACCGCTCCCGCAAACGGTGAGATCTGAGCGGTGAAGGCTCGGCTAACGAGAGGAAGCCATCTTCCTGCTCACATTTGGTGGAGGGTGGTGGGGTGGGGGGGTAACACTGGCAAAACAACTCATCTCTACTTATTAGAAAGAGCAGCGTACAAAGATGTGATGAAGGCAGAACTGGGAGCAGAAGAGCTAGTTAGTGAAACATATACGGTACAAGTGAGCCAACAAACAACGCGCGCGCATCACGTCGCCAGGCCCACGGTTTGGGAAAAAATTGGAAGACAGAGAAGTGGACTGATGTCTTGATATTCGCGACTCCTCCCTTAGCTGGCCAATTAGAGGTCCTGGCAGGTCAAAGTGCATCATGGGAAGTGGTAGGAGTTTAGTTGCAGCACAAATACACTGTCAGAAACGACTCCCCCTGCTTTCATGCTGCCTTTCTTCTGCGGCCTTTATTCTCCCCTTCTGTAGAGGGAGAAGGGCTAGCTTTGTGGCTCAAGGGATCCAAACGACCGGCCATCATTATTCCTCTCAGATGCCAGTCTTTCCTCCACCCCCGCCCCAAACACCACCACCAGCAGCACCACCACCCCCTCCTGGCCCACCCACCCCCTGCACAGACAGCGACATGAAGTACAAGAGTCGGTGGCTGCAGCAGGGTCTCTGTTCTGTGTGGAATAAAGACTTCTGAGGGTGAAAACTCCATTACCACCGAGCCGTCGCTTCTTCTCAGCCGCCAAATGAGTGAGACGGAAAGTAAAGGACGAAAACAGCCTGTGACAAACAGCGATCGCTGACTGCCGGAGTGTGTCACTTTCTGTCTGTGTATGCATGTGTGTGTGTGTGTGTGTGTTAGTCAACCAAGCTAACCCTTGCAAGGCCGCCTCCGAAAGGGGAGAAAATGTGAAACTCAGCGCCTGTTGGAATAACAATGGAAGTGATCGGAGCTAACAATCCGAATCACTAGGCGCAGGGATTTGAAACATATGTCATGTTGTTGCGCATCAGTGATGAAAACTAATAACAGTATTCCCTGACTGCGCTGTATGAGTGAGAGTCAGACACAAAGCCTTAGCAGAGACCCCCCTCTACCCCCCACCCTCCCTCCAACACGCATCCTCCTATGTCAGATGCATCAGCAGTGCTAATGCCCAGGCAGCTTCCTGCGCTCGCCTCCAACCGCTGAAAAGACAACCATTTAGGCTTTAAAAGACACACATAAACAAAAAAGGAAGGAGGGGATGAGAAGAGAGGAAAAAAGAAAGAAAACACAGAGAGGGGGAGAGGAAGAAAGAATAAAGGGGGGTCATGGTGGAGGGGGGGTGAAAGAGGAAGTCAATTTCATATTCTGAACCTGGCCGATGTAGTCCTCAGGGATCTGCCTCCGCACCTCAGGATCTGTAAATAATTGACAGATAATATTAATTGGCTTTGGATTAGTGAGCAAGCTCAGTATCACACATTAATATTTGATCAGAGGATGATAGGGACCCTGGCAGGGGATCCGAAGGGGCAGCTGAGGCTGTTTTGTTGATTAGGCCAGAGACGGGAGGAGACGGAGGCAAGTGGTAGCAGCAGCAGCGGCAGCAACAACAGCAGACACACACACACACACACATCAACACACAAACAGAGGGAAACACACAGCCGTGGTTTGATGCTCCCGTTAGCTCCAGGCTGCTAAACCTCCTACTGCCAGCAAACTGCCTGCTCCTTGTTTCGCCACAAAGAATAAAGAAAGCAAAAAAACAGGGGAGACTTCCTGAGAGGCTTTGATTGTTTTTTTTCTTCTTCTTTTCTTTTTTTTCAGGCTGTGAAAGTCTGGTTTAAAAATTCTGATAAGAGTATTTACTCACTGTTTTATCAGCAACATGCTCTGCCAAGAGTGGTCACTCTGTATACACATTTATTACAGCATGCTTTTTCAATCTGAAGTAAATGCAGAGATTTGACTTCCTGTCAGGGTCAAAGTGCTGAGTCACAGGTGTAAACAAGCTGAATCAGCCAGAAAACTCCTGAAATATTAGATATTTATGACTCTTTTTAAAAAAAAAAAAAAATTATCTTTTATGCATCTTGATGAGGATCAAAATGGTCAATTTATTATTATTATTTATTTAATTATTTAATTTACCATATTAAAGTCAGGATTCTTACTTTAATTTCAGATTTCTGAGGAAAAAAAGGAATTCTGACTTTTTTCCTCAAAGTTCTGAGAAAAACTCCTGAAATATAAAATATTCATGACTCTTTTTTATTTTTTTTTTTTTTAAATTTTTTTTATTTTTTATTTTTTTGCATCTTGATGAGGATCAAAATTGTCACTTTGTTGTTATTATTACTTATTTTGTATTTATTGTACTATATTGAAATCAGGATTCTTACTTCAATTTCTGATTTCTGAGGGGAAAAAAATACTGCCATTTTTCTCCTCAAAATTCTGAGAAAAACTCCTGAAATATAAAATATTCACGACTCTGTTTCAGGCTTTTTATTAATCTGTTTTGCAACTTGATCACTGGAAAAAGGGTCAATTTATAATTACTATTATTGATTAACTTTTTTTAAAATTTAATTTAATTTGATTTATTTTTTTTATTTTTTTCTATATTCAAGTCAGGATTCTTACTTTAATTTCAGAACTCTGAGAAAAAAAAAATTCTGACCTTTTTTTTCCCCTCAGAATTCTGAGATTAAAGCGAGGTTTGATAAAAAAAAAAAAAAAAAAACAACAACTCAGTAATCTGAGATAACAGTCAGAATTTTGACTTTTCCCTGAGCATTCTGATTTTTTTTCTCAGAATTCTAAGAGCGAAATGAGAATTAAGAAAAAAAGTCAGAATTTTGTTTACTGAAGGCTGTTCAAAAATGAAGTCAGCACGCTTAACGTGTTCTAAAAACTGTAACTCCTCAATTCTGACTCCAATCTCACGATTTAGTTAAAGAAAAGTCAGAATATTGACTATTTTCTCATAGTTCTGCCTTTAATCTCAGAATTCTGACCAAAAAGTCATTATGATTATAATAATTAATAAGTTCCTTTACATAAATGTTAAAATAGGGAGGAAAAAAAATCTGAGAACCAAGATGCACTGACATGTAGGTGTTATCAAAACTCAATCACAGGTAAGTTTATTGTTTGATCATTTTTACTATGAATATGTAAAGTTTGTGGTCATGTTTGGCAGTTTTACTCTTTTATAAAGACGCACACATCTCAGCATGGATGTGTTACAGTCTAAAGCGCAGGAATCCAGAAACAATATTAAAATTCAACCCTTCTTCCTCACGTTTTATTTGAATGTTCAGAATGCTGCATTCAGAAAGTGAAATGAGGAGTGAGTTTATCCAAAAGGAATCATTGATCTTCCTCCAGAGCATCTTTGGGAGTTGTAATGTTTCCTCGAAGCTGCAGGAGATCTTCCTCATTTGAATGAAAATAAAAGACCAGGAGTCAGAAATAAAGAGGAACGTGGAGGAGATGCTCGGTGTTTCCTGCAGCAGCACTGATTCTCCGAGTGGGTAAAAAAAACAAACAAGACAGATTTACACAGCAAAACAAGCTGGCAGACATACACGCACAATTAAACTCATGGAGGCTAATTAAAGTGTTACTGGAAGCACGCAGCTAGAGTGTGACAACATAATGAAAGATTGAAGAGGGGAGGAGAGACACGGGGCCCCCCTCCTCACCACACCTCCCGTCCTTTCTCTCTGAAAACAATGCCACCTCTCCCTTTCTCCACTCGCCTCCTCTCTCTCATCTACCATATGCTGCCATTTGTTTAGTCAAATCCCCTTTAAGCAGAGCAGATCTATGGCTCTGAGGCTCTGCTCTGCTACAACTGGGATCACTCTCCACAGACACATCGGCAGCTCCTATCCCTCATGGCCGTGTCACTCGGCCAGCTAGAAGAGTCTCCTGGGAGCGGCTTTTTATTGCTTTTCCACATCATTTGTCTGGCGATTATAGCCAGCCTCTCCTGGACCAGGGGAATAATCACAATATTTCAATATAAAGAAGGCAGAGCTGAGGGAGAGGAGGGCTAGTTTAGCTTGGAGATTGTTTCAGCACCATGCTGCGAGGAGGGCAGCGATAGGACGAGTTATGGATCACCTGCTGACACAAATGACTGCTTAACATTAGAGGAAAACCTCAGTCCAAAGTGGTCTGCCTGTCCTGTCTGTGGGCCTCATTTACCTGCCTGCTTAGTTATTCTGCTTTAAGGTTCATTCATCCACGAGTGCATCAACTCATTCACTCTGCTTCCTTGATTTGCTTATTTTGAGTCAATGATAGTTGTTTTAAAATCAGAGCAGTTAGTTTAATATGATCTCCATCACACCTGATCTCTTTCACTTAGAAGCATATTGACACCTGAATCAGGCCTTTTAGGATATAGTGGTTTTAAAAAAGATTGGAATATGACTGTAAAACCAGGTCTTACCACAGCTGCTTCAGTATTTGTATGTACTGTACACACCTTACATTAAAAAAGGTGTAACCTAGGCTGTTCATGCAAATGAATCACACTGCATCTTGAACAGATGTTAATGTATCAAAAATAAGTTATCGTTTGGCTTCTAAAGTGTACTTTTTATTTAATTTTTTTTACTTTTAAGATCCAGGGATAAATGTAAGGGCACAGCCTAACTGTTTCTTCAAGGAAATATTTTTTTGTTATTAACTTAGTGTTACTGAATGGACTGATAACCTATCCTAAAATAAAAATTAAATAATAAAAGAAAAAAAATGGGTTAACTTATTTATCCACTGAGTTTGAACTCCAACAGGCCCTCAGCTTTTGTCTCACACTGATTTACTGATGAGATTGAAATGAATCATGTTCCTTTTTTTTTTTTTTTTTGGTTTATTTACATCAGGGATGTCAAACTCGTGCCATGGAGGGCCAAGAGGCTGCAGGTTTTCCTTCCAACCAAACGCTACACCAGCTGATTTCACTGATTAGTCCCTGCTCTCTGCTTGAAGGTGAGGTAATCAGTGAAATCAGCTGGTGGAGTTTTTGGTTTTTGGTTGGAAAGAAAACCTGCAGCCTCTTGGCCCTCCATGGCACAAGTTTGAGATCCCTGATTTACATTTTCTGTCAAAGTCAAACCAATGCAAAGTCTATTCAATAAGGTCTCACTAAACTGCATCTGGACTGTGAATAGTCTATTTGTTTAAAGCTAAACACTGCAAAAGAAAAAAAAAGAAAAAGAAAACTGATCGAGTGTTTATGTCCTATTCTCAGTTAAATAAATAAATAAAAAAATTTTAGACTTAAAATGAGTCACTTTCATTAACCAGGAAAATGTCTTATTTCAAGATTTTAAACACAAAAAAATGAGGTCTGATTTGCTTTTAACAAGTACAACAACTCAGTCAAAGGGATAAGAGAAAAGTTTCTACAATGAAATTTTTCTTACTTAACAAACAAGAGGAGGGGGACACCACAGCATCACTGATAAATCAGTCGACAAGCTGCCACACCAACTGTGTGCTGTGTCGTCATCTGTCAATAATCCTGAAGCATGAGAGAAAAAAGTGGAGAAGGAAAACTGCAGGTGAGCCTGAATATGCAGCAAAACCAGAAGTCCTTGAATCGAGTGTTTTTACCACACACTGTCTGCTTCACACACTCATACACACCATCTAAGTTTAGTGTTAATAGACAAAAAATAGGTTGAGGCTGATC
Source organism: Halichoeres trimaculatus (assembly GCF_033239565.1). NCBI lineage: Eukaryota > Metazoa > Chordata > Actinopteri > Labriformes > Labridae > Halichoeres > Halichoeres trimaculatus. The sequence continues at coordinate 34,757,852 of NW_027437183.1, forward strand.
TTACAATTATTTTTTTTGTCTAGGTTCTTTCTAGTTTAATTCTTGAAAAGAAAAACCGTTTGTGTGAAAAACAGTGGGGCTGTTAAGTTCCAATAAAAATACCAGCTAGAAGATACCGAGACAATAAGCTACAGATCGACTGTCCCGATCTCCAAAAGTTTTTTTGCTTATGATTAAAAAATAAAGTAAGTAATTGAATATTTTGAGATTAAAAGTTACATTTCACGAAATTAAAGTAAAAAAAATAAAAACATAATATTTGAGTGAGAATAATTTGTGAGGTCAAGAGATTGAAGTTAAAATAATGACAGAAAGAATTTATAGAATTTATAATTTCAGGCTGTAGCTTATCAGTATCATTGCTGAAATGTTGATATGAAAACATCCATCAGTCTCTTGAGCTGTTTATAGAATGGACATTGAGGCTTTTACCATTTTACAAATTCAAAGCCAGAATACTCCCATTGGAGGTGCCACCATATTGCAGTCAGAGTCTGTGCAGTAGAGAATCTGATTGGAGCCAGGTGATAATTTTTTTCTTTCTTTTTTTTTTTTTTTTTTTTTTCTGAGAGTCTTCTCTTCTTGGGTCTTCCTCCGTATGTATCTTACCATTCCCCCAAAAACTACAGCAAAACGGCAGCTGTTGATCATCATTAAAAGTGCCACAAAACCCTATTTTTAACCACTAATAACCAATGGAAAAGAACCTTTTAGAAAAAAAGAGGACTTAAACACAACACAGCCAAATCATTCATATCAGGATGTGAGAAACATTTCTACCAGGCGTATTAATTTTTTTAAAGTTTGACCACAGCCCATCTGGAATGACTGTGAAGAGTGATTTTTTGCCCTATACTGAAGCCAGCCACCAGGGGGAGCAGTTTTTGAAGCTAACTTTTTAAAATTTATTCTAGATGTGCAGTCTATTTTCAGCCTCCTGTTAAAGAAATGTTTAACTTAACAAGTTCTCATGTTTAAGCTGTATTTTATTTTAAAGGGACAGATATATGGGGCAGCCTGCCAACCAAACATGAATAAGGAAGTTGTACCTGGATAATGGTAATTCATTAAGAAAACATATGTTTCACGCATTGGCATCACTGTGTCATCAGCATCAGGATTCTGAATCAAAACAACTGAGTCTGTTTTGAAAACAGGAAGCTAACGGCAGATCATGCTCAATACTGTAACCACTGTTCATCCAGCATTCATTCATTCATTCATTTAACCATGGCCCTTATCCTGTCCTGTAAATTTTGGATGAGATTGACAACACCCTTTATTTCCCAGAGAAAAAATACAACTTCACAATCTTCCAAATCTTAAAAAGGTATGGATATATGTTTGGAAGTGAGGTACTTCTTAGATTTGAGAGAATTACATACAGAGGATTCCAGTCAGACTGAGCTGAATCAAACTCTACACATTTACTCAGTTAGTACCATAATGTTCAGACCCTGATTCTTAAAATCATCTCAAATCGAGATGCAAAAATATAAAGATTCCCTTATATATATTGATGACTTTTTTTCATAGACCTAATTAGCTGATCAGTGCGCCGCAGGCAGAGAAACACACTCACGTGGCATCCAAGAGTAAAAGAAAAAGAATTGAGCAAATTTTTTCCAAACTGAGCATACACTCACCCAGATGAGTGTTTGGTTGGGGTTGTCAAAAATGGTTAAATCACCTGATTGGGCTGAACTGGTCTACAAGCCTCCACTATGGTTCAGTGGACGGTTCCTCTACAAAGAGGCCGAGCTGACCAGCATCCTCTATGACTGATACACTAACTATAAAATCCCTCTTTTAGGCATTAAAAGACAACATGATCTATGGTCACCTGCAGCCATCCTTCAGTTGAGACGTCCCACCTTCAGACCACTACTGTCTGCCAGAGTTCAAGTCTGGATCCGAACTGACGGATTTAGTAGTAACATAAAAAATACCCGGAGATGAAAGGCAGACGTGAAAAGGGGCAATCTGTGTCAGAGAGGATTTCTTGGGACTTGAGCACGGACCCCATAATCCCATTGCTCTGTTTCATGGAGTTTTAGCCAAAAGAGCTTATCCCCGCATCTAACCCTCACATATTCCACTCGGTGAGATGGGAACCAGACTGAAAGGAAGCAGGGGACTGAAGGGAAAGTTTCTGAGGGGAACTGCTGAGTCCCATGCTGGTCTGTAAGTAAATCTGAGGGAGCAGATATTACATTCAGTATGCTTGAGGAGGGGGTTCATGACCATTTATGCTAACCTTTGTCCTATGAGTACATGCTGATCCATACCCTTACACCCTGACTGTGTGTTTATCTTCACACTCACATGACCATATATGGTGGAAATGTAAACAACGGTGGACTCCATTTTTCAACATTTGGCGCTGTCGCTCTGCACCAAGTGGTTGTAAAGTCACGAGATGATATGAGTATCCCTCTGGGGTCACTTTGATTCAGATAATGGAGACAGCCCTAATATAAATACACAAAAACTGTCACCCTGCATCATGTTTATGCCCAGGTATGATACAGGTAGAAACAACAACCCTGAGCGCGTCAATCCTCCCAGTAGCAAGATAACGTTGAGTCTCCAAGGAGAGTTTGATGTGAGATCATTGTGATAACACAAGAAACATATCAGAGTGGAAATGACGGAGAAATATCTCGCCTCTGGCAAAGAGTAGAGGGGGGGCATCACGTATCATAGAGAGGTAAATGAAGAGGCTGTCAAAGAGGAGCGCAGAACTTTCTATCCATCTTCATCTGGAGAGGAGGGATGATGGTGGGGGGAGGTGGGGAGGGGTAAGTCCCTGGACCACAGGGAGGGAAGCTGCTGTGATCCAGTCGTAGCCTTTGATCCCTGGGATGACCTGAGCCACCGGCTGGACTCTGGAAATGAACACACCAGAGGCCTGTGGGACCCAATCCATCACTGTTCAGTCCTGCACAGAGCTCTGAGGAGTGTGTGTGTGTGTGTGTGTGTGTGTGTACTGGTGCAAATGCAGCACACACACAGGAAGACACAATTTAATGAACGAGCAAATTAATTGCATAATGTGCTGACCTAGCAACTCTGCTAATATGTCACTAAGCACTGCAGTATGATGATACCTGATGTACACTATTCTATATTTAATAATTAAACACTAATGAGCAGGTTACACGCTAATGAACAAGGTGAGCCGAGAAACAGTGATCTGTGAAATACCTTCAGATTTATAAAAGTGAGACAACTTCAGGATCTCACAAGTCCTCACAGAGCCTTTGAATTAAATATGAGGTGATAAAACAAACTAGAGTTTGATGACATGTTGATGTTGTAAAGGTGATTTCATCAGGGTAAGGAGGAGGTGGGATGAGGAAATAGGTATTTATCCTTATGTTTGGTGATTTTTAAGATTAAAAAGAGCCAGGAGACTAAAATGTGATATCAGAGAACTATCAAGGTTAGTGTGTTCCCGAAAGATGGTCAACCATGGACATCCATGATGGCCACCCCCATTGAGTTAAGAAAAATCTTTTAATAACTTTTCATTGTCAGTGTGTCCAGTGTAGAGGGATTATTTGTTTATCAACGACGCGAGATGCGCGCGCAACTTGGGCCCAGAAGCACTATGGAGTACAATGGTTTGTCAACTGACGTGGAAAGCACATTTTTAAACCAAATATCATCACTTATACGGATGGTTAACAGCTCCCAGGTTTGTGAAATAGCAGTGAGTGGACAGAAGAGATCAGGTGGACAGACATTTTAACGGAGACATCTGGCATGTACCCAGAGAGGAATTTAAACACACAACTGTCCCTCTCTGCTCATGACTGCATTATCCGTGGACACTCACCAGACTGAGACAGACCAGGACGTTAACATGTGTCAATAAATCAAAAACTCTCCCAAACCAAAAGAGCACACAGACTGCTTGGTCTGAGACAAGGTTATAATAGTTTTGGATTTGTCATTATAGTTTAGTTTTAGTTAGTTTTGAAGTTTTTTTCCCCATTGCAGTTTAGTTTTAATTAGTTTTAGAGCAGGCATTCTAGTTTTTATTTAGTTTTGATTTTTGCAACAAGGCTTAGTTTTAGTTTAGTTTTAGTTTAGTTTAAGTTTTAGTGTTTTATACCCTATTAACCAGGTGCAGGATTCAAAAAGGTCAGAGTAAATATTTTGTAATAGTGTTTATTTTCCAGTCCAACATAGTGCTCACTGCTCAGTCAATGCTGATACTGAACTGTTGGCTGCTGCCTCCATCAAAAAAAATATATATATAAACTTAATATAAAAAATATATACCGGTACATAAATTATATGAAAAATAATGTTAACCTAAATTACATAAAAGTAATATAAACAAAAACTATATGAAACAATATAATATGAGCTTAAATCTTCAGAAACTTGGACTCCAACAAGAAAGACAGACATAAAATCAATTAAAGTCAGACTCACATGAAATTAAACTATTACAGATGCTCTGGTTCATTGCTCCACTACGTTTCGTGGCAGCACAGCGCACAGCCAGTCAGTGCTGTAAACAAGCTCGTCCCAGTGCGTCGCTATGATGGTGCCGTTCGGCACTAACAACTGCCGAAAACTAAAACTGTCTAAAATTGGTTGAGAAAATGTGTCTGATTAATTTAAATCCTAAAGGCTATTAATATTGTCAGACACTAAAGCTAAGGGCATTTTCTCTATAATTTTAGTTAGTTTTTTAGTTTTGTGAACACAAGATACAGTTTTAGTTTACTTATCATTTTTCTTTTCTTCTTTAGTTTTTATTAGTTTGAGTTAACTGCAATGTATTTCAAATTTTAGTTTTCGTTTTTTGTTTCGTTTTAGTTAACTATTATAACCTTAGTCTGAGACACAGTTTATTATAAAAGAACCAGAAAACTACGTCCAGAGATAATTATTTACATACAGACGTCGCTGGTGTTTCAGTGTAAAGTGTGACCCTGTTAACTGGTGACTGTCAGCCATTAATCCCTGATACTGTCTGCTGAGAGTCACCAGTTAGCATGGTCGCTATTAACTCCAAAACACCGGTTGCTCTGTGACGGTCAAAACTTGATTGATGTTGTCTCTGTTGTATAGTATCGTTTTTAAAAAACTGACCACAGAACAACTGCACATTTTTATGCTGATAACAGGTTGAATTAAGTGTTTGAAAAAATGCTAACTCGTCTGAATGAATGGAGCTAAATGCTGCTTCTGTGGTCAAGATGCGCCTGCATCTTTATGATGATGTAGACTAATGATTCCTCTATACACAAGCTCAGTTTGGGGTTGATGTGATAAAAAATCTAGGACCAGTTTTTTCAAGTACGTCAGACAATTCTAACTTTCAACTAAAATTTCCAAACTTTGTGTTCAGATTTTATAAGACAATTATGAAGTTTCTTAGAGGTCTCTGCATGATCAATGTAGAAAAAGAGATTCACGCAAAAATTTGGGGAAAAAATATTTTTAGCCACCTAAAAAAATATTTTCTATTAATTATCACCAACATTGTATCTAGTACACATATAGTTAATTTGGAGTTGATCTGATAAAAATGTCTAAGAAAAGTTTGTTCATATACGCACCAGTGGCATGGTGTGGAGATTATTTTTGAGGAAGCCAAGTGAGACAAAGCCTCTAATCTGTATGTTTTTTTAGGGAGTGGGGTACATAAAAGACTATGTTACAGCTTGTATATCGCTATTTCATGTAATGGAGTGACCTGTTAGAGCGTCCAGAGAGCGCTCATTTTACTTACTTTGAACACCGACACACACCCTTTCACTCTCCCACCCTCACTCACTCATTCACTCATTCACACACGTTCATCGTCCTCTTGACTTAGCTTAAATATCTCATTAATTTACTCAACCACCCACTCAAATGAACAACCGGACACTTTATGCACACTGCTAACGCGCCAATATCCCTGATTTCATTCAGTGGCTTGATGATCACGATACTGTGATTTGATTGGTTTGAGGCTAACGACGAGGTGGCTTCCCTTGACCAACTCTTAGTGTCATGGCCCCAGCCTCATCTGATTGGTTAATCATTCTTGTTGTTTTTCATCAAGAGAAGCCAACTCGGCTTGGCCTCCTTGCGAACAACAGTGTGCAGTATCTGATTTCACCACTCATTCGCCACAGAACATTAAGGAGGGCGCTGTTTTACACATCGTAAAATGCTCAATAAGTAGAGGAGAGACATAAGAGATAAGAGATGACAGTGACAAAACATAGAAGAATTATCTTAACTGTTAAAAAGAGTATTTTCATTAAATCACAGCTACAGAAAAAAAAAAAAAAAAAAAAAAAAAAGAAAGCATGGCCTCCGGGAGAAAACGCCACTGATAGCCATCCTATTTTACAGAAAATCCAATTTTTCAACCCCAATTTCTAAACGTCCTGTTTGGATTTCACAAGTCAATTATGTATGTAGTTTCTTGTAGGTTAATGTAGAAAAAAAAGAGATTAAACATATCAAAATTTGTGGGGAAAATAAGCCATTTTCGGCCACCTCTCTTGGTCCTGCCCCTTGAAGTACAAAAAAATCTTACTTTTGAGTTGACTTGGTGAAAAGTCAAATGCACACCTTTTTTTTTTTTTCTTTTTTTTTTAATTTCATTTTCAACCCCAATTTCTGTGCTTCCTGTTTGAATTTTACCATGTTGTTCAGGGTTAGAGATAACCCTAATCCAGAATTACAAGAATAATATAAAAAAGCCACACATAAAAATATGTAACACCAGCACGTTAAGGACTCAGGAATTCTCTCCAACAGAAAGCTAGTGTCACGATCATGAGCAAAATCAAATCTGATGCAGCACTGGGAGAGAATAAAAAAACCCTGATGTGACAAATTAAAAGACATGCAGAGTTATAAATGAACAGAAGAGAAATTTATGTCTCTCCTACCAAAAGAGGAGTGTTTGAGCTTTGCAGTTAGGAGCGCATGCTAAATCTCATTAGACAGAGCAATACCCAGAGCAAATTAAACCATTAGCCTCCGACATGTTTAAAGGAACACTTTAAGATCACTTCCTATTAAGGCTTGCCAGTAAACAGGCCTTTGAAATGGAGCCCTCAACTCAGAGCAGAGCAGTGTTGCAGACATCTGCCATACCCAGCCAGGCCCACAGTAAACTGCAGGGGAATGCTTTCTGTGCTGCACATCGCTCCACATTACACTCCACACGCTGGTATGGGGGGGAAGCAAACCCTGGGGATTCATGGCCTCGTAGAGTGGAAGACATAAAAAGACAAGACTTGGTAGTTTGATATTGATGCCTGCTGTGGGTTTAATGCAGGAGATTATTAGATACATATTGCATGTGCTTGATTTGTACGATGGGTGGCTTTTTCCACCCAGGAACACCTTACCATGGCTTCGATTCTTATCTTGCTGCATCTGTTTATTCAAGTTTTCAGCTTGACTTTCAGCATCTCATCCTAACATTTCCGGCTGAGAGTCAGCTATGCTCCTAACACAAAGAGTAGCTTCCTGTAAATGACTGCCAGCTGCTGAAGTTAGCATAATTCACAGTGGAAATAGAGACACACCCCCTGAAGTTTACTGAGAGGTACCCACAGGGAGTAACCACCGTGTAAAAACAGCACGTTTAAGAAGCTCAGCCGTTTTAAAATTGCTAACATTTCTCCGCAGCAGTTTCATGTTCTGCCTGTTAATGCTTCCAGCTCCTCCTGTTGTAGCGAAGGTTGTTCTTCAAAAGCCGGGGCGAGCTGAGCTCATAAATTCCTTCATTCAGCGCTCTCACATACAGTCAAGAGTAACTCTATGACAGGGGGAAACACATTTTGTTGTACTCTTAGAGTTTCTCTGTTGTAGGAATCAAAGGCTGTTGACGTCTTTATCCAGTGTGACCAATATGCTGAATGGTGGGGAGTTTCTGAATGATCTGGAAAAATGAGATTATCACCAAAACAGGTTGTCATAAAATGCTACTTCTTTGCCTCCTGAGAGGAACTGGATTGATTTACAGCACGTCGAAATCTCTATGACAACATCACATCGGCTGACTAAGTTTAGTAGTGAGAAGAGAGATCTGTGTTTTTCTCTGCTGAAAACGATTTCTGTGATTAATTTCGTAGTGATGGTGGACACAGGAGCCTAACTGTCAGACAGAAAAAGGACAGAAGAGCAGAAGAAAACTTAACTGGAGAGAGATAGAGCATGAGCTAAAGGCTAACACATGAGCTAAACTGTTTGTGATAATGTTCATCCAACCCACAGTCAGCAGTTATTCTGCAGTGGTCTGTTCAAACTTGAGAGTCTATCAATCAATGAAAAGTGAGTTTACGTTAGCTCTGATTGGTAGATGACTGGCAGGACAAAACCAGGATTTACAAAAGCCATGTTTCCACCAAGCAGATCGGTTCAGTTCATCAAGGTACAATACGCATTTTGTGGCGTTTCCACTGACTTATCCCAGGACAGATCCTCAAAAACCAAGACGAGCCGTCCCACTTTTTGGGACCCTTTTGTATGGGTGCCGGATTGAAGTAATCCGCTCTTGGAAGGTGGAGCTACAACACTGCAGACTGTTGATTGGTCAAAAGAATCATCACTTTCCCTGCAACAAAAGCTGCATTTCTCCTGGCAGCACACAGACTTCTCTGAAACAAAACTTGATTGTTCTTTGTATTAAAAAGCCACATAATAATCATAGAGAGGATGAAATGCTGCATGTCTTTCATCTATGCTCTTTGTTTACTGTGTCGCGTTTTTCTTCTTCGTTGGCAGGGTAAGGGTGTGTCACACTGCTATAGCGTCACTCTATTGTTTAACAGGTGCAGCTTTCGGCATCCCGCTGACACGCCACCTACCACAAGAGGGCACAGTTTTGCTGTGGAAACACTAACAGGATCAGGCTTACCTGTACCAAAATGTGCTCGTTGTCACATTTCAAACAACAGCACTACGTAACTGTTCATAAACACCTGGTTATATTGTATCCCGTAAATAGTTGTCTTGAACAAACAAAAAGTAGGGTTAAAAAGAAGTCAAGATCTCCATTCATTTCCAAAACGAACACACACTGTTTTTGAAAGTGATGTCTTCACGATAAGGTGTGTAAGTCTCCGGGCCAAAAGGTGGCGCTGCAGTCCTTTTCAAACAGATCGTCCACATTGCATGTTAAGGGGAAAAAAATGTCTGAGTTACTGCATTATGGTGCTGAGCTATGTCATTCATTTATAATTTAATATGATACCAATTACTTTTTGGAATATTTTTTCAATAACAATATGCTCAGTGTTATTTTTATTTTTTTTTTAATTATTATTCTAATTGACAACTGACATGACAAATACTGTTCATTTAACAGCTTTAGTGTGCATAACCTGTGGCCTTCCTAAAAAAAAAAAAAAAAAGTTAAATACATTTTTAGAAAAGAAGAAAAAAAACAATTAGAAAAGCAAACATGCTAAATAATCAACAAAAAATATCAATCAAGGCATAAAAATAGAATACAAATAAGTTCATTTTCCTTAGACTGGAATGATGGACTGCTCCCCCTTAGGTCTGGACCTCAACCCCATCTGTTGGATGGGGTTGAGGACGGGGAATATATTGACACCAATTCATAGGCATAAGCTGCTGTAACTGCTCTAAAAAGTGGACAAACCAGATATCAAAGCTTTGAGTCAATAAAAACAGAAGGACTCACTTCATCTGATATTTGTTGAGCTCAGAGAAACCATCTGCATGTTTTATCTGTAGGATTTAAAGGCACCAACAAAGTCAGTATTTAAAGATGTGTCAGGGGTTCTAACAATTTCTGTCGCCACTTCATGATAAATAAAACACACATGCACTGCCACTATGAACTCACTTAAAAGACTCGTAAGATAAATCAGGATGGCTAAAATTCTACATAAACTGTAGATTTATCCAGAGCTTTAAACCCAACCAACTACTCCATCCTGTTTTGTTTTTTTTTACTGCTAAATGTGTCAGTTGCACCTGAAACATGCCTCTCTTTTTTTTCTTTTTTTCTATCACCTCAGTTTAGGTTTGATACAAGCTGAGTTCACACCAAACAAAGGGCATTAAGCTCCACACACCACTAATCAGACGGCAAAAACAGGCGTCAGAGTTGTGATTTGTACTGCATCAACCCTCCCAAATTTATGAGCCAAGCAGCCATGAACTGCCACCACATTAATTTTCTCCACCTCACTCAGATTGGAATAAAAACACATAACATCATACCATGCTGGATTTCCCTCGGTGTAGACAGCCCTGTGCCATTTTGCATCCCACTAAAGAGTAGATTATCAAAATGAAATCCCACTGCAGAGGTGGAGAATTTTTTGGTAGATCTTAAAAGCAAATGTGTGGACAGAGTAATGTTTTGTATGCACATGTTTCTGGGAGATAAGTAAAAGGCTTTATCATTTACACGACATGTAATCCTGTTGAAATGTCAGTGAGGCCTTTTAAAAATCCTTTGCATGGTCACATCATGTCTTAGTTACTTTTCTGGGGTTGTGACTCATTGTATTTTCCTCTCACAAAGTTTGAATCTCTAACATCTGCAGGGAGCAGACTTAATTCTTTGGTATACAACACTTGTGTAGTCCGAGGTCTTGTGTGGTTTGGATCCGAACGTCAGTGGTGAGGCTCTGGGGAGTTGCTTGTCTACCCGGGTTGAAGCCAGCTCCATGTGTTGAGAGCAGTTTTAATAGGGTGCTGGGGAGAAATAACACTGCTGAGAGGAGCGACCATAGGCTCTCTGCAGGAGGAGTGAGAGACAGTTGTGCCAGCCCTTGGTCAGAATCACACACATTCACATTCCAGTCTAACTGGATATTGCCCCAAAGTTCCCCTGAGGAGATTAACCACAGCTGAGTGTTAACTCCTTCCACTCTGCAGAGCTACCTGTCTTTCACCAGCAGAGGACTATTCCAACACCTCTGTCTGCCTCCCTCTGCTGCCATCACCTCGCTCTCTGTGCTCAAATTGAAATGTTTCACCATGAGTCAGTGACAGCAGGACCCAAAGTCACCTGGACTAGAGAATCAGAAAGTTTTCAAGACTGAGAATGATAACTTTGGAAGAAAAAAAAAACAGCTAACAGACGGAAGCATGTTAAACCATACTATGCATGCTACCCTGTACTATTTATTAATATTTAAGAATCAGATATACTTTTTTGATTCCCAAGGGGAAATAGCTTTTTTGATAGGGGAACTCTAATTTTAAAAGTGCTAAAATATAGAGCGTATGACATATGAAAAGAAATAAGCAAGTACAAAATATACAAATTACTGTAACAATAATACTTCAATCGGCATAAAATAAAAGTATGTACAGCTGACTTATATACTGCACCAAATAGACTGCACTATGCAACATTTAACTATACTGTGCTTTACTCTACTATATTACACTTTACACTTTTATACAACAGTATACTAAACTACACCACTCTATACTCTACTATACAACACTATCTCCACTTTACTATATTATGCTATACTCTTCTTCACTACACTATACTCTTCTATACTACCTCCACTATACAATACTACGTTATACTCTTGTATACTTAACTATACTCAACTAAAGTATACTACACTTTACTACAATGAGCTATTCCGCACTATACTCTACAATGTTGTATTTCATTAAACAATACAATTACGTATTTCACTGCACTACACTATACTGTACTAGAGTGTACTATACATCACTAAACTTCTCTTTACTATACTACACTGTACTACGCTCTAGTATATGACACTCTACTATACATCACTTCACTGTATTACACTTAACCATGCTACACTTCTCTGTACTACACTTAGCTTTATTTTACATTTTTACATCATATTATTTAAATACTATGCACTATGTTTTTCTATGCTTTACTATACTATACATACTAAACTAAACTTGACTTCATTGTATTTTATTATAAATTATGCTTATTGCAATGTCTACAGTACTATTACTTTTAAGTTCTTTACTTTGCCTTAATTTGTCGTGCTATGCAGTACCTTACTATTGTATAGTATGTACTGTTCTTTACTATACTATACTTTACTTTACTATACTATACTATACTATACTATACTATACTATACTATACCTCTGCTATGCCATGCCTGTTTGTAAAGACGCACATAGGTGATTGACAAAGTAGTCTGTCAAGCTGGGCAAGAAGGTTTACTGCCAAAAACTACAACTCTGACCTAACAAACTTACTTTTGTTAGTGGTGAAAACTCCCAACTGTGAGAGGAATCAGTAAGAAGGTGGAAGACATTAGAAAGTGGACAGATATCAAGAGGACAGATGTCTTCACCAGAGAAACTAGCGTATACACCAAAGATTGTTTCAAACACAAATTTCACTCAGTGCTTATGACTGCTAATTCTGCTGAGATTTACAGACTGCAAAATATGAAGACATAAGACTGTGTCATTAAAGCAGAAACCCTCCCAAACTAAAGAAGAACTAAGACTGAAGAGTCTAGGACCTGGGTCACAATGAAGGATCCAGAAAACTGAGTTTAGACAGAAAACACCAATAAGACTGATATGGGTGACTGATATTAATCTGAGTATGTACAGTATCAGTATGGAAGTCCAGCTGTGTTGCAGACCAAACTTACCCAGACCAGCCAGTGTCTGTTTTTAAAAGCTTCAGTACTGGTCCCACATGTGAGTGTAAGCTCTCTGTCAGCTTTGATGTGCTCTCTTTCTCTCTCTGCTCTATCTTGTCACTCTGTTTCTTTCTTAGCACGGTTCAGGCAGACCATGATGGACTGAGTGTCATTTTTGTCTGACCTGCTGTGACCTGGCTGCTGTGGTCTGTCTGCCAGAGTCTGACATCTTCTTATCATTCTCCCAGCCTCTGCTGTATATCTGTGTAGTTTACGACCTTATTCTGATAATCAAGTCTGGATTTAGTTGAGTCTAATCCTCATATGTGAAATTTATCGTGCTTCTCCACCTGGATTGGTCGGGGAAGTTGTTCTGAAACAGGAAGTGTTCCTCTCTTTGACCCAGGTCACTTGAGCACATGTAAAGACAGCAGTTGTGCTCCAATGCACAGCGAAACAAGCAAACTGAAGTCTTTTCTTTCCTCTAGACAAACTAACACCAACTTGACTCATCACACTCCTGAACTAGATGGGGAAGCTAGCATGAACAGGCTACCATTCCTCCATCCAGTTCAGCATCAGCAGAAGAGCTGGTGCTGGTGTAGCTACAGCACAGGACTCAAAAAGACCTGGTTTGGTTGTGAGAATCTTTTCCTGTGTGTTGAACTGGGAGAATCATCTGGAAATTTGTGATTTGAGACACAGCACAGGTGTTACAGCATCCCATTTCTTAGTGTAAGCAAAGAGACACTTTTACACTTTTATACAACAGTATACTAAACTACATCACACTATACTCTACTATACAACACTATCTCCAATGTACTATATGATGCTACACTCTTCTTCACTACACTATACTCTAGTATACTACCTCCACTATACAATACTACGTTATACTCTTGTATACTTAACTAAACTAAACTAAAGTATACTACACTTTACTACAATGAGCTATTCCGCACTATACTCTACAATGTTGTATTTCATTAAACAATACAATTACATATTTCACTGCACTACACTATACTGTGCTAGAGTGTACTTTACAACACTAAACTTCTCTTTACTTTACTACACTGTACTACACTCTAGTATGTGACACTCTACTATACATCACTTCACTGTATTACACTTAACCATGCTACACTTCTCTGTACTACACTTAACTTTATTTTACATTTTTACATCATATTATTTAAATACTATGCACTATGTTTTTCTATGCTTTACTATACATATTAAACATACTATACTAAACTTGACTTCATTGTGTTTCATTATAAATTATGCTTATTGCAATGTCTACAGTACTATTACTTTTAAGTTCTTTACTTTGCCTTAATTTGTCGTGCTATGCAGTACCTTACTATAGTATAGTATGTACTGTTCTATACTATACTATACTATTCTATACTATACTATTCTATACTATACTATTCTATACTATACTATTCTATACTATACTATACTATACTATACTATACTATACTATAAAATACTTAGTACTTTACTATACTTTACTATACTATACTATACTATACTATACTATACTATACTATACTATACTATAAATACTTAGTACTTTACTATACTATACTATACTATACTATACTATACTATACTATACTATACTATACTATACTATACTACTATACTATACTAAAGAGAGACAGTGTTGGAAACAGAGTTTGGAAACATTAGGAAGGAAACATTTTCTTTATGTAAACCGTATAATATTTGGGGGTTGTCTCTGTGACATCACCTATCTGTTTCTTATTCAAAGTTTTGAAGTATATCATTGGCAGGGTCCATGTTGTAAACATTGACTAAACCTAGCATCAATCAAGTTTGGATGAGAAAAAGAGGTGGGGCTTGAGTCTCTTAGCAGACAGCTACAGGGTGCCCACCTGTCAGTCAAGTTATGCTATTGTAAGTCATAATTACCCCCATTAATGTGTATCTAAAGAGACTGTAAACAGTGTTTGTTTGTATTTGTTTTTTTGTTTGATTTTATTTATTTTTATTTTTTGTGTGTGTGTAAAAAGTGTGTAAATGTGCTTTTTTGTTGTTGCTTTCAGCAGACAGCCTAAAGTGGATACTCAATGAACTGTAGTTTTTAGCACTTTCCCCTATGCTTTTTTTTTTTTTTTTTTTTTTTTTTTTTTTTTTTTTTTTTTCGGGTTATAATATAGGAGCCAGAAAACTACATCTAGAAAGAGAACTGCTCCAAGAATACCAGAATATTACAGTTATTTATTTATGTATTTCTTTTTTTATTTTACGATTTCCAGAAAGACTGGTTAATTGTTACATATTACACTACAGTTTTCCTTTGAACATAAAATCAGTTTCTGTCAATCATAATTCATGTTCACTAATGTTTAATCCCCAGAGTGAGTCCATATTTGGTCCTTACCTCAGCCTGAAACCAACTTTTTCAATATGTAACCATCAAAAGTGCACGGTAAATGACTCCCATAACCTCGGGCCCAAACCAACTTTTGCATGAACCTCTGAAGACCTGAGCTTTTGTCTGGTGTACAATTTTGAATTCACCTTGCTTTGTAGAATAAGTAAGACCTAACAAGTAATATAAATATAAATTATATAAATATAAACAATAACTAATCTTGGTCTTTGTACGGGAAGTCTGATTATCTGTGTTATAAGTTCTCTATCAGTTGTTTGTTAGTAGTGTTATTCTCCTTAAATATGTTTTTTTTTTTTTTTCACTAAAATGTTGTGATTTCACCAGAAGATGATGTGTCGCTACATGTGGCTAATCAGTTAAAGTTAAAAAAAAAAAAAGTATCATGCATAGACTGTATAAAACATGGACGTTGTCTCACCAACGTCACCCGTCTGTTTTTGAAAGGGTAAATGGAGCACATCGGCTATAGCGGCCATGTTGGTAGTAGCAAGGGCTTCACCTACAGCCATAGGGCACCTGTCGGTCACGTGACCCTCAGCTGTGCCTCTTATTGGGGGAGCTCACAATCTTAATATCCTCCGAACGGCCGAGTTAGAAAAATTTCACCCCCCAGTGAGTGCCAGTTGTAAAATTAGCGACTCAGACAGGAGATGTTTTTTGAACCAGGCTGTAAATAGGTTAATTTCTGCTTTGAAAATGGCTTTTTTTGGCTTGGTATGTATGTGACTTCGGCTACTTCCGGAGACAGCCTCAAGCAAACACTGGAGAAACAGCAGATTTTAGCACTTCCACTTTGTCTCATATTCCCACAGACCGGAGGTTGCCGCTTGGTATCATGGGTCTGAGAGGCAGAAATGCAATGTTCACATATGTGGATGCTGGGTCTTAGGAGGTTAAATACACAAAGTTAAAAGTTGATTTAGAATATCAGCAGTTAATATTATTTCTTTGCAGTCAAACCTGGTTACCTGAGGTTGGATTAAGAGGACGCATTTAAACAGCTGCAGACGTCACAGCTGTTTCAGTGTAAAGTGTGACCCTGTCAACACGTAATCACTGACACATTCACCTGAGAGTCCCCAGTTAGCATGGCTGCTATTAACTTCAAAACACAGGCAGCTCTGTTAAAAGTATATTATTGTTTCTGATACCTGACCACATGACAACCGGATATTTTGATGCTGCTTTTGGTTGAATTTCATGTTTACAGAACGTTAACTCATCTGAATGAATGGAGCTAAACGCTGCTTCTGCAGCAATATTGGGCATGTATAATTTTGATGAGGTCAGCTGTAAATTTGTCCTTTGTTCAATACATTGGGGAATATCTGTAAAAAACAGTGCATCTTGTCAAATTCACAATGTAAATTATTTTATACTATCTTATTATCTTTATCTTGTTGGGTACTTGTTTCTTATTTCATTATCCTATTTCAATTTTATTTTCAACGGTTTAAATTGTGTGATAAGCAACAGTAAAACTAAATTTCCCCCTGGGAATTACAAAGTATTTCTGCTTCTGATTCTGAAACGTCATACTTATTTTTGAACTCACAAATGTATCACTTCATAAAAGTGAGTGAAAATGTTATAAAAGTCTGTTTCTTCAGCGTGCCTATCTGTGTCCTCACCCACCCTGCAGAGGTGGTTAAAAATTATAAGTTATAAAGGAAGCTGTTTAAGTTTTAGTCTGATCACAAAATGTTTAAAAGTCCTCACAGGAGATGTAATGTTTATTTATTTTTTTCCCACTAAATATAAATTCATTTACATTAAAGGGCTGAATTAAAAAAAAAAAAACACATCTAGATCTGTTTGTTACTTGACATAAGCATCCTGTTTCTCTGGCATGTAGATGTGTCAGCTGTTGTCATAGTTGCAAAATGAAGCATACTGTAATTCCCTGAACAGATCATTTCTATTTAGGGTTTAACACTCTGCTTCAATCAGACCTTTCCGGGCTTTGCTCTTGGCTGTTTGAGGGCCACAGGGAGTTCTGATATTTTTTGAGTTACAGCTAATATTATCATTCAAAGTCAGTTTCCTTACAGCTCTTTTTAGAAAAGTAATCAGTGTCATTCAACTTAAATCAACTTAAATGTTGTAATCTCAGCTCTTAGTGTTTCAGTGATGTGTATTAAAGCAGCTCTCACAGAGAAACAAAGAATGGTCGGCTCTTGACTGAACTAATCCTATTTCCTGTACCTAAGAAGCACACATATACATATAAAAAGGCACCCCCCAAAAACTCCTCACATGTACACACTAAAGCATACGTGTCCTATAGGCTCTCCTGGCTTGAACCCAGGCTGTCTCAAAATTAACCACTTCCTCAGTGGTGGCAATAAAAAAAAAAAAAAAAAAAAAAAAAACACAGCCTGAAGTACAGCAAGCCCTGCATGCTTTACTCACCCACCTCCATCTGAGTACGCTGAAAGTTCTGCGTCCTTGAGGTTCAACTTTTAAGCATCAAACGCGGTGAAAAGTCATACTAATTGATGGTGCATCTGATTAAAATGAGTGGCTAATGAGAATCGAGCCGGGAAGAATGCGAGAGAATCAGTGTTGGCGCTCAACTTTTAACCTTTCTGTCGGAGGGCGAACCACTTTGATGTTCCTTGGTCTTTTCATCAGGCCCGTTTTCAGTTATGAAAAAGGCATTTTCAAAGTACAAACTACAAAGGCAAAACTCACATTTGTAATTTGTCTCCTCTTCAGGAACAAATGGTCATCAGAAACACAGTTTTCCCCCCTATGAACTATGCAGAGGGGAACTATAAATAAAGCTGCAAAATGAGAGGTGAGGGGGGCTGAGGGCTGTGCTGTCAATCCACTGGGTAGATTGGGAGGTTGGGCTCCGCAGCCGTTCTGCCTGGAGTCTTACACCCAGAGAAACTATACTGTGATCACACCCTCTGCAGACTTAGAGGCTCTCGCCTAGTTAGAGGGAGCGGGAATTGGCGAGGGGTGGTAGTGGTTGTACATGTGGGTTTATGTGTGCGTGTGTGTCACAGGGGGTGTGAAGGGGAGTGCAGGCGGCACTTGGATGGAAATAAAGGTCGAAATCCTTGACTGTGAAAACTGTCATAGCGGGGGACATGTGCAGAGCCTGTTTGCCTAATAACCTGGCTCTTGTAAAAATATGAATGTGGAGTCCTCTGGAGCATATAATTTAACACCCCTATGCCAGGGGAGATGAGTGAGAATTGAAGCGAGTACACCTTGACAAAGGCTATTCTCTTGGTTTCACACTCGCAGAGCAGTACCATGCGGGGTGCTGCTGCTGAGGCTCAGGGTGGCACAGACACCAGCCTATAGAAATCAAAGCTGCACATGAAAAGGCACAATCATGCAAAGTCACTCCACATATACACCTTTTACGCTGATCCTTTACACTTGCGAAACATGCTATGAGTGGATGGTGTTTTTCATCACAGCTATGGGAGCATTTTGCAAAGTCAGCTCAGTCTCATAAACGTGTCCAATGTGGGTGGTGTGAAAAGATAAATATTCATCCAAAATATTCTAATTTATGGTGCTCTTCTAGTTAATGCCAAATACACTTTCCCAGTAGATTATCAACTTAATTCTCATCTCATCTTTCATGCCTTGAAATACTTAACTCTACTTTATAACACTCTATTGTCGTGCATATTTCTGTAGCATCGTGTAGCAAACTGTATTGCATCTTATGTTACTATTTCACACTCTACCTTGCTGGATCATACTGTCATGTTTATTGTTGGTGTGTAAACATATAGAGTAGAGTATTGGTTCCTGAAGTGGGGGTCATGAAACACTGGGTGGTTATGATAAGCTTTTCAAAATCAAAGAGTTGTTACAACCAAATGTTTCATCTTTTTTAGTAAAAATATAAACAAAAAGGAGTTGAATTTGACATAAAACCATGCAAATAGATTTTTTTTGATGTGGTGTATTTGTTAGCGTTATCACTATTTTGAGGGTTGCAGTTATGGAAAAGTTGGGAACCTCTGCCTTATCATATCTCATTTTCTCATCTTTACCTAACCTCATCTACCTGTGTCTCACTGAATTCACAGTGAACTGTACCTCACTCTACTGTCCTGGATTGGACAAAGCATATGATTATTATTATTTTTTTTAAATCTTTATTTGATCATCTTACTATTTCATAGCACACCAGGTCTAATCTTATCTGACCTCTTGTCAAGGCATTTCATACTGTATCATACTGTGCCATTATTGCTGTGTGTTTTTTATGGTAAGGTAGCATATCATAGCGTTACAGCAGCTTATTATATCATATGTGTCCATATTATACAGTAGCATGCTAAGCTTTTCATGCTGTACTACTTCATATTATATCCATGTATTCTAGCAGGCTGCTTTTATCCGTCTTGTTAGCCACTTCTTCTCATCTCCTCTCATTTCATCTCATCTCATATATCACTTACGCATTTTAACTTGATGTTACTTTTCTTTGTTTTACTTTTTTATTGTGCTGTTTCTTTTTTTACTGTGCTTTATTCAATCGTTAAGTGACTTAGACTTAGATTTCCTGAAAGGTGCCTTTAAATGAAAAGTTTTTTTTATCATTTATTACCTCCTATCATCTCGTCTCCTCTCATCTAATTCATTCTAATTTAATCTCAATTGTATTTCATCTCCTGTCAACTCACCTCTTTTCATCCCCTCTCCTTCCCTCTCATACAGTCTCATCTTATTTCCCATCATCTCATTTCCTCTCTTCTCATCTCTTCTCATATCCCCTCCTTTCATCCCATCTAATTTGATCTAATCTCATCTCCGCTTAACTCATCCCCCATTATCTCATCTTCTGCCGTCTCATCTCATCACATTTCATCTCCTGTCATCGCCTATCATCTTAACTCCTGTAATGTTATTGCATCTCATCTCCTACCATCAAATCTAATCTCATATCCTTCCATTTGAACTAATTTAATCTCATGTCATCACAACACATCTCAACTCATCTCCCATCATCCTGTGTCCATTTCTCCTATCTCATGTTTTCTTCTCTTTTCTCATTTACTCACATCTAATTTTAAACATATCATTTCCTCATCTCTCATCTCTTCCCCCCTTATCTTAATGTATGTCATTTAATTTAATCTCCTTTGCTCTCATCTCATCTCATCTCATTTTGTTGCATCTCATCTCAACCCTTTTTTGGCCTTTCTTGTTTTGATGTGTCATTCTCTCATATTGAATCAACTTTAATAACACTGCACAGCCATCAGTTAATTACTGAAAAATATTTCATCAAATAACTAAAGTCTACACCCTGTAAGATTAATTGTCATGATTGTTTTATGTTTATAACATGTTTAAAAAAAAAAAAAAAGAAAAAAGAAAAGGAAAAAAAAAACATAAGCTTCCCTTAAAGACCAACATTGATTGTTTCACTCCCTTGATGAAAAATGTGTTCTTCGCACTCAAAAATTAAAGTCAGACATAGAGTCTAAGGCAGCATATTAAAATAATATCTCTGTTATCATGTTTTGGAAAGCTGGATCCCTGAGCCATGAAGAGGGAGAAACTTGTTGATAATTAATTTTCTAAAAAAAAAAAAAAAACACTTTGCTTCATTTGATGAACAGAGAATCTGTGTGACTGCACAAGAGTTTGAATGTTGTTAAAAATCAGATGCAGGCCGAGCTCTGTGGCAGCCTGACCTGTTCTCATTCACAGGGTCCAGCAGGCATGTAGCTCTTGACTGGCTCAATCTCCAGTCATTCACTGCGTTCAGTCATGAGGCTTTTGGAGGACTTCTACCTCTAAGATGGAATAAAAAACAAAACAAGAGAGCTGCTTTCTTTTGTCTCCTTTCCTCGTTCCTTGTAGCTGCACCGGCTCCGTCCTGCATCTGCGAGGCGGATTAGGCCGACGAGACGGAGGCTGCTTTATGTCCTGAGGGGGCTTTACTGTAAGGTTCGCCACCAGTTCTTTCTCCCTCTGTCTCTCCCCACTTAATGTACTGCTTCACTCACAAGCGGCTAAATCTTTGTTAACAGGGAAACTATGAACTCACAGGGAGTTAATCAGAGTCAGTGCAAGGCTGGCCATTTGCATGTGAATTGGCTGTGGCTGTATACCAGGCCTCTTTATGTCATTCACTCCACAGTGCCTGGGGCTGCTGTCCTCTGAGACATCACGCTGCCATAGGTGCATGTAGGAGAGAAATATCTGTACGTCCTTTAAGAGTGAGGAAAAACCGCTCCTTAAAGAGACGGAGCAGCTGAAGCAAACCTGAGTTTGTGTCTGGAAATGTGTTTTTTAGCTGACATATGTCACGTGTTAGCTACAAATACTGAGGTTGGATGTCAAACCTGTTTATAAAACCCGATGCTTTCATTTTTTCCCTTCAAGATAGGACGCAGAAAAGGGAGAATCTTCCTCCTTCCTACCTTAAAGCAAAACTTCCTCCCTTCTTCTCTTCTCTTTCTGGTTTGATTTGGAAAGGTTATGGAGAGGGGGAGGAGGGAGGATGTTAAAGGAGAGAGTAAATCTGATGTGGAAATGTAGACTTAGCAGGATTTATCCATTGGAGAAAAGACCTTTTCACTTGTTTTGTTGGTTTATCCCCTAAACCCCGTCTCACCCCCCTGCCTAAAAGCTTTTGACATCTTCATCTTGTTCACAGTGGGCAGGCTTTGTTTGCTCTGCTTGAAAAAGCGGATGGGGCTCGGCCCTCCCCTCTCCGTGGCACAAGTGTAGGACTTTGCCATGGCAAAGGGGGGATTTCTCTTTCCTCCTGCCCCCTCCTTTTCCACATAACTACAATATGGTCATTGTCTGCCAGTGAATAATGTGGCCACTCGGGCAGCATGGACTGCTCCTCGGGCTTTGACTGTGAACCAGCTCTTTTCTTCAGCGTGAAAAGACTCTAATCCATGTAAATATAAGACTCCGGGTACAGCTTGGCCACGGCGGGGAGAGCTGGAGGGAGGAATGGAGGGGAGGGTCAGCAATTTAACCTCTGACCCAACAAATAAGAGGCATGTAAGTTTTAGAATTGCTCTCCAAAGAGAGGCTCCTGTGGCAGAATGAGCTTCTTTTGTAATCCTTGCAGTCTGGGCCTGATTGACAGGGGCCGGGGTGGGAGCACGGCGCAGCACAAAACCAGGAGAAAAACAGAACCACAAACGCTGCCATGAGAAAGGAGACAAACCCACCGTGTTAATTATTGATTATTTCTGTGCAGAAAACAGCTGTTCACAGAAACGCACAACTTGTAATCTTGTTGTTTTTTTTATTTTTTTTTCTGTATGTTTGAAAAGAGAAAGCCCTAGGTCTGTTAAAGTGATAAAGATTTGTACGAGAAGAATCAACATTAAGAGCCGTAAAGGAGAATGTGTTTAATGTGAGGTGGGTCAGAATAAGAAGGAGCGCCCTGCTGAGAGTTGACTTAAACTCACTCTTTGAACAAAACTGAAAAAATAAAGCAGCTTCAGCCTGACAGAGATATTCCTAACAAGATCTTTCTCTTTTTTTGCTGTGTAAAATTAATGCATGAAGTAAAGAAATGCATCCTCATCAGGATTCAGATCAGTCTTACACGCTTCAATTTTCTCTAAAATATACATTTTTAAGCAGTTAACGTTTTCGTATCCAGTGTCACTTCCTGTTTGTGTCAGCATTCGCTCCCCTAACATCCCGTGTCTCAGTGATAAAGGCTCAGACTGAGGACACACACCTTCACAGCTACAGCAGGTGTTAGAAATGATGCTGTTTAAGCAACACATCCCGTTCAGCCTCCTCTCCTTTGTGCTCAGATGTACTCTTTCTGTTTTATGTCATACACATGTTTTCTTCAAACTCATCATATCGTGAGGAACATGATAAAAAGGAAAACTCAGTCTGTGGTGAGTTAATGTGCTGCACAGATGTCCAGCATAGAGCCATCACACTTATGTATTTTGATTTTGAGATCAACTTCTTTATCACAAAATTGCTTTTTCCTTTTTTTTTGTGCTGTGAGGATTTTGAATATGGTCATTTCTTTATAAAATGTGAGGTATGGCTGTGTTTGCAGGAGGAGCAGGAGCACTCAGAGGCCAGTCTGGTTCAGGTGATGACAGGAGGAACCTGTGATCCAGGTGTGGGCAATAATGTGGAAACTTGGTGCAGCCGAGGAGCACTTGAGGAAGACTCTGAGAGACAAATGGATATAAAAATTCCTTCAAGATTAAAATGATGACAAGCAAAACATCAGGTATAAAATAGAAACATCATGAGACATGAGCAGTGGTTGAAAAAGGCTTTAAAAAGAATCATTTTGCTTATTTATACGACAAAAACTGAGGCGGGCGTAGGTAATTACACTCACACCACTTAAGTGTTTCTTTTTTTTCCTGTAAAGTTTTGTACTTTTAACTACATCTTACATTTCATTGGTTACTGAACAAACCAGAGAAGATCCAGGCTGACCATTAACAGTGTTCCTGCAGCTGATTGGCTGACATCTCTGGTCCACTAATCAGGTAAACTAATGTAGAGGGGGAGAACACTGCTCTTTTATTATTACTTATTATTTTCTTTAATCTAAAACAGGTAAACATTTTGCTGCAAGATCAAAAGTTACAATAAAGTTACTTATTATTATTATTCTTTTTAGTATGATCTAACTGTAATGTTTTATTTGTGGCTGTAAGGATGTAAATCCCCCGCTGTGGGTCAAATAAAGGTATGCAATAATAAAGGTGTATCTTATCTTAGCAACAAGCCACTTTTTAAAATTAGAAATAAAACATAACTTGTTTCTAGAAAAAAAAGTAATTAAAAAAAAAAAAAAGAATGAAAAAACAGTTCTTCTGCTCACGCTGAAATCACAACAAATCCTTTCACAGGTTGGTCCTTCAGGTCGATTACTGCTCATACAAACAGAGATCTGATGAAGCTGACTCCTCCTTCCAACCCAGAGTCAAATCAAATGTGAGCCCAATCCGGACACTCCATGATGAACTCTTTGAACTCTCAGCAGGCTATTCCGTAGCATAGGGAGCATCTAAAAAGTGTAAAATAAAGAACCAAAGAGTAAAATCAAATACTCAGGAGCTTCAACCCAAATCTGTGTTGCTCTCACATTAATGCTCTACTGTTGGTTAGACTTCAACTATCAATACAGGAAGAAATGATCTGATTGAATTTGGAGCTCACTCCCCTCATTCCACACCCTGAAATAACAACAAGAACTCAGGACTTTCAGGAGAATTTAAAGGAGGACTTTTTACTTTGACTTCAGTAGATTTACAGACTTCAACTTCTACATCTACATGCGTAGAATTTCTGGCGTAGGATATCATATATAGAGAGATCATGATATATCTGTAGATGCTGGATTCCATCTGATTTAATTGTAGGCTGTGTCCTGATTCAGGGACTGCAGCCTGCGAAGGCTCCTCCAAAAAAGTGGCCAATGCAGCGGACGAATCCAGCCTCCCTTGTCAGTTTTGGTAAATCTTTCTTAGCTTCACATATCCCATGATTCATTGTGTGCAAACACGGAAGATGATAAACATAGCTGAACTCTAGATGCCGCGTTTTCAAACCAAAACCTCTGTGTTTTTTCCAGCTGTATTTGATTTCTGGCAACAATTGTGTGATTTTATTTCTGGAATATTGAAGATTTTGTTTTACTGTAGAAAAATCTGTTGTTTGGGCTCTTTTACAGTAATATACAGAAGAGAAACACTTCTTCTAACTTACTGAATCTTCTCTTTATGGAAAAATTATATTCTAATTCTTCTCAATTTGGTACTCTGAATAAAGAAAGGCAATTAAAACTTTAACAACTTGCACTTTGTACAATCGTTTTTATTCCATCTAACATCCCTCCTAGTGCTTGTTCAAATGTAAAAATGTACAGCTTTTGCTCAAATTTTTTATGTTATATGTGAATGTATATTGTGGTTTTATACTTTATCAATTAAAAATGAAGTAGACTTGTCAAAATAGTAATAGAAAAAAACATCCGGTTTTAAATTTAAACTTTTGCTTGACTTGTGTTTCAACAGCCTGTCACGCCAAGTTTTATGTGACGTGAGCAATGTAAGGATAAGGTGAGGGCGACGCTGAGTGATGTTAAGAATGACAAACAGGAAATGCTTCATAGACCCGACTGTCTTAATTTGGCTTGGCCTTTCTGGTCTAAGCAGGCTACGAAGGCCAGGTCCTGGTTTTTGTGGGCAGCAGACCCTGGACTGGGACACAGCTACAGTCTGCCTTTACCTTCTACTCATGTGAGTTGAGTCATGTGACACATCTATATGGATCATGTGACCAGAGGTGCCACATGTTTCTTTTTCTTCATGCACATCTATAGCACTGACTGTTTTACGCTTTGTCACACTCACACTCCCTTCATACACTGATGCTGTTTGAATCTCCATCCTGTTCACAGAGGAACCCAGTTTAAATGCATATATTATGTATGTGTGTGTGTGTGTGACTGTTTGCAAACACTGCACTTTAACTACCACCTTGAACACCCTAAACACTCTTGGTTTTGTGAACATTTTGTGAACATTTTGTGAATAAGCTCACTGCAAAAGTCGTCTGTGTTGTTCCGTAACTTGAGGTTTTCACACATTTCCTGTAAAAACTCTGTAAAAACTTCCGATTAGGTAAAACGAAGACTTTTCATTTCATGAGGAACTTTTCTGGCACTGTATAAATCGTCTCTGTCGGAGCTAAAGGATGATTTCTCCCTCCACCACG
The DNA here is from genome assembly GCF_033239565.1 of Halichoeres trimaculatus. NCBI lineage: Eukaryota > Metazoa > Chordata > Actinopteri > Labriformes > Labridae > Halichoeres > Halichoeres trimaculatus. The sequence continues at coordinate 34,783,634 of NW_027437183.1, forward strand.
CCTTTCCCCTGTCACTCTACATGTCAGTGTGAGCCCTGCTGCCTGGATGTGTGAGCACACACTCTCTGTAACACACACTCCTGGAATATGTTGTGCTGGAAAAGTGGAGAATAAAAGAGGCGGCGCGGCATTTTACCTCGGAGCGGCCGCGTTCTGCTCTGCTGCCCTCCTACGTTCCCTGCCATTAACGGTGACTACAGCTGTAATTTTGGACGGGTCATTACGGCTCGTCCTCCACATCACTGTCTGCTGTGTATTTTTGGATCCTCTCACTCATTGGTGTTTTCCACAGCACATCTCAGAGATCACCTGTCAATTGAACAATATGATGCTGTGACAGGATTTTCCCTTCACTTAGCAAAGTTTGGAGCTAACTACATTCGTTCACTTATCTTGACTTTATGGGTCCTCCAACACTGGAGCCCACAAATGAAGCAGCTCAGAGTTTCAACTCAGACAGGAGGAAGAGGAGTCAGTTTGAAACAAACTACGTGCTGAATCAAATGTTTCTGCAGATTCATATTCTTCCTCTCTGTGACTGGATTAACAGTTTGATGAAAGGATGAAACCTGACGGTGCAGGCTCAGTCATGGCATCATGAAGCTGTTGTGGTTTAGATGAGATTTAATCTCATGTAAGGGGTTGATCAGGTCAAAGAATGAAAAGAAGATTCAGGTTTCAATCACTTAGAAACCCAAGGAGCTTCAACATTCTGGGATTTTATATATATATAAAAAAAATCATTAACAAGCTACACACAAAAAATAAAACATGCATTATGTTTCCACCTTGTGTGAAATGGATTTAGTCATTTAGCTGATCTAGAAGAATTTTTTCATCAGAATGTAATTCAGAAATTTGTGTTTTTCTGTTCTGTAAAGGAAGATTTTAGAGTTTTTTTGTACAAATGTTTCTTTTGGCTTTTAAGTGTTTTACACCTTTTATTCAGAAGAGAGAAGATAGTTTTTTCTTTCTCTCCTTTTTTTTTTTTTGGTTTTGTTTTAGTTATTTATTGAGGCTTTCTCATGCCTTTAGTCAGACAGGAGAGGACAGTGGATAGAGCAGGAAACAGGGCAAGAGTGGGGAGTGACCAAGCAGTAACCTCCGCTAGAAAAAAAAAAACTTGATGTATGGCGAGTGATTTTTTTCTAAATCAGCGTTGAAAAGACATTAAGATCATGAGTTCACCCAATCAGAGGCACAGCTCAGCTCACATGACAGACGGGCACCTGTAGTTGTTAGTGCGGAGACTCGAAGACCGCCCCTCTTCCAATATGGCCACACCAGCCAATTTGCCTCAAAACTCTGTTTTGGAAAACAGACAGGTGACGCCAGGGAGACTACCTTTATTAGTTATACAGTCCATGGTAATGACATGCAGGAAACAGGCCACAGGTCGGATCCGAACCAGGACCACCTGCTCAAAGGTGAACCTCATGGGGCGCGACCTGAACCACTAGACCATCTGCACCCTGAGTGTTTTCTCTTTTGATAATGTTCCATATCAAACATGTTTTCTCATCACCTGAGCAGGTTGTCATTTGCTGTAAAAGTACAAAATAAAACAAATCAAACAGCAGTGATGGTTCAGCCTGGCATGTCCAAGGCAGGCAAAGCATTACCCAGGGTTTATTTTGACACGGCCCCCAGTGTTTTAATCATGGCGATTTAACCAGAATCATTGTATTTTAGCAGAGTCAGAATCAGGTTTATTGCCAAGTACATTTACACGTACGAGGTGTTTGACTTGGTGTATTGGTGCAAACAGTTAACAGGGAAATAACTTGCAACCAGTTAAGAAATACAGAATTACAAGCTACACACTTTGTAAAATAGAATATAGAAAAAGATAAGATATGAAACATAAAAATGTGGAAATTTAAAGAATATGTATTTAAAAAAAAATAGAATAAAAGAAAAGTAAGTAATAAAATAATGAGAAACAAAAGATACAAGGTGTAACGTGTAGCTGTGCAATTTAAAGTCCAGTGGGTGTTGATGTAAGGTATAAAGAGAAAGAAGATTAGTCCCATGGGGAGACTGATGATCTCAGTGTTTTAATCATGGCGCTGAAATTATTTCTGTTCTAAATCAGTGGTTCTCAAAGTGGGGTCCCAGGACCCCCAGGGGTCCAAGAACCATAGCTTGGGGGTCGACGGAGTAATTCATTAACGAGTGTAAAAGTGTGTTATATCAACAAAAAAGCATTTTGCCAGAGTGAAATAAAATCAGAAAAGCTATTTTTTCTAAAATTTAGTTTTGTGTGTTTTTACTTCATTTAGTTTGAGAACCTCTGATCTAGAACAGGGTTCTTGAACGTTTTATTGGCTCCAATGTGTTTTCTTGTTTTTTTTTCTATCTTCTCATTTTGAGTTGATAGACATGTCACGATCATATCAGAACTGATCTTATTGCTGTATACTTCTCTTGACAAACATCCTCTCCACTTCAAAAAACCTGGATTACCCCTTTAAGAGGACGAACAGTGAGGAAACTGACTGGGTAAGTGATCTGGTGAACTTCTCTCAAACACCATCAGAGACAAATTAAATGATATGATAAGATCTGTGTTAAAAGGAAGTCAGACTCACAGGGTTCACATCAGATCCCACCCTTGTGAGCGTGCTGTGGAAAAATAAAGCCACTGTTTTCTGTAAATACCCACGTTGGGAGAATATGCTCATTGTCCAGTGTGTTTGTGATGCATTGAGGAAACTTCTTCTGCAGAAACTCAACAACTCTAACAGCTAATGTCTTTAATGGTTTTACCATGATGTGAAAATGTGAGAGTTCAAAAAACACATTGGGGGACACTAGACAAGATTTAAGTTATGAAATGGAGCAGAAAGATCCTGATCCTGCCATAAAAACATCCTGACATATTTTGCCCACATCGCCCCCTAATGGAGAACATGTTCCTTGGTCTGAAGCAGAGTTTGCTGATGTTAATGCAGCACGTAACTCTGCAGAAAACTGACCACTGATCATCTGGGATCAGAGACACCTGAGAGACAGGTGAGCTCTGATTTCATCAGTCTGTGATGATGGATCAAGGAGGTTTTAGCACACTGACAGACTGATTTTTTGAAAAAGTTAACAAATAGAGCATCCATATGAGCTGCTGAGTCTTGGTTTTTTCTATAAAATCAAATGTGACCCTCTGCTTTTGCCTCATGGCTCCATAAATAGTCTGTGGCTCCACTCCTCCTCCAGCCTTTGCTTCATGTCCGTCACTCTCTGCTCCCCACATTTCTGCATTCTTCAATTGATCCACCTTAAAAAAATAAATAACTCATACAGATGAAATGATATCAAATAAAAATAGTTAAGTTTCTAACTGAGTTACAAACAACTGTATGATAAAATGAGGGGAGCTGACTTTGTGCGGCTGTTACTTCTTCATCCAAAGGAGAGAGTTCAGAATAAACACTCCTCCTAACACTAAGACGTGTGACTGAATACTTCTTAAAGCATCTATTTTTTTTCTGTTCCTTAGTTTTATTTCTTCTTCGTTTAAAAAGTTAACCTATTATCCTGATTTTTTCCACTCTACAGGGTCACAAACAGACCAGTACGTGTGGCTGAGGATGGATACCAGAGAGGATCACCTTTATGAGCTCAGCCTCTCTAAGAATAAACACCAACACTAACAACAGAAAACTCATTTAAAGCCAACGTTAGTGTTTATTTCCTACAGGTATGCTTGTCCACTTCTCCTTTTCTTCATGCGACCAACGCTCTGAGAAACATGGCTGCTGTACAGACTCAAGCTTTGAGTGTCTGCAGTGTCTCTGTGCTCATGCAAACACCTGCATAAAGAGTTTAAAGAGCCTTTATCTGAAGACAGAGCTGCACTCACGTCCTCACAGTCTACCTCTGTGTTCCTGCTCATGTGTGAACCTTCAGTGTGTGTTTACATGTGTGTGTGTGACGTGTGAATGTACAGTGATTAGGTGATCTTCTTCCTGCCTTTCATGTGTTTTTAGTCTCCTCTGCTTTGTTCCCTTTTTTCTTAATTACAGCCCAGCTCTCCTCAGAGAGCGTGTAACCCACTCCCCACTTCCACAGCAGCATCCCATTAAAGGCACGCACCCCACACCTCCCCTCTACCTTTATGCAGAATACAATTAAAAACTGCAGAGATCAAAAAGATGCCAGCAGCCTGACGAGGGTGATGTTTTTCTGAGAAATGCAGATTTGTGTTATTGATGGACGCCCCGTTTGGAAATCATTACAGGACAAGGAGTAATCAGTGGAGCTGCATCAGCGTTTTAGTCCTCCACACACACACACTCATGCACTCTCATACACACACACACACACACACACACACACACAGGGGCACATGCTTTACACAAACTCTTGAAGTTAGCTGCTCCAACTGTTTATCAGCTCCAGGATTTGTTCGCTCTGAACTTGTTCATATGATTAAACAGTGGCTGAGCTGGAGCAGGAGGCTGATACCCGGCCAGGGTTTCTGTATTTTTACCGTCTGACCTCAGAGTCCTGGTCAGTGACGCTGCCATGAGTGTGTGTTTGTGTGGGTCCATTGATTTGTTTTTGCTGTAACAGGAAGAAAACCTCAGGAAAAATGTTCAGAGGCTCCCAAAAAATAATTCCATCCACATGATTTGAGTTGAGTGGTTGTTTTTCTTCATAATTAAATTTATGTTTTTTTAAATATTTTTTTTTATTTTTATTTTATCTATTTATTTTTCATTTTATTATTATTTTTTTAAGTGTCATCCTTTTTTACATTTTTATATATTTTATAATCTAAGCACCCTGAGGGTCATGCCCCTGGTAGGAAATATACCATTTCTCCTTAGTCTGTTTTTTAGAAAAGCAAAATATATGCGCTGTCATCAAAAATAATTAATCCACATAATTCTAAATCTACAGTTTTGACCTCAGGATACAAAAACTCATGGAGTATAATGTGTAAGTAGAGTTATACTTTTTTTATTTTATTTTTTTTAGACATTTAAGTAATACAACTCATAATAAAAAACACAATAACTGAATAATAAAGACTAAAAAAAATCACCTATAAGGACTTACATCTCCTCTAAAAGCCTTCAGTCTGTATCATGTGTTTACAATCTGCATATATAATCTGTATTTTATTTTTATGCATTCATATACATATATATTTTATACCCATACTGCTATTAGCATAGAATGTTCACTGCAACTTGATCTGTATTATATAGTCTATAGAAAATACCTCTATTTGTAGCATTAATTTGTATTTAAAGCATCCCACTAACCCATCCATACATAGACAATAATTTGCATAATTTTGTTGATATCTGTTGATAACTGTAAATACTCTGTACATAATATAGGTACTTGCTCTTCTGGTGATGCCAAACCTTATTTCGTTTCTCTTTACTGGAAATACAATGAAGAAAAATCTCATCTTAAAGATTGGTCCCACATAGTAGCCTGATTCCTTTCATTTGAAGTGATTTTAAATGATTTATATAGTCCAAACATGCTTTACAGTCTAAAAGTTTCCACCTTTAATTTCAGAGTGACTCAACTTTTAAAAGCTGAAGATCTGATTGACTCCATCCTCCGTGTTTTATGGCAAACTGCATTTCTCAAATCTGAAACATAAATAATCCTGGTCCCCTGACGGTAAACTGGTGGCTGCAGTCGGTGATGGTTTTCCTTTTGATTCTCCTTTCTTGCATCTTTTTATCTTCCCAGCATTGAAGATGTGAGTCTACTGCCCCCCTGTTTTAAAGAGAAGAGTGTGCGTGATGCGCGCGCTTGTGTGTATGTGTGTGTGTATTTGGTGTGTGGAGCTGGGTGTGTTGGCTGAGCTTAATGAATTCAGTTTTTACCTTTTTAAATAAATGTACCATAGATGAATTAAATATTGGACTATTTGAAGCACGCGGCGCTGCCTCCTTAAAGCGCGTGCTCCAGTTGTTAATGATCATATTGTAAGTTTTCTTCCTCGTGAGCACACATGACGGAGGATATTCTAACATATAGCTCAGCCCGCGCAGAGCTCGGATTGTATTTGCATAAATCCTTTTTTTCCAGCCTGTGTAAACGCGTTCTTCTGTTTCTTCATCCTGAGTTAATGAAATAAGAGTAATGAGCCACTCTGCCTCTGATACAAACATACAAACTGATTTTTTTTCTTCTTGTAATCTCACACTACCACCTCATATTATATTTCACACACGCCGGCAGACATGCCCGCTGCAGCTATGTTTAATGTATAAAGCCAGCCTTATAGCAGAGAGAGCGCAGATGATAAATATGCATGTATTCAATTAAGGGTATTACAGAGGAGCTGATTTGCATAGGGATTTAGGAGCTTAACATCATATTTGAGCTATAAAACTTCACAATAGCCTAAACGCGGGCTGTTAGGCGCGGGAGGGGGCAGGACAGGTATTTTTAAGGAGAAAAAAAAAGGAATCAGGTTAATCAAGGTGCTGATCTTTTTATATTCTGATGCTTTCAGCGCTAAAAAAAAAAAAATCAACATCTGAAATCTTGTTCTTATTTTTTATAAAGCAGGGGGGTTAAATGACCGGTTGGATTTCGTTTTTTAATCATGTCTAACTGCTTGAATTGACTTCACTTCCAAAACAACAAAAGCCAGCGCTTGGTGATGTGATAACGTGTAATTTTCTCCCACACCGCTGCAACCACCGTTCTTTTGTGTGTGTGTGCGTGTGTGTATGCAAGATCAAACCTCTCCTCCGGTCCTCAAACACGTCCTCTGATGACGGAGTCCACTTTCTCTCTCTCACTCTCTCTCCCCCACCCCCCAGCACCCCCCACACCCCTCCCAATTAAGAGCAGAGAGCTAATTAGGAGTGAGCGGATCCGGGATCAGTTCACGCGTCACGCTGCGGAAGCAAAACTGCTCACGCTGTCTGCGGTGGAAATAAAAAGAGTGAAGCCGCTGAGTTACACCTCACATTAATGACAGAGAGGAGCAGAGGAGGGAGAGGGAGTCCTCTCTGAGAAATAAAACCCATTATCAGAGTAAAAACATCAAACACGCGAGGATGCAACAATGACTGAAAGTGAAGCCAAAATGATTTTTACGCACAAAGTTCAACAATCCTTCCACCGCTGTTTCTCACATTTCCTCTTTAGTTAACACAGCAGCGTTTCTATCCATGTTAGATCCTCATAATCTGTTTTATTTAATCATTATTATTATTATTTATCGATACAGAACTTGGGGTTCTCCTTTGGACTCTTTAAGGGCCTTACTTTTCTGTGCTCAGGTGTTATTTACCGAAGCTTACTTGGAATAATAGGTGAGATGAAATTATTACCATTCACACCTTCCTCCTCCTGTAAAGGCCAGTGTGAGGTGACAAATAAGTTTAATAAATACTGTTTTAAAGATCAGCACTTGGTTTCAGGGAAGTTGTTTTTTTATTTTTTATTTTTTTGTGCTTTAGATTTTTTAAAAATATGTTTCTGTGATGATATCAAATTAAAAGAATAGAAATAAATAAATAAATAAATAAATAAAATGAAATAAGATTTCTGTAAAATAGATTTCTGCAAATTAAAATCTGTCTGGATTTTCCTCCTCTGTCTGCTCTGGGAGATTTCTTGCACTTTCGTCCTGAGCACAGCCTCTCGGTGCCATGGAGAGGAGAGGCTGTGAGCAGCAACAGTGCGCGACTGCTGTGTGGAACCCTCTCTGCGCGTCACTGGAGTAAAGGTCCCAGCAGACCTGTTCAGCGCGCACAGAGAAGCAGACACCTCTGAAGGCTGACACTCTCCCCTCCTCTTCCTTTACATCAAATATTCCAAACTGCTGCTCCGCTCACACAGATAACGGGGGTCGGTGTCCGGTGGTCCGTGCGTAACGGATGCAGAGGGGGGCTGCTTCTCTCTCAGACCGGTCGGTAAAAGTAGCCAAACAGTTCGGTTACGGCGGAACAGCCAATGAACATAAATGGTGCGTCGTGACGCAACAGGGCCCCGTTGATAAGGAGCGGAGAGTCCAACCGGGACTTGAGAAGGAGGAACGGCGGTTTTGGAGGGCCAGCAAACATTCGCCTATCATCAGTCAACGCACAGCCAACTCCTCCTCTTCTGCTGTTACGCACATGCATGCAGCCTCCTGGCATAAGACAAAACATTAACCAAACAGACTACTGTCAAGGAAAAGTGCCTCACCGGGCGGCCGCAAGGATTTTATGAAGAAAAGGCTGCTGTTTGTATTTTTCTTTTTCGTTTTTCTACTTTTATCCGAAGAGAAAAAAGTAGCTTGAGCCGCAGAAAGCCGCTGCTGTAAGCATCAACTTGGACCGAGGAACCTGGAGGAGGGAGGAAGCCTCTCTCACGGGCTCCCTGTCAGCTACACTGGACATGTCGTTTCGCTTCTTATCGCCTGTGTGATGCAGAGAAAGGCTGGTGTCCTGCTTTGACTGTGACACTTCTTCAGAGTTACTCATTGTTCTAGGAGAAAAGGGAGAATTTAGCCAATGCCTCGCAGACTGACGAATCCCTGAAATATTACTTTCGGCGAGGAGGAGGCATCGGTGCTACACATGCAGCGGGGCTACCATAGTTGGTATGTTTGCTCAGCCTTCATGGAGAGGAAAAAATAGAAATATCAATTGATAATAAGTGAGAAATATTATCACACCTGAGAGAAAATAGCTTTCAGTAAAAGAGGAGCGAGATCTTTATGAATTAATCATAGCTTATTAATAATGAGAGCTGCACAGATTCGGATGACGGTTTCCATTGGCAGATGAGACGTAGTGTGGAGAACACGTGTCCAATTTTTCCCCTCATATTTTTTCTTCCCTGATCTGGATTTCTCGCTTGTCACGGCAAGAAAGGAAAACGTAAAAAAAGCGAGATTTTTGAGTGGCATCATTGCGCAGCCTCTGATGGACATCTTGGCTTGTAGATCCGAAGAGAACAGTTATAATATCCTCCCCTCTGCGGCGACGATGCTCTTCCATGGCCTCCCTGGAGGCGACGTGCACGGTGTGGTGGAAGAAATGGACCGGAGAGGAAAGAGCGAGTCAGCAGCCATCAGCTCAGCCATCGATATGGGGGAATCAGAGACGGTAGGAGAGACTCACTCGGCCCTGTCGGCTTGTTAGCGCAGGCAGCATGGCAGCCTGGAAGCATGTGACAGTGGCTGCACTCTCACAGCTCCTCCGAGCTCTTTGATTTAGCTCCTTCACTCACAAAGGCACACTGACTGAAAACTGTCCAGCAAATGTAGCAGCTCATGAGTGTTGTGTTTAAAGGCCGCTAAACTTCCTCAAACAGGCCCTGACGGTGCTCACCTCAAACTTATCTGAGCTCCAATCAGAGCTGGGAAAAAGTAGCTTGAAGAAAAACACTCTGACTTAGTTTGATCCAAAAATTACTCACACACATTTTCAAATGTTAGTTTTTACTGGAGCTCAAACACACGTCTAATTATAGAGAAAGCAGAGCATTTGAATGATGCACGAATTAAATGACACAGACGTTTACACTGGTTAATAACAAGCACCAGGAACTATAAAATCTGATTCCTTTTTTTTTCTTTCATAAAAAAGTCAGTTCAGTATTTTTTCCTCATTATTTCAGACTTTTACAAATAATACAATGAAATAAAATAAAAAAGAATTGATCAATACACACCAAGAGGCTAGTTCTAGAAATAAAAACAAGAAATGAGGAAAAAAATAAATTATGAATAAGCTGATAATTTCATCCACATCCAGTGTAAATAATACGTGCATGCGTACGTGCACACGTAGCAGTTTAAAGGCCTACAAAATAACATTTAACGCCTGGTTCACACACCTACATTTATAATAACATTTCAGATGAACGTATTTCTCTATAACATGTTTATATGCAGCATAATGACGTGAAAACAGTGATGAAAACATGAACACACAACGTGTTTAAGCCTCTAAACCACTTCTTTAAATCAGTATTATATTTATTTTAATTATGGCGCAGATGAGATGATATTCAGAATGTTATTTACGTTCTTTGTGTTCCTTTTCTCCTCGATTTAGAATAGCTTAATCTGATAAAATAATCCTTATGACAGCAGAGACAGTGGTGTAATATGTTTTTTGTTTTTATTCGGTCATGTGTGTGAAAAACTTTGCACCTTTCTTTCGTCCTGAATCGATTTTTAATCAGTGTTTGTGTTTTATCAGCTTAGTCACGATTCTCAGGGACATTTCTGTGCTGTTAAATAGAAGATTATGTTTATGATGTTTCTATAAAACTCTCACAGATGACAGCCCGCTGTGTGAGGCTGAATTTGGTTTTATTATTCTGAAACAGATCGCAGACTCGCTCTGTAGCTTTCCAGGATTTTTCAGTCTTCTGTGTTTTTTTTTCATCGTTATTATTCGTCTCCCTTTGTTTGAAGAGAAGCCCTCAGCTCTTATTCCTGTCCTCGTAACGCCACGTCCTGACTCCGTGTCCTCTCCGTGTTTGACCCACAGTCCATGCCGTGTATGACCAACGAGCGCGTGGCTCTGTGCGCGGGCTGCGGGAGGAAGATCGCGGACCGGTACTACCTGCTGGCCGTGGACAAACAGTGGCACATGCGCTGCCTCAAGTGCTGCGAGTGCAAACTCAACCTGGAGTCTGAGCTCACCTGCTTCAGCAAGGACGGCAGCATCTACTGCAAAGAGGACTACTACAGGTAGGAGGGCGCACAGGGCCTCGGGCTCACTCAGTCCGGTTTAAATCCACTGCATTCAAAATATTTCTCTGACAAAAAAAAAAAAAAAAAAAAATCATCACGGACCAACAAATGTGCATCAAATTGATTTTATTTCATCTATTTTTCTTTTTAAAAAATAGCATCAGACAGCATGTAACACTGTTTCATTTGGAGTTTTTAAATTCTGCAGAATAACCTTTAACACACTGTGGTGTTAAAGCTGCTGCCCTGATAAAATATCTTTAAAATCACAGATGTGACATTTTGCACAGATGACAACATTTTGAAACCGCTATCGATATTTTTACAGTTTTAAGGCCAAACACGTCCGTTATTTTTACATGTTTCTCTAAAAAACACAACGTAACACACAGAAAATTTTACACACAAAAATAAGATAAACTGTTTAAAAAAAAGATAAAAAGTAAAAACAGGAGGATATTTTTTTTTTTTCTCTGGTGTTAAAATTCTCTCTGAATCCTCATGACGACAGACCTACTTTAAGGTCTAGCAGCTCTCTCGGGGAGCGTGACCCCCCAGCGCCCCCACACCATCCCTGACAGTGGAGCTGCTCCAGGAAACATTTCCTGGATGGTTTATCTTGAATTTGAAATTTAAAATATTAAAACCCTTTATATCGGTTTTGTTTTAACCCCCCAGCTTTAAACCTAATATTCATAATTTATCAGGTATGAGTCTGGATGAAGCTGATCTTTAAATTGTCAGAGTAACATGCACTGTGTTTTTTGTTTTTCTGTGCAAAAGTTTGTATGTTAGCGTAAAAACGCCGCGCAGCCCGCGGGTCGAGCCTGGCTCGCGCTGTCACAGACCCACGGGCCTGTCAGGCTCCGCGTGCAGCCGCTGATGACGTTTCTGTGTTGTCCGCAGAAGATTTTCGGTGCAGAGATGCGCTCGGTGCCACCTGGGGATCTCAGCCTCGGAGATGGTGATGCGGGCCCGGGACCTGGTCTACCACCTCAACTGCTTCACCTGCACCACCTGCAGCAAGATGCTGACCACCGGAGACCACTTCGGCATGAAGGACAGTCTGGTGTACTGTCGGCTGCACTTTGAGACTCTCATCCAGGGAGAATATCAGACACACTTTAACCACGCGGACGTGGTCCCGCACAAAGGCCTGGGCCCGGCCAACACGCTCGGACTATCCTACTTCAACGGCGTGGGCACGGTGCAGAAAGGCCGGCCAAGGAAGAGGAAGAGTCCGGGGCCGGGAGCCGAGCTGGCGGCTTACAATGCGGGTAAGAGGGACTTCTTATAAACCTCAAACCGAGCATGAAAAGTTCTCAGCGAGAGCAGAATGTAGGAAAAGTTGATGCCTTTACACAAAATAAAACAATAATATCCCTGCACGTTTCTAAGATTCATCTTAAAAATACTTTAAAACATATTAGAATTAAATCCACATCGCGCAGGGATTTTAAAGAGAGCAAAAACTTTGGCTCCTGAGTTGTTTTGACGAACCACAGAGTGAATACGAGCTGATTAAGAGCGACAGACTTCATTTGGAGAAAACTTTCCCACTGCCGTTAAACTTTTCCTTTAAGAAGTTTCCTGAGGGGGTTGAAATCACTCTTAATAACAACAGAGCCGACTTATAAACCCGCCACCAACACACACTCGATTCCAAAAGTTTCGTTTTGGAGCTCAGACATTTTTAGCATCGCTGTGATTTTATATCTCAGAGACACTCGACTTATTTAAGGTTATTTGTGATTATTGTGCGTCAGTTTTGGAGCATTTAGCGCGCTTTTTCTCTTCCTAACACCCTCCAGGGGTCTGACTAGTTTACAGGAAAAAATACAAATAATATGATAATGTTGGGACAAATACTGTGCGTATGGAAGAAGTGGTGAAATAACTTTCTAACGCATGTTTGTTCATCCTGGACTCAGGCCTCAGACGTGACTCTGTGCAGTGTTACTTTTGTTGTTCAGATTTAGCAACAAGCTGCAGCAGTTTAACCTCATTAACGAAGTAGATTCAATAATTCATATTTTAATAAATAACCAGGTGCAATCATGACTTTTTTTTTTTTTTTTTTTTTTTTGCTGGATTTTTCTGGAAAGATTTTTTTTCTTCCATGTTCTCTCTGAGGATAAAAAAAAAAAAAAAAAACGTTTTTTTTCTTTCTGTTCTTTTTTTTTTTTTTTTTGATGTTCCGGCTTTTGCTTTCGCCCTTTTCCACTTGTCAGGCTCCATAGACATCTACAGACCCTAACACCCCCACCCCACCTCCCTTCTCCTTCTCTAACCACACACACACACACACACACACACACACACACACACACACACACACACACACACACACACACACACACACACACACACACACACACACACACTCTGCTGGAGACTTTTTGCATTGGGACCGGGGCCAAACGGGGTGTGTACCACAGATCAATGTGATTTGATGAGTTATTCACTGGAAGAGGGAGCAGGGAATACAAGAACTCTCTTTACAGAACAACTCTGCTTCTCTTAGCGCGCTGACTTCAGTTAATTAAGCGTCTGATTGTTGTCATAAAAAGCTACAAAAAGGGGGATGTAAGAATACAGAACAGTCACAGAAAGTACGGTTTTAAATCTTTTTACTTTCATTTCTTTAAAGTCGAAACACTGTTCAGGGGCAGAGAAGCTGCAACAAGTGAAAAAAGCTGCAAACTGTCCCAGGCAAACCTTTCCTCTGACTCTTCTCTCAGAGGATGCATCACTTTTTATTTTTGAGATGTTTAGAGTTTATTCATGATCCAGTGATTTTTCTCTTCTTTAAGAAACATAAACTCACACTGCAGGATTAAAAAACACCATCAGCAAAGGGAGATAAGTTTGATTTTAGAACCAGAGTGCAGTAAGTGAATGTGAAAGTGTGCATTGTGGGTGAAGAAAGGGCAGCTCAGAGTCAGTGACAGAGTGAAGAGGCAGTGCGCCCTCTTCTGTTCCCAGCCTGAAACAACACGAGATTCACCTGAACGTCACATGAGAACATGTGGCGACCCAGAGCAGCCTGCAGCCCTCAGATGTGAGAATAAGACACTGTGTGTGTGAGTGTTTGTGTTTGTGTGTGTGTGACAGCTGAGGAGGAGACGAGCAGGAAAACAGGCTGCTCGCTGTAAAAACGCTGCAGCATATGCTCTGGACAGAAAGCAGCATTTGTTCTGCCTGGTGTGTAGCGGCTAATTAAGTGAAGTGTTATTCTGGTGCTTTTCACTCACTTCATATTCATCATTTGCAGCGTTCAGATATTGAACACGAACTGTTATGCATGCAGCAACACTTTGGATGTTGCCAAGAAATTTGCAGGCTGAGATAAATACATGTGTTTTGTGTGTGTGTTGGTGTGTTTTTGAGTGTGTGTGTTTTTGCTGAAGCCAGGCTAGCACCTCCTCCCCAGGACAGAGAGACATGTAGACAGAGAGGGGACAGAGGCAGGTAGAGGAGGTGCAGAGGGGAGGAGGAGGATCAGCATCTGGAAGAAACAGCTGTCAGGCCTCAGAGTCACCTTTTCACTTTCATTTTTCCTTCTTTTATTCATTCTTTCTGATTGTGTGGGTGATGTTTGTGTTTACTCCTCTCTATCTTAAGCTGTGTCTTTCTCCTTGAATGCTCTGCGATCATGGAGACTCAGAAAGAGGAAAAGAGTTCAGTAAAAGCTGAAAACACTGCTTCATCTTTGTTGGGTGTGAGGGTCAGAGTCTAACCCTGTCTTCTCTCCTCCTCCCGGTCGGCCAGCAGCTCTGAGCTGCAACGAGAACGACGGCGAGTCCATGGACCGGGACTCCCAGTACAGCTCCAGTCAGAAGACCAAGCGCATGCGGACGTCCTTCAAGCACCACCAGCTCAGGACCATGAAGTCTTACTTCGCCATCAACCACAACCCAGACGCCAAGGACCTCAAGCAGCTCGCCCAGAAGACGGGCCTCACCAAGCGGGTCCTACAGGTAACCACAGCGGCCTTTTAGCTCCAGATGACATGCTGAGAAATGGGGTGAAAGAATGTCACTGGTTTCCAGTACAAACCAGACAGAGTCCAAGTATCGATATATGAAGTGAGGTTTTCCTGAAAGACGCCAAATCTGCTGTTTGGGTCTGACGTGAAGCAGTTTTTCCAAAGAGGGAGATTCTTGGAGGGTTTTCAGGAAACAATCAGAGCTAAAGCAGAAAAGATTTAAACTTTTTATTTTCTGTCGTATTGAACAAAAACACAATTCAAATTACACTGCAAAAAACTGAAATCTTATCAAGTGTTTTTGTCTTTTTTAAAGTAAAAATTGTCTTATTGTACTCAATATGAGCCACGTTCAACTTATCAATCCATAAAAATGTCTTGTTTCAAGTTATCAGAGTACAAAAATGAGGTCTGAATCGCTTGCAGTAAAAAAAATCTGCCAATGGAACAAGAAAAAATTGCTTGAAAATTTCCTTGAGACTAAAACAATGTCTTAATACAAGTAACTTTTCTCTTGTTCCATTGGCAGATTTTTTTTACCGGTTACGAACAATTCAGACCTCATTTTTGTCCTTAAATAACTTTAAACAAGACATTTTTCTAGATTGGTCATGAATTTGGCTCATATTGAGTCTAAAAAAGAAATTTTCTACTGAAAAAAAGACAAAAACACTTGACAAGATTTCAGTTTTTGCAGTGTAGGGATAGACCAATTATCCGCTGAGCCGATTATCGGGGCCAATTTGTGGCATTTTGGGGCATATCGGTATTGTCCCTTTTTTTTTTTATTTCGACATCCGATATGAAACCCATTCATTGTGTTGTTTTGGCTCTGATGCTTCTCTGCACAGAATTTCTCCCTGTAGTATGGAAGCCCTAGATGGTCATTTAAAACCAGTAATGTAAAACCAACCAAAAAATTAATTCAACTGCATTACATGACTGTAAAAAGCAGCACAAACTCATTCTGTCCAGTTTTATTACAGTTTCATAGACATTTTTTTAAGTATTTATTTTTTAAGTTTTCATTTAACTTGATAAAACTTGCTGCTGAGCCTGGGAGCTGTTTAAAAAAAACATATGCTTGAAGACATCAAATGAAGTTAGGTTTTTTTACGCCAATGTTTTCACTTTGACTGCAAATGAATATCGGCTTCAAATATGGGTTGTAGGCCTCCCTGCCTACTAATATTTAGTATCGGTATCAGCCCCTATCTCTAATTAAAATGTGAGAAACTGATTTGAAGCTTCATTTTCTTTTTAGAAATGTGTTATTTTTAGTTCCTCTTCAGGAAAAACAATCAGAAAAATCACCACTCATGTTTGTGTAAGTTAAGAAGAAGCCACAAACAGCTGAACGTAACGCGCTTCAGTTAAAGTCTGAAGGATGAGAAACACAAAACTCTGTAGCTACACGCCGAGGAAGAGAAAGCACAGCGGATCGTTTGATTTCCACAAAGACGACAGCAAATTATCTGGGGGACTGAGGAGAAGTAAAGTGAGACAAAAAGGTTGTGAATCAAAATTTTTCTGAGGAGGGGAAAAAAAAAACAGAAAGAGAGAAATCATCCCGCTGCTTTAATTAACGCTCGCAGAAAACAAAGCAGTCGTTTTGCTTTGATGCGCTGGAGTCTTCATGCCTGTTATTCCAGCTGAAGCGCCTGTTTCCCATGGCTCCGTCATGATTCCATCGCTAACACGCTCCAACACTCGGCTCACTCGGCACAGACCGCCGCCTCGCTCCACACGTCTCACATCCTGCTCTTTATTAGTGAGACGAAGAAGAGCAGAGATCAAGTTTGAGAAATTCTAATTCAAGTGTTGGGAGTGGGTGAGCATCAGGGACAGCGAGGAGGGCTCCAGGGTGGGAGGGCAGGGCCTCACTAAACCTGCTTTAAGGTTCTTAGCAGCAAAATGACCAAGAAACCTCTTATTGAGATATGAGACTGAAGACTGAGCATCTCAGCTCGCTCGTCAACCTCATCTCTCCTCATGTATCCTCAGCTCCAGCACAATCATTCCAACAACAGGAGTCTCTCTGTTTTCCTGCAAACAGAAAGAAAATGAGATCCTGCCTTTGACTGTGGAGGAGCACTGAGGCTTTGTGTTTTCACACTACAAAAATCTAATCAAGTGTCTTCATCTTATTTTTAGTAAAAAAATGTCTTTCATACTTGATATAAGCCACATTCAACTGACAAGTTCAGAAACATGTCTTGTTTCAAATTATTCCGAAGAAAAAAATTAGCTCTGATTTGCTCGTATCAAGTGAAAAATATTTATTTTTAATGGAGTAAGAAAAAAATATTTTTTTTAATGCAAGAAAAATGTTCTTACCTCACTGGCATTTTTTTTTCACAAGCAATTCAGACCTCATGTTTGTCTTTAAATAAAAAGAAATGAGATGTTTTTCTTTACTGGTCAAGTGAGTGTGGCTCATATTAAGTCTCAAAAGACACTTTCTACAGAAAATAAGACAAAAACACTTTATTGGATTTCATTTTCTTTACAGTGCAGCTCCTTTTTTTTTTTTTTAATACCAATCTGAGTGTGTGCAAACACAGCTTAAACCGTCACGAAGGGAAAGTGCTGTGTGTCTCTAACCAGCAGCTGGTTAGGGGCAGGGTGTCATGGTCCACACAAGGAAAATGTGAGACATAAGTCTCATTTTAATCTATATTTACATACACTGCAAAAAGTCTGAAATTTAATCAAGAGTTTTTGTCTTATTGTCATTAAAAAAAGTTTTTTTAGACCTAATATGAGCCAGATTCACCTGACCAGTCCAGAAGAGTGTCCTATTTCAAGTTATTCAAAGACACAAGTGAGGTCTGAATCGCTTCTAAAAAGTAAAACAAAAAATCTGCCAGAGGGGTAAGAAAAGGTTTTCTGTAAGAAATTATTCTAGTTTCAAGAAAACTGACGATTACATTTTTCTTACCACATTGGCAGATTTTTTTTTACGTGTCACAAGTAATTCAGATCTCATTTTGTTGTAAATATCTTAATGCCTTTGAATAAGACTTTTTTTTCTGGACTTCCTGGTAATTTTGGCTCATATTAAGTATTATAAGAGTTTTTTTTACAAAAATAATAATAAAAAAAAAACTGTCATATTTGAGTTCTAGTTAAAACACATCATTAGACTTAATATAAGACAAAAACATCTGAGAAGTCCTGGACAATGTCTCATTACAAGATGTTTAAGACAAAAACAAAACAAAACAAAAATCAGTGAATGGGGGTAGTAAACATTAGTTTTATTACAGTGATTTTTTTCTTCACCCATTGAAAGTTTTTTTACTCTTCAGAGGCAGTTCAGGTGTCATTGTTGTCGTTGAATATCTTGATATGAGAAATTTTCTGGCCTTTTCTGGTGAATGTGGCTCACATTGCGTCTACTGAGACAATTCTTACTAGAAAAAAGATGAGAACGCTTTCGTAGAGTTCAGGTTTTTGCAGTGTAAGATACACTCAGGTGTGATTAGCAGGTGCAGCTGATGCTTTCTGTCTTGTCATGTGTGTTTGTGTGTGGGGATCACAGCACAGCAGCTGTTACAAAATGAGTCAGATACTGATAAGAAGTAACAATAGTGTCATTTCTCACATTGACTGGTTTGTGCTGTGAGTGCTGCTCTTCAGATTCTTCTCACTAACGTCCAGATAACCTGAATTCCCTTTGTTTTCTTGTGTCTGTCTGCGGCTAAATGCTCGGTTAGAGTTTGTTCTTTGTGGACGTTGCTGAGATTGGAGAAATATATGGATTAATTTCACTGATTAACCCTTTAAGGTGACACATAGGCTTCAGAAAGCTGCTCATGTCATACCCATGAGCTCAGCTGTAGGGTCAGGGAGACACACATCGTCACAGTGTTGCCTGTAGAAACAGTTTCTGTTTGCTCATGTAACACATCTAATTCTTCCTCTTAATCAGAGGAAGAGGAGGAGGAGGAGGAGGAGGCTCTCAGGTGACTCCACCTACAGCACAATCACAGAGCCACACTCTGAACCCTTGTGTCCCAGCTCCATCACGTCTGTTTTCCCCCTTTGCAGCCTCTAAATACTCCGAGCTGCACAGTTTGACCCACTTTACACACTCAATGTGACGAAACTTACTGTAGGAATGAGAATGTGTGTCTGATTTAATTACCCATAAAGCTTTGCAGTGCTGTAGTTTTTCTGAACACTCAAACAAAAACAAACAAACCTGATGTTTTTGTTTTAATGTGATATCTTCTCAGTGGTTAAAGTGATCAGGGTGTGTTGTATCAGTGTAAAAAGGGTCGCTATAAGTTTCTGCAACAGCGTTATTAAATATGATATCAGTATCATAAATGTTTTTTTTTCCCATAATCCTTTGCTGTTAACAGTAACATACTGTAAAAACCCTTCCCAGTACATTTCTGCTGGTATGAAATATGGCTAAGATTACAGATGAGTTTCCAATTTCAAGGAGGACCTATGAAAGAATATTTCAACATCATTGTAAATGAATAAATAATAATAAGGACTACTTTTTCTAAAACCATGCAAACAGAAATGCAACATTTAGTAGTGTTTTGCTCCGGCTTAAACTACGTATGAGAACAATGCAAAGACCCATCATCAGTTTTCTGTCACATGTAATAAACGGAGACCTCAGGAGAGAACATAATTTCTCCATCAGCCTTATATTTTTTTTATTTTCAGCTGAGATCAGTGTTTCCAACTAGCGGAGGTCCCATGAAAAGCTGAGCTCTCTCATTAACTTTACGTCGACCAAAATTAAAGGCCTTGGTTTTGTGTCGAATATGTATATAGGCAACTTCAGGAAGTTACACGTCCATATATGGGCGTGACAGAGGACTGGAATTCTGACTTAAAAACTGTGAAAGAGTCTGGAAAAGTGTAACTCTCTCATCTTAAAATTACAAACATCAAATGATTCATTTCAAGTGCATACACAGATTTTATTTAACACTCAGAAAACACTTTCTTTTTCAACTTAGCCCCACACCTTTCTGTGATCTGTGTCACTGTAGGAATGTGGGAGTCAATGCACATGTTATGGGGGACTTGTGTCCAAAATTAGACAAACTAATGTATCTTTTTTTAACCAACTTGTTTCTGAACATTGATTCAGAGTTGAGTTTTAACAAACCCGAGGGAAGACTAGTTCTTTTAGGTTTTTCTTTAAAACTTTCAAGTGCTCGAATTAACATTGCTAGGGACGACGTAATAGATACCCACACCCAGGCTCTGGAAAACACTAAAGGTCTTCACATTTTGAAACAATATCTGCAAGCACTAATTGTTGTTGTTTTTTTTTTTTTAGTTTAGTTAGTTTTGTGTATATCTGTGTTAAAGTGTAAAACGTGTCAGGACGTGGGTGAAGTAAGGAAACGTGTCTGTTAGCTTGTGTTGATATGTAATCTAAACCTCACTCTGATAATAAATAAAACATTTGATCACAAAAAATAAAAGCATGCTGCAAATACTGAGGGGATACAAGCAGATGTGATGTTCCTCTGTTACTTTGTTACACTACTTTGTAAATACACTATCAGAGGTGAATTCTTATGAAGGAACACTGATTTACAAAACAGGAGTGTATGAGCAAGTTTAACCCTTTGGTTTAACAACACTACTCTAAGCTCACATCTCCTCCCGCAAAATTACCTGAAGTAACTGAGTTCTGTTGAAACTTTGCTATTAACAAAGTGAAAAAGTATCTTTTTAGTTATGTGTCATGGTTACTCTAGGACCTTCCTCTCTGCAGAAACCCGAATCTGTTTCTGGAAGGAGACGCTGCTGCAGAGCTCACTTTCATTTTTTATCGCTGTAGCTTCATAAATTGTGGAGACTGAAACATCTCCACCTCGACCAAAACCTGAAAATGACCACAGAAGAAGAAGACGCTGTGTCCTGTACTGACTGGATTTGTTTGGTCTCCCCAGGTCTGGTTCCAGAACGCTCGGGCTAAATTCAGGAGGAACCTTCTACGGCAGGAGAGCACGGGGGTGGACAAGGCGTCCGACGGCTCCACACTGCAGGGCGGGACGCCGTCGGGCCCGGCGTCAGAGATCTCCAACGCCTCCATGAGCCCCTCCAGCACCCCCACCACCCTGACGGACTTGACCAACCCCACCATGCCCACCGTCACCTCCGTGCTCACCTCAGTGCCGGGCGGCTTAGACGTCCACGAGTGCCGGAGCCCCTCACAGACCACGCTGACCAGCCTCTTCTGATGGACTCCTCCTCCTCCTCCTCCTCCTCCCTGGAACTTAAACTGAGCACTGCTGACTCCTCCGAACATTAAATGGAATTAAAAAAAAAAAATCTCTGAGCCCGTTAGAGACTATTTGCATAGTGAGGCGGCCCAGCCTTACAGAAGGAACAGTTGTTGTTATTTTGATGTTGTTGTCTTGTCGAGAACTGAGGAGACTTGATTTGCATTTTTCAATGTTTACAGGAAGAGACTGCAGAGGGAAAAAAAGAAAAAAAAACTGCTTAATTTTTGGAAATTTGTTTTTTCCAGCACAGTATTTATGTTGTTGTACAAGAGTCACTGTTAGAAGGATTGTAAAATATTCCTTTTTTGAAAGTCTGAGATTAAACACAGGTTCAAATATCCTCTGACTGCCGCGTGCCTCACACTGCGTCATGTCTCAGCTGCTGACACGGAGCACGCTCAGGTGTGAATGACCCGACCTGGACGAGGAGGCGGAGTTTGTGTGTGTGTGTGCGTGTGTGTGTGTGTGTGTGTGTGTGTGTGTGTGTGTGTGTGTGTGTGTGTGTGTGTGTGTGTGTGTGTGTGTGTGTGTGAGTGTGTGTGTGTGTGTGTGTGTGTGTGTGTGTGTGAGTGTGTTACTGTTATGGTGTGTTCAGGATCTATGAGCTCTTTTTTTAAAAGGAGGAACCAACTTTTTTTTATCTTAGTTAAAATTCTCTTCACTAAAATCAGGTATCAGCATAATCACTCATTCCTCCATGCAGCACAAAAAAAAGAGAAATCAAGAAATATTTTAATGTCACATTTCAAGATATTAAAATTTCAAGATAAATTTCAAGATATGACGCCAGCATTGTTCATTAGGAGTAAGAAAATCTGCCAATGAGGTGGGAATACTTTTCCTTTTTTCTAAAAGTATAAGCACATTTTTTTCTCCCAACGGACGATTGTTTTATTCTTTATAAGAAATTCAAGGGTCCTTTTCCTTCACGATCTTGAAATAAGACGTGTTCTGGATGTGTCAGGTGAATGTGGTACATATTACATCTTATTAAACACTTATAGGAATAAAAAAAAAAAATCAAGACATAAAAACAATTAGATCTTTTCTACGGTAATGCTTTTTATGGTAATAAGGGTACACTTCAAAAACGACAGCTGTCGAACAATTAAAACTCTTAATCAGATTAGTTACAATTCAAAAAACTTTGCCCTTCTTGATGGAGCCAAAAGCAAAAGCTTCGTAAAGCCCGAGTCCTCAGCGATATTTAAAGCTCTGCAATTTCTTGCCATCCATTAAGTTTCTGTGTCAGTCAATTTGTTCGAAGTAGACTCTGATGGAAATGAAGTGCTCTATGTCTAACCTAAATACCTTAAAATTTATCAATCTGACTCCATACTTCCCTCACCACTTTCCAGGCTGAGGAAGGGGAAGGATGAGCAGGAAGCGTCCTGGTTCTCAGTTGATCAACAATTTATTAACAATACGTCAAGAATGTACAGTTACAAAGTCTCTGGGTGCGGCTTCACATCCCTGACCACAACATGTGCTGGGGCACTTCACAAAGTCTGACCCCAGCTTCCTATCTCAACACCCATATGCAGGTTTACAGATTTTTTTGCAATCTGGGACCCCCATTCCTGAGACGTTTATCGCTATCTCTTTCTTTCCTTTATTCATTTATCTTCACCACTTTAAATGAACCATTTACCTAAACTCTACAAAAGTAAATGACTACATTGAGTTATTAGAGTCACATACAGAATTAATTCTTTTTATTATTAGGCGTAAGCATTAACTTCAACTGTGATCACTCCTCATTCTAGGTTATTCTCCATAACCTTGCAGGATATTTTAACCTTCCCTCCAGTACATATTACCACAGTAAGCACATTGAATAGTATTGATAGTAAATCACACGTACATAAACTATATATTCTTACAACTTACTGAGGCCCCGACGGTCCATGAGGGTGGTCTGTTGCACAGGTGGCGACGTGTTAGCCAAAGTGCTACCATAACCCCACAGTAATATATGCTTCACGTTAATGTAGTATTTTAAGATGGAAAAGAAAACTTCCTGCAGAGTACCCAAAATACTTCATGCCAGTCAATATTATGTCTTTTTTTTTTTTTTTTTTTTAAGACAGCCAACGTACTGTTCAGCATCTTCCATATCGAAGAAGCTGGTTCTACTGCCTGTCACCACTGGAACCCATTTACGCGTGCGTGGCTAAATATACTAGGACAAACTGCCCAAAATATGCTGCCAGAGATATTTTTTTTGAGTTGTTCTGTGCTGCAGATAGGCTAATCTGGTAAAAATATTGTAATCAGAAAAGTCATGATAAAAGAATTAGAATTGATGCATTAAATTTAACCCCTTGGCACAAATATTTTATCTTATCCAAATTAACTCATTTAAAAGCCTATATGCCATCATAGGCACATAGTTTCACACATCCTGCCCGCACATTGAACTGGAGTCACATACGAGCTGGGGCTAATGCTAGTTTGATTTAGTTAGCGATAGCAGCAGTGCTTTTCACCCTTCCTTCAGATGTCTTGTGCCAACAGGTTACACAGCAGAGCATGTGTTAAGAAGGATGGATGTGTTAACTTTTCTTTTCCCTCTTTTCTTTAATGCGCTGGTTTATGATACAGAATCCAAAACAGGGTGATACTATTTCGCAACACAGAGTTGAAGGGTACACTTCAAAAAATGAGCTCTAAACAAGTTTTTACTTGATTTATTACAAGAAAAGAAAAATATTTAATTCCAAGATAAGTATGAGTCTGAAAATGCTTAAAAAAAATCAACGGACTAGGGTATTATTCAAGAAATTAGAAAAAAAAAAAAAAAAAAAAAAACTTGTGAAGTTTTCAGAAAAGATGTTTTGATATAGGAAAATAAACAAGTATATGGCTTTTTACCCCATTAGCTGATTTTTTTTAAGTCATTCAAGAAGTTTAATTTTATCTTTCATTAAACCTGTATTTTATCAGGAATATTCCCATTGAGATGCAAAATTGCTTTTATAAAGGACTCCTGGTCAAGACAGCATGGCATGGCAGACGGCAAATAAGTAGCGTTTGGCAGTAAAAAACAAAACAAAACAAAACAAAACAAAAACGGAATACAGGCACATCAGATGACTCTTGATCCTACTTTTAACATAGTCCAATCTAACATGATTGTCTAATTTCAGATGGTTTTGTAGTTCAGACTGAGATGAAGCAGCAAAAACACAATAAGCTCTTTGGCCAGAGACAGAGTGAGTCTCAGGAACCAAATCCTGAGACAAAGCACAATGCAGCATGGGAAATTGAGTCCAGCATTTTTTCAGAGGCTAATGTAGCATGAGTGATTCTTGTCTTCTGATATCTTGTAATACAATATTTATTCTGGACTTGTCAGGTGAATGTGGCCCATTTGGTCTAATATGATTTTATTTTTTTGTTCTACTAAGAATAAGACATAAAACTTGATTAGAGGTCAGTTTTTGCAGTGAATGATGCTGTTTTGCTAAACCCTTTATCTTCTGAAGCTAAAAATGGTCTGGACATGTTTTGTTATTCTGGCTGTAAAAAGGTTTGAACAGGCCCTGGTAAAAACTGAGATCTAACTGTCTGAGGGCTTTGGCTCCCTTTTTTTCCAGTCATACATAAACTTGAATTTTTAACGACTGGTAAATGATTATTGCACATGGTATAGAAGTATGAGCAGATTTAAGAAGAAAGACACAAAAACAAAACTGATTTTAAAAGACCTTTAGTGAGACAGAACTTTAACCGTTACGGTTGTTTTTACAATTTTCATTTTGTCTGTCTTTGCAGGGCTACATTAGTTATTACAATAACTGAAAGCCAAATTCTTTAGTTTCCAAAGTTGTTTGGATTTTTCCAATTGCACAAATGGTAACAGAGTTACAGTAGTCATGCTCCTGCCACAGTAAATACAGCTCACGTGCTTATAGCTAAAGACAAAGGTTAACAAATGGCTCCTTATACAAGACGCTATGGTTTAACTGTATTTAATATTAAAAAAAAAGTCACTGGTGATCTTCAAGGCCCATTTCTGCTCAACGTTTAATACAGATATGGATGGACCCTTCTGTTAGTGCACTGTGTTCATTTCCTCTGTATTTCTGCATGTTTCCATAAAATTTTACAGATAAGGTCAACCAGAGTGGTACCATCTGTGGGGGGCAGCGTTGCTGGTTTTACCTGATACGTAGCTCTAATTCCTCACAAAGAAGAAATAACAATGGCCAACCCTTTTAAAAACTCTGGAAGTTGGTGAAGAACTTCTGCCTCTGTTTTTGTCTTCTATGCAAAGATACATTAGCAATCGTAAACTTTTGACTCCTGGCTGACCCCCCCCCCCCCCCCTGCTGGACATGTTGGTTAACTGCAATGCCAACGTAAATGACGCATGGAAGTTTGTGAGCAGCGATGCTAATGTTGTTTGGAGGATCTAAAAGGATGGATACAGCTCTGTACATCAAGGAAAGAGAAATTGGCTTTAAGGACACTTCACTTATTTTGAAGTGATTAAGTGATTTATTGATACAGCTTAACAAAGGAAACCCACCTGGTTTGATGGTTGGCAGCTGCTGGTGACTCCTCAGCCATTTACTACCAGTTTAGAGACTCATGCTCTCCATATTAATTATGCATAATTACAAAAATATTCTCCTTTTGTTTTTGTGTCAAAAGGAGGAACTAAAATCACTTTGTTTTTGTTACTAGTTAAAACTGTTGTCTCAAAGCAAACAGGTTTCTGGTCGGAGTCCCTGGCTGAGCGGGGCCTTTCTGTGTGGAGTTTGCCTGGTCTCTCCATGTCCCATTCTCCCTCCCACAGTCCAAACACATGCTCATCAGATTGATGACTCACTCTAACTCACCCGTAGGCGTCACAGGGTGAGTGTGTGAATGGTTGTCAGTCTCTACATGTTGGTCCAGTGATAGGCTGAGACCTGTTCAGGTGTCCCTGCTTTTAGTCCAGTGAGAGCTGGAACTGGCTGGAGCCTCATGGCGCTGGAATGAAAAAGATAAAGGATGGCTGTAATGAGAGGGGCAGTGTACACCAGTTGTTCAAATCATCAGCCACATAAATATCTGATCTGGCTTTTACTTTCTTGATAGTGTTAAACAGATCTTGTGTCTGTGTCCGCTGAAGTATGGTGATGGGTTTATGCTTTTTTATCCCAATTAAAAGAAATATGACCAGAGCAAAGCCAAATTAATGTGTATCTGACACAATTATCTAACTTTAGATGTTAAAAGGACCAAAGTCAGGCTCAGGTTCATTTTCATACAGCCCCCAGCTTTCATCCTATGGAGCCTTTAGTTTGTGCTCTGTGTTCATTTCATCTATATTTCCGCATGTTTTCATTAAGCTTATGGACACGGACCAAACAGAGCAGTACCACTGGAAACCATGGGGGGAACTGTTGCTGTTTCTACCCGAGGCGTAGCTTTACTGAGACACGAAGAAGAAATAACAACGATGGAACTTCCACGATGTATTTCACAGCCTCACCAACCATCCCCCTTTACAACACTGCCTCTGTTTTTGTCTTTTATGCAAAAAGAACATTAGCATTACCTCCTCCACAGTTGCTATGTTTGTTTTTGAGTTTGCTGTCATAAACCTTTGACTCTGGCATTTATATGCTAGAGGTTAGCATATATTGATATATCTTTGGCTTTAAACCAGAATTTCAACTTTCATCACAAAAACATATCACAGTTAGTCTCTGTTACTCTAAACTCTAAATTAGGGATGTCCCGATATTACATTTTCACTTCTGATATGATACTGATACTACAGCATTGACTATTGGTCGATACCGATATTAATCTGATACGATATCAGCATTAAACATGCATACTTTTATTACTTATTTTGTAGTATGTCTGTCATGTTAGAAAAGGCTTGATTCAGTGATTTTATTCAAACAAAGAACAGTAATCAGCAACAGTAGGTATGAGGAAAAACTGACCCATTTATTATTAACCAATGGGTAACAGAAACTGCTTATATCGAAGTGCTTATATCGGAGATTTTAGATGCATTCCGATACGATACTGATACTTGTTATTTTGCTGATATCAGACCGATATCTGATATCAATATCGGACTGGGACACCTCTACTCTAAATAATACTAAAAGACATTTTTAATTTATTTTTAATTTTTTTTTCCTAACAGGAGCATAAAATAAAACTTAGATGCAGGCTATGGCTTAAATTATCGCTATTACCATTTCAAGACACTAGATGGCCTTCTTCAGCCAGTATCATATGACAAAACATAAATCGGCAACAGGTGATGTGCAAATTTTTCTTGACTTGCATGGTTCTCTACTTACATTTTAACTTTACGATGCTAAAAAATATACGTACGTAAGAAAATAGAGAAGGTTCCGAAGTTACGCCACTCTGTTCTTAAGCTCCTATGACACATACTAGTTTTTGACGCATATGAATACACAGCTAGGCAGTGCTACATGGTCATCAGCATCGTCCACTTTGTCTTGAATATGATAACACATGTATTTGGGTTGTTATTAAGGGATTTAGGGAGTATATAGGGTAAAAATCTGACTCATACGGAATTTCGGGTTAAGACATGACGCAAGAACAGAACGCATTCGTAACTCGAGGACCACCTGCATATACAGAAATAATGAGATTGACAAACTCTTTGTTTACTTAAAAAAATGCCCTTCTCTCTTTTTTTTTTTTTTTAACCTTTTTTTTTTTTTTTTACATTTTTTGTTTAACTTGAGATCCTGACGTCACATCCTTCTGACAGTGGAGGTCTCAGAGTGGAGCCTCCAACAGAGTTGGGTGAGAGTGGAGGTCTGCAGCTGGACCCCTCCCAAACACAAGCACCCAAACTCACACGTAGGAAGAGGAGTGTACTGTCTTTTCTTGTGGGGGTTCATAATGGTTGTTTGTGACACATTCTGTTCAGAGTCTCAGCGATGGCTTTTAATCCTGATATGAGTGTTTAGGGGAGTGAGGAAAACAATTATCACCTTTCAAAGGAGTTAAAATGGTAAAAATATCCAACTTTCAGTCAAAGGTCATTAATGCAAAAATATAAATCATTAAGATTTATTTCTCCTTTGTTTATATTTTAAGAACTAAGCCAGAGCGTCTAAAATACAGTCTAAGGAGTGCGGCACTGGAGGAATGAGGGGAAAACAAATCAAAGAAGGAAAAATATTAAAGTCCAGGCTTAATTTTCAACAGTAAATCTTGTTTTCCTCACGCTGAGCCACGACAATCCCCCTCCTGAATAATCATGAGTCTGATCCCAGATCTGTGGATAACAAAAATACATGTAGGGTTTTAAAATACCTCCTGACATGATTTAAAGCAGCTGTAGTAATTAGGCAGATAAATCTGCTGCTTATCAAGGTTATCTCGCAACTCCAAAGGTTCTCGCTCATTTGCAATAAGACCAGGATGTGTCTTGAATTAATGGCGGATTTTTAAAAAGGAGTCAAAGACTGTTGTGCAGGCAGATATTTCTGTGTCTGACAGAAACGGCGTGCTGTGAATGGGAGAGAGCTGCTGGTGAGACACGCTGATGAGTCTCAGGCGGCTGTAATGATCCTGACTGAGCTCCCCTCGCTGTGCTGCTTCTGCGGGCCTGTTCTCGTCTGTTGTTCTCCGTTCTCCAAGAAAGATAAACACCACCAATTAGAACTTCCCTTCTCTCAGACCATCATCTGTACCTCCGAGTCCGAGAGCTGTGGAAACACGCTGGTAAATTGCCGTGACTGTTTGAAGGGATCTGGTGCGGCGACAGATCTGAGAGTGGACTCAGAGTCCTGTCGAGACCCAGAGAGGTCAAGCTGATTTTTGACTTCATGCATTTCTGCTTCGAGTGTTTGGATTTAACGTCTTATTAATGACCACTCACCGTGCAGTGCACTGTTAGTTTGTTCAGTCCCTCTCATCTGAGAGTTGTGGGTTTGGGAAAAAAAATATATGATTAAAAAAAATCTCAAAAAGTGGGCTGACAGCAGGTAAAGATTTTATCAGCTTTTTAAATTTTTTTTTTTTTTTTTTTTTCCAAGAAAAAAAGTGACACTACTTCATGTAACCCCCTTTTCCTATTAAGAGGAAACAACATTTTTCCATTTGAGTTAAAGAATTTACAATAATTCTGAAAGTGTGGACTCAAGTTACGATGTTTCCTTAAAACCAGTCAGTGCAAAGATTCTTGTTGGTGCAGTGGTGAATACTTTCACTTATTAAACATAATAAAAAAATAATAAAAATAATGGTTTTTATGAGATTACTATCTCATAAAACAGGAAATTATTTATTTTTTATCTTGCTATCTCACAAAAGGAACTACTGAAAACGTTAAGCTTTAATAGCTCAAGCAGCTTGAGGACTTAAAAAAACACTCGTTACTAAAATCACAACGATTTGATGGACATTAAACGACTCCCATCACCTCGGCTCATAACCAACATTTGCATTTGACACACAAAATAAAAACTGGATTGAAAATATCGGCAGTCGTTGGTGTTTCAGTGTAAAGTGTGGCTCTGCTAAGTGGTGACTCTCAACTGAAAATTACTTAACATCGGGCTTAGCAGCGAGCCGTTAGCAGCAAGCTGTTAGCGGGTAGCAGTTAGCATAGTCACACTCCACACCAGTTGCTCTGTAACTGTCAGGACTCAACAGGAGCTGACTCCATGGTGTAGTACCGTTTCTGAAAATAGAACACAGACTAACCGGACATTTTTATGCTGACAACAGTTTTAATTAGTGTTTAATGAACACTAACTCGTTTGAACTAAACAGTGCTTCCTTTACCAGAATGTGTGCGCAAGTTAGTGGCATGAATCTTGTATTTATGAGATAGTATCTTATAAAAACAGAAAAATAAAAAACAACTTTAAAAAATCCTAAAAAGTTTTTAAGTGAATTTTATACACCACTATATGTTGGCACCCTTCAATGGCTGATAATAACTGACTCACACATCTCAAAAAGCACAGGTTATAGGCATAACTCACTGGACAGGATGCCATTCATCCATTTTCAAAACTGCTTTCCCTGTTCAGGGTCACAGGTGGCTGGTGCCTATCCCAGCTGACTTAGGAGGAGAGACGGGGTACACCCTTTACTGGTAGCCAGTTAATCCCAGGGCTGACACCGACAACCTTTCACGACCACAATCACATGAACGAATAATGTTTTTGGACTGCAGGCAGAAGCAGGAGTACCCAGAGAGAACATACAGAGTCTGCATTGCCATCAAATTAAAATATACAGATGCTGAAATTATTATTTTTTTTCTCAGGTTTCCTCATGATTTCCATATTGTTTGCTGCCCATCAGTACCTCATTCTAAGAACTGTTAGAGCTTGATTGAATCATCAAAAGGATTTCCTGTCTGTAGTCTAATACATACAACGTGAACTCCTTGGTGAAACAGTGGCTTCAGGACATTTTCTGATTCTCTTCTTTTCCAGTGGCTGGTCTTCATGGTCTGGTATGGTTGAAGTACATCAGATGCGTCTCCAGTCCACACAGGATCAAGTAGGTTTCCATTGAAGGCAATATGTCAACTTACACTGGATCCACTCTGTTAAGAAAAAATAAGTTGTGGTGTCAAGCAGGGATGCGTGCTAGCCCCCACCCTATTTGGGATCTTCTTTTCACTTCTGCTGCGCCAAGCCTTTGGCAAATCAACTGAAGGAGTCTATCTTCACACAAGGACAGATGGCAACCTCTTCAATCCTGCCCGTCTGAAAGCAAAAACAAAGGTCAGGCCACTTGTCATCCGGGACATGCTGTTTGCTGATGACGCAGCAGTGGTAGCACACTCCCAGGAGCACCTGCAAACTCTAATGGACCAGTTCACCCAAGCATGCCATGACTTCAGCCTGACCATCAGTCTCAACAAAACCAAGACGATGGGACAGGGAACCGATGACCCACCCTCTATCACCATCAATAACTATACTCTGGAAGCTGTGAGCACCTTCACCTACCTTGGATCCACCATCACCAACAACCTGACACTCGACTCTGAACTCAGTGGACGCATAGGAAAAGCTGCCTCAACCTTCAGGAAGTTAACAGCAAGACTATGGGACAATACCAAGCTCACAGTCCATACTAAGGTGCAGGTTTACAGAGCCTGCGTCATCAGCACTCTCCTGTACGGTAGCGAAACCTGGACCCTATATTCCCACCAGGAGCAGAGGCGAAGCAGCTTCTACCTCCGCTGCCTCAGACGTTTACTGGGCATTACCTGGAGGGACAGGATCATTAACCACACTAACCAGGCAGTCCTAGAGGAAGCACAGCTTCCCAGCATGCGCTCTACACTGAGACAGAGACGACTCCACTGGGTGGGCCATGTCCGTCGGATGGACGACTGACAGTTGCCAAAGGACATCCTCTATGCGGAACTAAAATCCGGCAAGAGGCACACAGGACGCCCCCAGCTACGCTGCAAGGACGTCTGTAAACAAGACCTCAAGACGTTCAACATCAGCCCCATCACCTGGGAAGACGTGGCACAGGACCGTCTCCAGTGGCAGCAGGCACTGCACGGTGGACTGCTGAAGTCTGAAGACACTCTGGCTGAACACCAGGAAGCGAAGAGAGTAAAGAGAAAGAAACAACAGGGCACCACTACACCACCAACATCTACGGGACCGACCTACACTTGTGACATCTGTGGCCGAGTCTGCCTCTCACGCATTGGCCTCCACAGCCACAGGAGACGCTGCCTTGACTCCTAACCCCGAGGCACAAGGGATCAGTGGTCTCACGAGACTGCGATGCCGATGACTCTGTTAAGGTCCAACTGTGAGGCTGACCTTAGGCTGTGTATTACCTACGGCTGTTTTTGCCGGAAGCCAAAGCTGTGGTGCATAAATGTAGGGTAGGGCAGAGTGAGCGGGACAGGAAGTCGTGACCAGAAACTACCTAAAATCACCAGTGACTTTCAAAATAAAACAAACGTGTCCAAATCAGATCGTATTTAGCTTGACTACGACAACAAATGGACATAATGAGCAGAGCCAGACCAGGAGTCAACAGGTTTGAGGTTTTACAGCCCAACATGAATGAAAAGAGGCTTATCAACCAGACCGAGGAGCAGGAACTCCTTGGTCTGTGACTCCAGCTGTTGTCAGTCATGAGGCTTGATGGACCGAACATGCAGCCAGTGTAAATTGACGCAATGGAGCGGAGTAAGATTGCAAACGTATCCAGTGCATTTGAGGCATGGTATTTTTATTTTATGTATTTACCTTTTTTTTTTTTGCCAGAAGACCTCATTGAGTTTAAAATCTGTGATGTACGTATATATCCACAGGAGGCATCTTCAACTGTGTACCATTCCTTCATTATATATTTAGCTGTAATTTATATTACTAAACCCTGAAAAATGTGAGCTAAATGAGTGACTTTTAAAGATGACTGCATGACAACTCAAAAAAGGCAGGATCTTTTGCAACTTAACAAGAAACATTTGGTGTATTTTAGAAGGAAATGAACACAAAAGATGAAAGATCCTTTTTTTTTTTCTGTGAAAGTGCAAACAAACAAAAGATGCTGATCCAAATGCTGCCTGATCGCTCATATTCACGTTTTCCTGACACACTGTCCTCCTCACCTGTCTGCTGTGTCACTCACTGGGGACAAGGTGTTTTATCTGACTCAGTGCCCCCTTCTCTGCTATCACATAATGGCAGAATCCTATGTCCTTACATGCGTGGCTGCCATGCTGTCACTCAAAACAAAGTTCTACCTGAGCAGAGCTGAGCGACTGGGTGAGAGCTGAGCAATGTCAGGGAAAAAGTCTGGAGCCGGCTCCCCTGATTCACTACAGAGCTTCAACTCTGAGAGACGCATCTTTTGAGCATTGCTCTCAGTCAGCAGTTATTCTGCAGTGGTCTGTTCAAACTTGAGAGTCTATCAATAAATGAAGAGTGAGGTTACGTTAGCTCTGCTTGGTAGATGACTGGCAGGACATAACCAGGATTCACCAACGTTACACATTACAGACATGTCTTAGAGCATCGGGCTGCCAGCTGCATTAAATATTAACAGCCACTAAACTACATACAAAATGACAGTGTTAACTTGTTGTCACGTTAGCCTACAGATACGTCAGAGCACCAGGCTACATATAGCCAACTACTACAACGTTTGCTTGATGTTACATTTCAAACTGTATAGCTATGTAACTGCACTGATTGTATCCAGTAAAAAGTTGTCTTGAGCAAAGAAAATCTGTTTCAAACTGATCTCAACTTATTTCCAAAACAAACACACACCTTGCTAAAAGTCATTTATGACAGTGTGCGAGACTCCGGGCCACAAGGTGGCGAGCGGGTGCAGTCAAAGCAGGTCCTCCTCATAGCATCTTTAAACAAAGAAAAGAAGAGTGCTCATGGGAGACAGTCTTTATTCTGGAAAATCACTACCAATTCAGGCCTCTGGTGTCTGCATTCAAAAGCAGAGTCCTCACAGCGCCTTTAAAGGGACAGTTCAGTTTTCTTTGAAGTGGGGTTGTATGAGCTCTATGTAACCACTAAGGACATTAGATACAGTAGAAAGTTGTCTCCTCTACCTCAGTAAAACATACACTGTAATCGATGATGACGAGGAAATAGATGCTAACAGGGAGAGACCGTACCAAATTCAAATGCTATTTTCTCTGCCTACAAGAACTAAAATCAAAAAGTAGTACCACAGTTTAAGAGTACGCTACATAAAATATTTTTTAAGTGCATTAAGTCTTCAGAAATATAAACATCTATCTGGACCTAACTAACTGGTCATGTATCCTTCCGCGCAGCACTCGTGCGCTCCGTCCCCCCTCCTCCTTTTAGCTGTAGGGAATGTAAACAAGCTATGCTTTGGGCGCTGGTTGTAGCCTTGTGTAAGTTTGATCAAGTATTGTAATTCTTTTGTTTGTACTCTAAGGATTGTGAGGCAGCGTAGGAAATTCAAAATGAGTGACTATGACAGCGACGATGAAGTTCCATTCACTTTGGAACCAAAAGGATACCTGTATGAACCGGAGCACACAGAAGAGGAGCTGCTACAGATGGAGACTGAAAGGAATACAGAGGAAACATTCACGGACACTGGACATCAAGATAGAGTCGGAAATACTCAGTGGTGTAAATGTCTGAGCTGTGACTCAATGCCCACGGATGCTGAGTGTATCTGCTGCTGTCTGTATAACTCATCACACATATTTCCCTGCTCCTACAGCTAAAAGGAGGAGGGGGGACGGAGCGCACTAGCGCTGCGCATAAGGACACATGACCAGTTAGTTAGCTCCAGATAAATGTTTATATTTCTGAAGACTTATACACTTAAAAAATATTTTATGTATCGTACTCTTAAACTGTGGTACTACTTTTTGATTTTAGTTCTTGTAGGCAGAGAAAATAGCCTTTGAATTTGGTACCGTCTGTCCCTGTTAGCGTCTATTTCCTCGTCACCATCGATTAAAGTTTGTGTCTTACTAAGGGAGAGGAGACAACTTTCTACTGTATCTAATGTCCTTAGTGGTCACATAGAGCTCATACAACCCCACTTCAAAAAAAACTGAACTGTCCCTTTAAGGTGCTCGTAATCTGAGAAATGTACTGCGTCTTTAAAAATGTAAATACTTACGGTGTAGGTTTAGAGAAGAAAGCTAAAGATTTTTCAGCACTCAGAAAGCAGAGTCAGATGTTGATTTGTGTTTGTTTAATTAAAATCTCCAGCAGTGTGAGATGACACCTGCACGTAGAGCCGGCCCTCAGCATGTTCACATATTAATGTTAATAGTCCTCATGCAGACCTGACCTGACCTCTGCAGGCGAGCAGTGCTTAAGACTTAAAAAAACATGAGACTGACTCATTACCATGCTTCCTCCATACTGTGAGAGACACTCCTGCATCACAGCAGGAAGTGTGTTTACATGTGTGTGTCTGTGATTGTGTACGTGGGCTACAGACAGCAATCTCTGCATATTAGATCTGATCATACGGTTTCAGGAGGAATGTTACATTCAACCACTTTCACCAAATATTGCTCTAAAGATAATTATATATTCACTCCTCCGTTCACTTAAAATAAGCGGCTGTGCCAAAGCTGAGCACGAGCGGCGCTGACAGACTTCCCAAAAGTGTGCTCAAAAAAAAAAAAAAAAAAAATCTCTGAGCAGCTTTTCTTCACTCTGCTGGAGAAAAATGGACTCAAGGCTGGAGCAGAGGAACACGAGCGGATTGTAAAGGTAGGACGATTTTGCAACGTTAAACTTTGCACCACAGAAGTTTAAGGGTAAGGTGGTGAGTGGGTGGTGGAGGGAGAGGTCTGGAGAATCGCAGTCTTTACACTTTGTAAGCAAAACATGAATAATGAAAAACAGACCCTAACTTCCCCTGCAGAGCATAATTAGAAATGGGTGTACTTTAAAAAAAAAAAAAAAAAAAAAAAAGAGGAAAGCTGATTTCTTCGCAGCACACAGACCTGATAATTATCTCTGTAGTGGTGTGAGGAGTTTGTGACCACACACTCCCAGACAAACACACTCCACGCGACAAAATGCTGATCTTCTGTGGAAAGCGTTGACCACATCTCTGCAGGTCTGCTGGCATTTTCTGTAAACAACAACAACAAAAAAACAGAAGTGTGTGTCTGTTTGGAAGGCTCCCTTCAGGAAATCCTTCAGGTCAAGCAAACATATGCACGCCGTAGCCAGGCTTGGCTGAAACTGTACGTGTGTGTGTGTGAGAGTGTGTGTGATATAAGGAGAGAATATAGTTCAGCCTATAAATTCTCTGTGTTGGAAAAAAAGCACATTTGGCTGCCTGCTTCATGTTAATGTGTGATGTGAATTTGATCCAGTAATTACAGGGAAAGGAAGAGCCTTGGCAAGCGTGGCAGAGAAATAACACAACGGGCTCATAACTGAACATTTACTGTGTGTTAATGGACGCTTATGTTTTTATTTTCCCAGAAATTGTTATTCTAAGGACAATAAACTGTGTATCAAGGATTTTCCAGAGCAGATGGGGAGGCTCCAACTGCTCAAAAAATCTGTTTTTCTTTTTTTTTTTTTTTTTTAGGAAAGACACTTCACTGTGTTCTCCAGTCTTTGAGTCACTTTTCTACTTTGAATTTTACCAACCTTAATTTTCAAAATTTCAACCTCACAGCAGTTTGAAGGAGCTGTTTTATATCCAAAATGTGTCTTAAATTCTCGAAATGAGGATTAAAAAGAAACAAGTCAGACTTGTAAGGGAGCGTCTTACTTCAGTGGTAGAGGAATTTGAGTGTAATTTTTCATTTTGTTTTGTTTTTGTTACATTTTTTGCAAAACTTTGAAAACATTTTAGAAAAAAAATGTAAATACAACAAAAACATTGTATTTGTAACAAAACAAAATTTGTTAATTCATGTTGTAGTGTATTATTCTATGGCTGTTTTTAAAGCGGAGTATCAATCTCTCCCATGTTTCAAAGATTAATATAGAGTATCAATGCTGGATGTTCAGACTGAGCGTGTGCAGATTTTCAAACTTCTACGTATTCATATGTTGTAGAAATCTCTGAATCTGTCTATGAACTGATCAAAACCCTGTTTTATTTTCTTTTTTCTTTTTTGTTGTTTTTTTTTAAGGCATTTACTAAACCGATGAGGTCATCACATGAGGACCTCACTGGTTTATGACACATTGGAGGGGTGGGCCTCAAACACCAAGGTGTACCCATAGTTCCAGCCTCTGACAGGCCTCCAGAGGACAAGCCAATCAGAGGGAAGGGGGTTGTTGTGTGGGAGCCTCAAAAGCATTGTTTTCACCAAAGGCGGGCACACTCTTACCCCCGCCTTAAGAGTGATTTCTTCTGGTCAGAGCCGCTTGGAAGGCCTCCGATTCAGTGATCATAGATAATGAACATGTTTTTAATATTTGCGAGCCGAGCAGGTACTGAGTGTAATGTCACGTGTACCGGAGCAAAGCCAATCAAGACCCGAGCTGACTCAGCTGACTGACCGCAGAGGAAGTAACAAATCTATCTGTAATACTTAATACGACTTTACTCTCCAACAACTCACATTGTTATTCATACAGCCCATATCCTGCCGTCTCCTTCCATTAGCCCATTTCTTTTGTGTGTTCTTTTTCAAAATTCTAGAGTCTGCAAACAAACAACTTTGCTTTTTCCCTTTCGTCTGTCATGTTTGTTTAAACCAAAGTCCCGTTTGACTACGCGACATTTGAAATATTGAGCATGAAGAAGCTGAAGCTCTGCTGAAGAATCTGATAGTGTGTGGTGTCCTCAGAGTGCAGACCTCAAACTGTAAGATCAGGAGAGAGAAATCTTGCACTATCTGTCTTTTGTTATCATCAAGTGTGTGCTCTCTAAATGTGTGAAGTTTTGAAGAATCCTGTGATGTGTACCAGCCTCAAGCAGATCAGTTCTGGTTGCATTTTGTGGCCTTTCCTTTAATCAAAGCAGGGACTGGTCTCCAAATTACCGACCTGTAATGTCCCACTTTTTGGTACTCTTCTGCTAGGGTGCCAGACATACTGATCCAACCCCAGAGGGTGGAGCTGGAAACACTGCATCCAGTTGATTGTTTGAAAGATTTGTTGCCACCTGTGTGACAGCGGTGATAATGACAATTAAAAAAAAAAAAAAAACATACCCAGCCTTGTTTTTCTTTGTGTCTACAGAGCCACGTGACAATCATGTAGAAGACTGCTGGATGTCTCCCATTGTTGCCCTTTGGTTACTGTATCGCGTTTTGCTTCTTCACTGGATTTGCCGCTATGTCATCATGCTATTACATAGCTAACACGGCTACCAGCATCCAGCCTACAGCAGAAGGGCATGCTTGGCCATGGAAATGCATACAGAATCAGGCTTGGTGAAAATGGGGCTGTGAAGACAGCAGCTTAAATGAACTGATTCAGATACAGAGTGTAATAAGGGTTTTGTAAAACACTAGTGTGTAAAAACAAGGATTCTTATTAGCTGTTGATCATGTTAAGCTACCCCCTCTTTTTACTTCCAATCTTAGAAAGATTTTATTATTATCTTGTATATGCGGTAGTCATAGTCTGTATAATAACAAAAGCTATAATAACAGTACTAGATACAAAATATTAGCAAAAAACAATAATTTTATATTAAAAAAATGAATAAAAATATGAAAAGGGAAGAAATTAAAATGAGAAATGAATAATAGACATCTTAAATAAATTTATTCTGTTATAACTGTTTAAAATAGGCATGCTATTTCAAATTTTATGAACTTAATTTTGACAAAATTTGGCTTTTCATTTCTGTTATTGAGTATTTTTATTATGTGATCCAAAGAAAAATGTACCTTTTAAAAAGTATATTCAGTGGAGTTTAATTTTTAATTTTTTATTCAGATGTCTTAAAAATCAAACTTGTCACATAACGGAGCATTTAATAGGAGAAAAAAAAAATGGAGACTACTTTTTTGGTGCAGTTTAATTGAACAGCATTACTCGACCCTGTTGTATCTCTACTCACAGTTTTCTGTGATCTGGTTTTTATTCACCCTGGAACTGGATCCTCATTCACATTTGCATGTCAGGCGTTCAGCTGGCACACTTCTGAAGAGTGACGCACAACCACTCACAGCTACTTACAGAAAAAACACAAGAGGCTTAAATTCCCCAATCGCCAACATTACAAGCAACCAACAGTAAGTGGAGCAAGGGTCAACGTCTCCCTCTCCCTTTCTCACACACTCACACACTCCCTCACATGTAAAGCTCTCCAGCCCGTCCTGGTTCTCCCAGCGCAGCTTTCCCAGAGGAACGGGTGCCAGGCAGGCTGGATGCCGAGTGCTTTTAGGTCTCATGTTGGGTGTGTGAGCCAGGATCTACAGAGGATGCCAAACAAGTTGGCCAGATGTACCCACACACTCGTATAAAGTGGTGTGATGAAGGCTTTAATAGAGAGGGGCCAGTCTTAACAACACATGACAGGCAATATAGAAACACAGGGCTTGTAAAGTTTAATATGCAGGAGCAGAGCCAAAATTCAACATGAGAGCAGCTCGCTGAATGCTTTGAATCTTTCTCTTTGATCGAGGAGGGGTCCCATCTACACGCTGTTATTTGTCACAACCAGACGCTGTGTCATCCATTCATAGTCACGTTCAGTTCAAATACTCTGGTAGGCGGGTTAGCTGCTATCATTAACTTTTTCCCTTTCAAAATAAGAGCTTGATGTGTGCTGCTCTCTGATCCCACTCTTTACACACCAGCTCATATCTGAAGCCAGGATACAAATGATGTTGGAATGGTTGGCGTTTCCCTTTGGATGGCACTTGGATGAGCTGGTACAGGAAGTTCCTATCAAGATTACTCAATATATTGGTTGTTTGGTGTTTGTGTTAGACCAGATAAAGTATTTTAGCCACATGTATTTACACTCACCGGCCACTTTATGATACACGTGTCCAACTGCTCTTTAACACAGATTTCTAAGAAAGGTGATTTAAGGGACTTTGAACGTGGCATGGTTGTTGGTCTGAGTATCTCAGAAACTGCTGATCTACTGGGATTTTAACCCACAACCATCTCTAGGGTTTACAGAGAATGGTCCCAAAAAGAGAAAATATCCAGTGAGCAGCAGTTCTGTGGGACAAAATGCCTTGTTGATGCCAGAGGTCAGAGGAGAATGGACAGACTGGTTGGAGCTGATAGAAAGGTAACTCAAATAACCACTGGTTACAACCGAGGTCTGCAGAAGAGCATCTCTGAACACACAACACGTCCAACCTTGAGGCAGATGGGCTACAGCAGCAGAAGACCACACCGGGTGACCCTCCTGTCAGCTAAGAACAGGAAACTGAGGCTACAATTCACACAGCAACACCAAAACTGGACAATAGAAGATTGGAAAACGTTGCCTGGTCTGATGAGTCTGGATTTCTGCTCCACATTCAGATGGTAGGGTCAGAATTTGGCATCAACATGAAAGCATGGATCCATCCTGCCTTGTATCAACAGGTCAGGCTGCTGCTGGTGGTGTAATGGTGTGGGGGATATTTTCTTGGCTCACTTTGGACCCCTTAGTACCAACTGAGCATGGTTTAAAGTCCACAGCCTACCTGAGTATTGTTGCTGACCATGTCCATCCCTTTATGAGCACAGTGTACCCATCTTCTGATGGCTACTTCCAGCAGGATAACGCTCCATGTCATAAAGCTGGAATCATCTCAGACTGCTTTCTTCAACATGACAATGAGTTCCCTGTACTCAAATGTCCTCCACAGTCCCCAGATCTCAATCCTATAGAGCACCTTTGGGATGTGGTGGAACGGGAGATTCTCATCATGGATGTTCAGCCGACAAATCTGCAGCAACTGTGTGATGCTGTCATGTCAATATTGACCAAACTCTCTGAGGAATGTTTCCAGGACCTTGTTGAATCAATGCCACCAAGGATTAAGGCAGTTCTGAGGGCAAAAGGGGTCCAACCCAGCACTGGTGTGGTAATAAAGTAGCTGGTGGGTACACACACACACACACACACACACACACACACACAGACACACAGACACACACACACACATATAAATATATAATTATTGTTATATTGTGATGGCCCCCCCACCAGCAGGGTGTGCTGTTTTTGTGTGCCATCTCTTTTCATTTTGTCTTTGCAGGGTGCAGCTGGATGTTGTTGCGTAGACACGGCAGGTCTCCCAAGTACAGGGTATTTATTCTCCCTTTATAATCCCACGGGTGGCATGGCGCACAGTCTCCAACATTAGGCATGGGTCAAAGGGTGTCCATCCAGGCCATTGCATCTGCAGTCTTCTAATTCTTGCATTTATTTGAGAGAAAAATAAACCCTGTAAAAAGTGCTTCTTCTGTACATTGTCGACTTATGTCAGGCCTTAAGGACCTGGTCCTAACTACACACACACATATATATATATATATATATCACTGATTCTTGAGAGTTGGGACAAAACATGTCCTACAGTGGAAAGTCTGATAAACATAAAAAAATCAAGACTTTCACCATGATTGACACACTTTAAAGAGTGAATCCAAATGACCAGTGTATACCCATAAATTTTTTTTTGCAAAAATGTGTATTTTTGGGGGGAAATTTAGATAAAACTTTCATCTTAGGTTAAAAGGTCCATGTTATTGATCTTGTCCTTAGCACTTAATCATAGTAATGACTAGCCCAAAAAGCCTTTGAAAATATCAACAATTGTAAATTAATATAAATCAATTATAAAAGAATGTTTTTAAATATATAAAACAATGTATTACGTGACCGTCAAATAATATTTTCGGTAAAAATCTGCCCATTAAAGTTTGGTCCTTAGTTTCTGTCAACTCCGTCAGATTTTTTATAAAACCTAATTAAATCAGGGAATAGCATGGTCAGCTATGCCCTTGAGGACCCCTTGTCATCTTCTTGTCTGTGCTGAATTTAACACTACCACACATGTTCTGATAAGTTTTACATTTTTAGATCTTTTAGACCAGCAATGTCAATATTCCTATGGTCACAGCTGGATCATGTCAACTCCATCTCTCCATTATCGTGCATTTTCTTAAACAATTGTGGATTGAATTTTAGTATTTTAGTGAGGTTACTGAGACAGCTAACAGCTGGGGAAAAATTAGCTATCTGCAGTGTACAGTACTTGTTTTGGAGGGAAAATGCATGCCCCTTTGTCAACTCCGTCAGACGTCAACTCCGTCAGTTTCTACATCTGACGGAGTTGACATGTAAGCTGATGGAGTTGACAAATCCAGCTATTACTTCTTAATGTCCTAAATATTGTTATTTGTGAACATAGAAGAGGATTTAAATGATTTTTCAGAGATTTATTTACACATGAATGTGCATATATAGCTTGCGATACATTATTTAATCATAGTGTATAACCTTCACTTCTGACTTGTAGGGACTGGGCAGTCAGTGGTCTGGTTATTGTTTTGTAACTCTTGCTGCATTTATATGTAAAACAAGAATAATTTTTCATTATTTCTATTTTTTTAGAGAAGTATGGCTAAACAGAAATTGTCAGTTTAGGAGCAAAGAGGAAGAAATAGAGAGTACCAGTGAAAGAGAAGAGAAGAAATAAACAGTGACCAAGAGAGCAAACAAGACATGCAAGAGAAGGAAAGACAAAGGTGGAAGAAAAGAGTTCAAGACAAAAAGAGTAGAGACAGACCAATA
Source organism: Halichoeres trimaculatus (assembly GCF_033239565.1). Classification (NCBI taxonomy): domain Eukaryota; kingdom Metazoa; phylum Chordata; class Actinopteri; order Labriformes; family Labridae; genus Halichoeres; species Halichoeres trimaculatus. The sequence continues at coordinate 34,825,773 of NW_027437183.1, forward strand.
TGGATTTTTTGGGGCCAATGCCAATACTGATTATTAGTAGGCAAGGAGGCGGATAACTGATATTTGAAGCCGATATTAATCTGCTGTCGAAGCAAAAATATTGGCATAAAAAATTTGAGCAATACAAACTCCAACACTTCTGTTAAGTTAAATGGAAACTTAAAAAAAATAAACCGCTAAAGTTTTCTACAGTAAACAAAGTTGTCAAAAATTTCAATGTAACTGCAATAAAACTTGAAAGAATTGAGTTTGTGCTGCCTTTTACAGGCATGTTATGCAGTTGAATTAATTTTTTGTTTAGTTTTCACATGACTGATTTTTAAGGTTTTGACCATCTAGGGCTTCCATAGCGTAGACGGAGAAATTCAGAGAAGCATCAACAAGCAGCTCCTGAATGTCTGCAGTTGAAAACATTTCTTATCATTTTTAAGAGGCAGAAAAACTTTTTTCCTGTGGGTATTGATAAGAGGAGTGATTGATTGATTGATTTGTCACTGCCATTGACGTCTATAGACGTCAATTATGTTTGACGGCTGGCAGTTTGAAGCTCTCTGCTCTGAAAACGGCTGTTAGTGAATGAGTTAAAATAGGCTCATAGGCAGTAAGATAGTCACAATGCTAAGTGCGGGTGCATTCGAGCTGCAACAACAGTTTTGAATGGGTTTCATATCGGCCGTCGGATTACAAAAAGGCCGATACCGATATGCCCCAAAATGCCATATATCGGCCCCGATAATCGGCCAGGCCAATAATCAGTCTATCCCATGGCCCAACAGCAAGGGTTCAACCTAAGCTTAACAGCAAGGATGTCTGTTTCTGCCCAGTTGAAGACATCATAGTGAAAATAACGAGAAATGCAGTACCAGTCAGATCGAGAACACGAGAGATCTACAGCATAGCCCCTGATGTGGTAAACTTCATAGAGCATGAGCATGTCCAATGTCTGATACTGTGCATGTAGTGTTTTAGTTAAAATTAAGTGCAGTATGTACAATTAAAGGTCAGTGGTTAGTTCTAAATCTGTTGTGCACACAAAAGATATTTGTTCATCAATCTCCAATCTCCTGCACACATTTTTTCAACACTGTCAGTTTTTTGTCAACTCCGTCAGACTTTTGTCAACACCGTCAGATGTATGTTTTTGTGAATTTTGATAAAATAAAATGAAATATTTCTTCAGTATATGTTGTAAATATATTACAGAACCCACTGAGCTACATCCTCTAATCCCTTATTTATTTAAGAAAATTGCCTTTATGATCATAAAAGTAAAAACAAAGTTTGAAAATCCCAATATTTGGAAAACTGGGTTTTCAAAATGATCTGAAATCACAATGTAATGTTACATACTAAATATTTTTGCATACCAGAGTATCTAAGCACAATTACCACATAATTTGGTCCTTTAGATTCTTGTTGGACTGATAGAATTAAAATTGCATACTTTTAAGTATGTCTGACGGAGTTGACAAAAATTGGGTTCTAAAGGGAAACATGTTTATTTGTTAAAAATCTATTTTTATTTAGAACCTGTTCCTTTACATGGCTATTTAGATAAGCCCCTTCTCTTCAAAAATATGTAACTTTAACAAATGGAGGATGCATTTTGTAAAACAGCATTTTTAAAAGTGTTTTGTCCCGACTCTCAAGAATCAGGGATATATATATATATATATATATATATATATATATATATATATATATATATATATATATATATATATATATATATATATATGTGTGTGTATATAATTTTTTTGAAAAAAATAATAATTTCAACCTTCTATCAGCAGAGAATGAAACACTTTTTTTCTGACATCTGTAATGTGCATTTTTGGGAAAAATACGGCTGCTGATACAGTCTGAGGACATCATCACCTTTATCCTCAAACTTTTTTTACATGGTGTGGTCTTAAAAATTGGAAATACCAAAGAATCCCAGAACAGCACCCCAAAAATGAAAACAAAAACAAAAAAATTGCAACTGGAGCTGGGCTACACACTAGAGGCTTAAACTGGTGACTCAACTGAGTGGCTGACCGTGTTTTCTGAGGATTCAAGGATAATTGTCTTACTCCTGCTACTAAGCCAAAATATGACTGTTAGGGTTGTAGAAGTGTTTTTCTATTTCTTCCCTTCCCAAATGTTCTCTACAAAGTTATTGAGAAGCTACCCGCCTCCATGTCCCTCCGGTTTTATCAATCATGTATCTTGTTGTTTTTTAAACTGGTGCTAGACCATAATATTTCTGTAAAGAAGCACCACATAGGGGATTTTATTGGAGTTATTTACACTTTTCAGTGAGGTGAATGAGGAAAGATAGCCAAAGAGAATATATATATATTTTTTTTTAACAACAGCAAAATGGAGACTATGGTTAGGTCAACTGTTCGGTTACAGTGCCAGTTAAAGAGTAAGAGTCTGCTGTCTGTTTGACAAACACTGCATAACGACAGTATCAGAGGAGGTAGATTCATTTAGGAAACACAGCAGTATGTGAACACAGCTTGTCTGCTTTGTGTTATTCAGACTCGTCTAAGATGGATCTTTATTTTAATTCTAGATCAATGGCTCTCTCAGAGAGGTTTGGTCACCTCCATGCAGACAGTTATCTGTGACCAACGATTAGCCTTCGAAACCACATCTAGCCGGAGCCAGAGGAGGGGGTCGGGGGAGACAACTTGAACGTAATATGTAATGAAAATGAACCGAGGTCTGATTCCTGCTCTCTTGGTCATTATGTGGTCATTTAGGCCAGCTTTAGCCCCTCGCCTCTCACCCCGAGGGCCTCTCCATCTCCGGGCTAGCAGCTAATTAGCATGAGGAGGCTCAGCTAATGCAGACACGGCTCTCCCTCTGATCACATTCACTCAATGGCTGAGGACGCATGGAGAGATGAAATTAGAGTGATTAATTAGGCTTTGACACTCCGCCAAAGGTTCTCAATTTAGCGCTGTCACATCAATAAAAAAGGCATCTCCTCAGCCACACGCCGAGGCAACCTAAAGCAAAACGACGTGGGGGTATTACCAACAATTAAGACCAATTAGTAGGAGCAACCCTCCAATGAGGAGACAGGCATAAACACATGACAGAGCACTTGGAAAGTTAGAGCAAAGTAGCACACCAAAGCAGACAGAGCTCCGAGGAAGAGAAGTCATTTCATGATCCTAACTCTGATGCAGTGCTGTGCTCCTGTGTTTTAATTAACGTGTTGTTTTTATTCACTGATCTTTGATGAACCATGTAACCAGTGGGTGTATTCTGTGCTGTACATTTGTTCACTGAATGCCAGCAGAGACTTTAATTAAAAAAAATGGTTAAAAACAGAATAAAACCAGGTAAGAATGTGTCTGAAACATAATTTCAACCAGTTTTCAAACAGCAAGACTCAAACATCTTCTCAGGGTGGGGAATGGGGACAGGGAAATCTCAGTATTGAAATTACTTAAAGCTTGTCTATCATTTCTAAAATCCAAGATGCCAAAACTGGAGCTGTAAGTGATAACACATCACCATGATGTGATTAAAAAGAAGCATTTTAACTTTTTTTTGTTTGTTTGTTTGCTTTGGTTTATTTTTTCTGTATGCCTTTATTTTTTGTGTTATTTATCCACATTTTAAAGCTCCCATTCTTCAAACCTCCTGCCCTTTAATTGGCCAGATTTCTGGCGGCCTGTCAGGGTGGTGAAACTATGGGCAGACCTTGGTGTTTGAGGCCCACCTCTCCAATGTGTCATCAACCAGTGAGCAGATCCTTAAGTGATCACCTTATCATTTTTGAAAGCCTTGTGCAGATCTTGTGGTACTCTTAGAACAAAACGTTTTGATCAGATTCCGTTTTTTTTTTTTTTTTCTCAACATATGACTATGTTGCTGATTAGTCTACTTTATTTGTTTACAACTTTGGACAGATTATGTCTTTCTGAAAATATTAACGAGTCAACAAGTGCTGTTTCAAGTCTTAGGAATTCAAACTTGTATGCAATTTAATCACAATTTTTATATCTTTTTTTTCTTCAATTCTTTTAGTGTCTCCGTTATAAGTACACTTCTTTTCCATCATGCGGGGTTAATAAATATTTTATTTTGATTTCAAAAAGAGATAGACTAAGAGTACCAGTTAGATGGTTTGAATCTACAGATCTTATCTATGGTTTGGTATCATTGTTGGTGTTTTCTATTTGGGGAAAAGGATAGCTAGCCTGTGATTCATGCACCCTGCTGTGGGCGGGCCTTGTTTTAAAGTCTGAGGATGGACTGAAACTTATAAAGTACTTGAAAGCAGTACTTAAGTAACAGTACAAGTGTGTTACCATAAAACTGCTTTGGTAAAAATTAAGTCACCTTTAAGAAAATTACTTGAGTGAAATTCTTGAAGTGCCTGATTTTTATTGTACTTAGATATCAAAAGTAATTTCCTGATATAAAATCTACTTATGTATTAAGAGTATAAGTCAAAGTATTTTTTTGAAAAGTAAGCATTTATAATTTGATTTTGAATTTTTTTGTGGCTGCCTCACAGTGAAAGAACAATATCCAGGCAATGAAAGCTTGTACACTACTGTTTCATAAATTTGAATATGTATGTATATATATATATATATTTATATATATATATATATATTCTATTCTATTCAAATTCTAACTGCTTACTTTAAAAAAAAAATACTTTGACTTATACTCTTAATACATAAGTAGATTTTATGTGTGTGTGTGTGTGTGTGTGTGTGTGTGTGTGTGTGTGTGTGTGTGTATGTGTATATATATCAATTTGCCTAAGAAAAATGTTTAGACCTAAATTTTACACACAACCAAGACAAAAAAAAACAAAAAACTCAAGCATTATTCTTCAATGTTAAGTCTTTGTCTGTCCCAGTTTCGCATCGTTTCTCCCAAAACAAAACCAAAACATTGATGGATTCACACTCATGTGTTGCATGTTTTCATGTGTTTGCATGTGATTTTCTTTCAGAAAATACACTAAACATCAATTCTTTCATGAAAAACATAAAACACACAACACTGTTTCAACTGAAAATGTTAAAACAAAGTGAAAATGTAACGTTAGAAATCCGCGTCAACGCTGACGGACTGAAAACGCTGTAGTTAGCATGTCTGGTCTGTAGGTGATGCTATAACTGTCTTGTTCAGAAATGACTCTGGTAGATCTCCACCAAAGTAGAGTTGAGCCAATCATCTGGTGTATTGTAAGGCTAAGAGCAAAAGTGGAGCAACAGATGCTCATTTTGTTAAAGACAATCAGCAGATTGAGCAGGACAAGCACAACTAGGTAGTTCGCGACAATCATAACAAATGTGCTATTGTTCTGTTGTATGCGGGAAGCGCGAAGTGCAGTGTGACGTCAGCGTTTTCACTGAAAACGCCTGCTTACTGTTTACATGGCAACGGAGTCAGCAGGGTTTCAGAAAAATCCCACTCCGGAGGCCGTTTTTAAAAGTTGCGTTTCTGTGTAAGAACGTGGCTGAAACACAACAAAACATTTGCGTTTCACCCTAAAACTGTTCTCGTGCAAACAGCCCCTCTCTCTTCTTCCTCTCCTGCTGTAAAAACAACAACCGCCCCCCTCTTCTCTTCTTCTCTGCCTGACTTCCAGGTACATTTCAAGACCGATGGCCGGGCTCGTATTGAGAACCGCATTTTACTCTTTATGTCCCCCAAAACCTGCTGTAGAGAAACATGGCCTTTTGTTATTTCTGACTGTGGACAGGACCAGCTGTAATGTAAACATACAAAGCCTTTTTCTAACTTATCAAAAAGAAAGAAAAATGTATAATGGGGATTATTGTTCACTTATTTTAAGATACCTCACCAACATTAATAAACATTACATCTCATTTCCACCATTTCTGTTCAGCCAAATGCTGCATCTTTAAACATTACAGCTAATGGAAGAAAGATGAACTTCAGTGTTGACAGAAATAGCACCGCTCTTTGCAGAGGTGGTCTGAACCATCTTATCTCAAACATCTTTTTATTTTCTTTTTAAGCTTAAATCATATTCGTTTAATTCTCTAGCAGCTTAAAACAAACCCTGAATGTTTCATGGATCTCACCCTGACAGACAAGGAGGAGAGCTCATTTAATCCAATCCAGCCATTACCGTGTCTACGGGGAAGGAGATCCTGAAAGAGCCGGAGAAGAAACACTGCTTCATTATCCTCCCTCCCAGGTGACAAATCCTCCCTGAACGGAGCAGAATGTAAAAGTTTCCCCGGGACACGCCGGCTCCTGCTCTATTTAGATATACAGTGAAAGGCTGTCAGGCCGACGCACGGCAGGTTTGGGGATCTGCACTTAGCATGGCGGTGTGCGCTGAGCGGGATGGGGAGCTGCCGGGCTCTCCCTGCGGGTGCCAGTGTGAGAGTGCAGCACAGGCAGCTGTCAGCGGAGAGGTGGCATTTCCTGGTCTGACGCTGACAGAGGCTGTCTGCAGGCAGTAGGAGCACAGCTAGACTGACACCCTGTTTATTCACAGATGACACCCGGGCTGGGGATGGGTGTCAGTGGCATTTTGATTCACCTGGCAATGTGAAAACTTCCCTGAAACACTGTGTGATGAAGTCTTTGTAGAGTACACAAAACCAGAATAATTGAGGAGCTGCAGCCTGTGCGGGCCCCATCATCCCTGCTACCCGGCTGTGCACGGAGCACGCATGAATCTCTCCCTTACACACACACACACACACATACTCGAGAACACATTTTCTCACATGGTTCCACCCACACATTCAGACTAAAATCTGTCCCAGATTTGCTGCCCCGAAAAAAAACATGAAGCAGAAACCAAAATTTCCTCTAGAAAAGCCGGAGACACCATGGATGTTGCCTTTTCTGAAAAAACAAACCCACCTCCTCACGCGACCTGTCGAACACCTGTCAGTGTCAGACAAAATGATCATGGCGGTGAATGAGAATCTGCATGATTTCAGCTAAAGCAGATCCACACAGAGCACGACGAGACACTGTTTTTACTCTTTTCTCTCATTTGCTGTTTGAGCTTTAATGATAATTCCTGTTACTTTACAAACTGCTGGGATATTTGGTAAATTAAAACAGCCCGATGGGCTTGAAGCAAACCTGATTTATTTTTTTCCCGCTGGCCTCAGTTTAACATTTAGTGCTGACATTCATGACATGTTTCCGTAAGAAAACCTGTCTCACTGTGTCACTAGAAGACATGCCTGGGTCTATAAAGACATACATGTGATGAAAAGGTCAAAGGTCACCTTAAAGTGCTGAGCCCCACTGACTGAAAGAGAGCTCCAGAGAAAGATGAGACCTCTTCAAATGACAGAAGCTCTATTTTGGGATGAGCTTAGTCATCCTTGAACCTGTCGCGGTCTGGAGACATGACACGCTCTGTTTATACACACACAAACTGTCCAAGTGTTCAAGTTAAACTCATTAGTTGCTAAAAAGTGAAGATGTGACATTGTGACTGACGCTTGAGTTGATTCATGCAGCAGGAGCTGAAGGGACTGAAACCAAAGCTGGATGAAGAGAGTTTGAAGACGAGTGGCTCCTCTCATCAAACTTCCCGAAAAAACTAACACCTCAGCTTGGTTGTTTGTCTTATGCACAACAAAGTGACAAAACTACACTATCTGCTGTTTAATGATGTTTCTGTCAGGACAATTGTCCCCAGCATGATGTCTGTATCAAGGAAACCAGGCCCATTCAACAGCACCTGTATCTGGTCAATCCTGTAAAATGAAAACTAAGGAATCAATTTAAGATGTACCTTTGGGAAACTCTGCCTGGGACTCTCTATGCCTTCTAGAAGCTACGTCAGAAAAGATGCAGATTTTATCTTTAAGAAACACTGCAGTTCCTTGATTGGTTGAAAGAATTGTCACTTCCTGTACGGCAGTGGTAATAAAGAACAACACATGATCCTGCCATGTTTTTGGCCCTGTTTACACATTTTATCTGAAAACGCTAAAACGCTGTAAAAATCTGCAGAGGGACTCAAAACACTGCAGTAAGCATGCCAGGCCTGTAGTTGGTGCTATAGCTGTTTTGCCCAGAAGCAGCTTTTGGTAGATCTCCACTGAACTACAGTTGAGCCGATCATCTGGTGTATTGGGGAATGCTAAGAGCAGAAGTGGAGCAACAGATGCTCAATTTGATGAAAAACAACAGATTCAAGAGAATGAGCAGTGCAAGCACAACACGACAGCCTGCGACAATCGTAAAAAACGTACTGTTGTTTTTTTGTATTCACTGACGTCAGTGTTCCACTGAAAACACTGGCTGTCAATGGTGTTTTCAGGGTTTCAGAAAAATTCCACTCTGTAGGTTGTTTTCAAAAGTTTGTGTTTTAGGTAGGCTATAACGCTGTTTTTTTGTAATGATAACAATACGTTTATTATATAGCACTTTTTAAAAACAGAAGTTTTCAAAGTGCTTTGACGGCCAGAACATAAAAGCAAACACAAGCTTCAAACATGGAACACAAGCTTTGACTCATATGAAAAAACATATATATATAATACAAGAAGCATACAATATGAAAAGAGAACATGAGGACCAAGATAAAAGCTAAAAACATCAATCAACTGGAAAAAGAAGATAAAACAAAAACAAGAGGCAATAAAAGGGGTTGGGAGCAGAAAACAGGACAGCAGGTATAAAAGGACAATGTTAACAGTGTTTATTGAATAATAGAACAATGAAATAATAATAACAGCGATGATAAGACAATGAAAGAGAAATAAAACAGTAAAACCAAGGTATAGAAATAAAAAAAGGTAAAAGAGAGGATAAAGGACAAAACACAAGGTCAAAATGTAACAATACTTTTGCGTTTCACCCTAAAACTATTGTTGTGTCAATGGCCCTTAAATCCCCAGTTGACGTCAAGAGATAACTACCTTTTTGTTTGGAAAATGGCGTCACAAAAAAGAGTGAAACTGCTGTTGCAACGAAACTATCATGTGTTTTTCTTCTTGGTTGGATTTATAAGCAGGGTAGTGGGCAGACAACATCATAGTATACGTGCATGCCAAGACAGAACATCTGTCTGCTGCCCACTCCAACAAAACCATGAATCAAATGACCATTTGTGAATAAAACCATCGTAACCATAAATGCACTGAATGTTGTTGTGTTTTAGATTTGAAAAATTGCACTTTAGGCTGCCCACTGACATGTGGCTGGGGACTACAGCTCCCTCACAGTATAGTGAACAATGAAACAATAAACTAAAGTAAGAGACTCAGCTCGGTTAAACTATCATAAGACATCTGATGGTGTGTTTTAAAGAATATTGAAACTGTCACAATGTTTTACTGCTATTCAGTAAACTACCCTTAATGGAGTGTCTTTATAGATGGAACAGACCCAGGTTGCATCAATAACCTGGGGTCGTTGTCAGTGTCATCAGTATACCACCAACAGCTGAGCAGTGGCTGTTGTGAGAACATAAAAACTGTTTTCTGGTGTCAGGCTTAGGTCAACTCTTATAGGGTTTTTTAGTTTTTATTTTTAATATTTATATTTGTGCATTTGATCTGAAACTTGATATTTAAAATCTATTAAAAAAAAACTCATTCTCACAATTAACTGATTCAAGAGGTTAAATATTGCTCTTTGTTTCAACAGCTTCTTTAACTTAAACCATTATCACATGGTGGGAGCTCTACATGTCCTCAAGTGTCCCTGAAATCCTAACATCAGAGCTGGTCTTTCAACTGAGTGACGCAAGAACTGCTTTGAAAACTCCTGAAAAAGAACTTTTGAGAGTGTGTGTGCGTGTGTGTTTAAAATGCTGCCTTAGATACAACACATTTGATTTAATCTCCACCCTTTGACAGTGGATGATCTGTTCTGTTTTTATATCAAAAGAAGAACAAACACTTTCTCATTTTTAGTACCATTTACAGCGAGACTTTACAGTTCATCTGTGGATCAGTGTGACCTGATGCAGCTCTGCATGTCAGTGTGCTTTGAGCTACACTTTGCCTGTTTGATGCTTCACATTCTAATAAGTGATGACCGCAGTTACCATCTAATAAATGCTTCAAAATCAGTTGCGATTAAGTTTTTATTTATTTTGGTCTAAGTAGGGTTTAGGAAAATAAACTTTGGGATAGATATTTTTTGGCTAGTGACATTTTGTCGTATATTTCAAGTTTATACATTCAGTAATGTCTTCTACTTCTGCTAGGGGAGATATAATCATCAGCGCCCTCCAGTGGCCTGGAGCATTTCTGTCATTAAAACCTCATTATGAAGTGTGTTTTGTGCTTTGCGTTTTTTTGCATATTCAGAATAAGTTTGACGTTAATGAAGTTGAAGTTTTAATGGAGGATTGTCCCAGTCAATAGAGATAATAAAAGATTTGCCTTTGTCTTGCTACTGGAACACCTGCTCTCATGAAGCGTGCAACCTTTTTGTATAGAATTAAAAAAAGTGCAGCATTTAATTTACTTGTGCTTGTAAATCACTGAATCATCTGCGTAGAAACGTTTTAGTTAATATTTTCAACAGCTGAAAAAAGAATGAAAAGGTGGAATTAGTTTGAATATCCAATACAACCAAATGTATATCATCAATCTTAAAAGACGGGGTTTAAAATCAGAGATGATAACCAAAACATACGATTAAAATGTTAGTTTGTGTTTACTTTTTATTTCTATTTGTTGGGGGGGGTCATTCTTTGTACTGTCCTTCTGGTGCCCCTGTAGTAGCTAAACATGATTTACAGCACACACAAAATAATCTATTTTTCTCACACTGGGGTTTTATGAAACTCTTATTGCAACCTCTGTCTGCTGTCTCTTTAAGACTTCCCCTGTACAAACCCCCTTCTCTCTGATTGGCCAGCCTTCTGGAGGCCTGTCTTAATGTTTGAAGCCTGCCCCAACAACTTGTAATGAACCAACTTGGACTTTATGAAATGACCTCATCATTTCTGGGAGTCCCATGAAGATCTTGAGCTATTTTTAGCGTTTTGATCAGTTCACAGACATATTTAGGGGTTTTTACAAAATATGAATATTCAGAGGTTTGAAAATCTGCACGTTTATCATGAAAAATCCAGCATTGTATCCTGATATCCTGTTTAAAATGTGGGAGAGCAGCATACCCCCTCTTTAAATGTGTGTACAGGCTATTGTTAAATGATACGGTCCTGTAAAGTTTCTTCCCATACTTTCAATTATGCACATCCCAGACGTGAAAGATCATAAGAAAGATGCCTTAAAATGTATTTGTTTTGTTTTGTTTTGTTTTGTTTTGTTTTATTTTATTTTATCTCATTTTATTTTATTTTGTTTTGTGTTGTTTTATTTTATTTTATTTTATTTTATTTTATTTTATTTTATTTTATTTCAGTTGAGTTTAGTTGAGTTGAGTTGAGTTGAGTTGAGTTTAGTTTAGTTTAGTTTTTAGCATTTTTCTTGGTCTAATTTTGTCAGATTACAGCAGGGGTCACCAACGTAGGGCCCCTGGGTGCCCACAAGAGCTGTACAAGGTGCCTGCAAGGCATGTTCCAAAAAATAGCACTGGTCGAAATGGAGCTCCTCGCTATCATCATTGTTCTTTAAATCATTAATAGTAATTGTCAAATAATTAACATTGACCTGTGAGTAGTCTCTTTACATAGTATTACCACTTCTACTATGATTAATGTTATAAAAGAGTGATCTGTGCAAATTTTGTTCAGAAAGTTTTTACCAGATAAGTAGCTCTTTGTGCCACGTTTTTGTTGTGAGGTAGACCTCAGTCTCAAAAAGGTTGGTGACCCTTGGCTTACAGGATACCTTGAAATAAAACAAATAAAGGAATTGTTATTTCATGGTGCTGTCATTTTTGTTTCCATATTTTCCAGTGGGTGATTGTTAAACCAGTGTTTAAAATGATTCTATATCAGTCGTCTGGCTCTGTTTATCTGGAGATGAAGATAACTGCATATTCAGCACACATGAAACACATGAAAAGCTATGAAAAACCATGTTTCCTATTAACAAAAAGGCAGACACACACATGTGTACAGAATACACAAACACACACCCCGTAGGAGCGCAGCTATAAATAAAGTCAGCTCATAGAGCCAAGGAGCAGTGGCACATGATTGGAGGGAATGTGCACATGAGAAAGGTTACAACCAGCCAGTGGCCCATTTGTCTTGTTTGGATACAAACTACTTGATTCCCCAAACGAGTGGTGAGGAATCCCGTGACATCAGCACTTAATCACGGCCTGTTCACCATTATAAATCAGTTGAACTACTGACACCTGAACTTTATTCTGTGCACACTGTAAAGGCCACAGGCGCAGGCTCGCGCTATTAGCGGCAGGCTGATCCATTGTGTGTGCATTCAGGTCAGAAAGCAGGGCACTGCGATGTGTCGCCTGAGCTCTGTGAGAGCAGAAACAATGACGTGACGAGAGAGAAAACAGCCTACAAGATGAGCCATGTGAGGAATGTCTTTTTTTTTGTTCATTGTTTCGTACAAAAAAAGCAGAAGATGAAAATCAAGTTAACACAAAAGTCAGGTTCACCATCATCAAAGTTAGACAGAGCAGTAAAAATACGGTGTGATGTACCCAATTCCACATGTGTAAGTCTGTTTGTGTCTTTTTGCAGCGCACTACGTCTCTTGATGCATCAATAACATGATTGGTGTGAATGTGTGTGTGTGTGTCAGTGTGTGTGTGTGTGCCCTCTGCAGCAGCTTGTTGGGCTGTGTTGTAAAGCCTTGTCCCTGCTCGTCCTGCCTTTATGTGCTTCAGACAATAGGCAGACCTCCCAGCAATGCAGCTGGGCCTGGCCCTCCACACAACAGCACCCGAGCATACACTGTAAAACTGCTCTATGGTCAAATCAACTCCCGAGCTACTGTAAGTGTTTCCTAAACTGCAGCTGATTCCTGATGTCATCAGCTTGTTTTAACATCCCAACATAAAGAAAAAATGCTCTGCACTGGTTGTGTTTTTGTAGCTCTGTAGTCTGAATGATCTCCAGGAGGGAGAGAAGGGGCTCATTTTTAGCTTCATCTTCTCATAAATCCTCTAAAATACAAACCCGATTACCTCCAGCTTCTCTTATTTATTTATTACGTTTATCTCTAAAGCTGAAAGATTGAAGGAATATAAGATATTTGTTTTCACTTTTTGCCAAAACCCGACGACCTATCAGAGCCTCCAACCCAGCCAGCCACATCTAATCCTACAACTGAGAAAAAAGAGAAAAAGTCAAATTTTCACAAAATTAACTTGCAACTAAGTCATCCTACTTTGTCAAGAGCTGCACATGTTTAGTACCAATTTGAACTTTGTTTTGTTCCTTATGTTCATCTCCATTCAAGTGTCAATAAATCCATCTGCAGTACAATCAAGTTGGATCCAAACCAGCACACCATGCTATCAGGCCAAGGTGTCATCTTTGCTGAATGGCCTTGTTATTGTCGTAATGCCCTCTACTGGTCATGCATTGAGTTGCAATTACTTTTATTTTTTCTCTATAGCTTACTGGCCTAGTTTGGATCATCTCTGTGCAACTTCAGGAGTCATTTAAGACACAGCAATAGGCCACAGGAACTTTGCAGTTGCTGGACCTTTGGGTCATAATGGCACTTTTTGTGTCATGGATTCTGGTAAAATAGATGCTTCTGAATTTTCTTAGATGAACTGAAAACGGAAGACGGCAAGTCGAACACAGCTGCTGGCTCCACAGACATGCCATGAAAGTGGTTCCTTGTCAGATAAGTGAGCAAACATTGAGCGTTGCATTAGTTCTCTGCTTAATACTTCCAGTTTGCTATGAGGAAAAAGAAAACAGGTCTTCTCTTTGAACTCTATTGGCTGCCTACTCATGCTGATTCACCCGCAAACCTCTTTACAACCCACCACCATCCCAGCCCTTCCTTTTATGCTGTGTCTGATTTCACCAGTGTCATGTATATTGTCAGTGGCATCCACAGACTTTTTGAATTATTGTTTTTCACACCAGGAGGACACTTTGGCACAGGGTGAGTCCCAAGAAGGCACTATTACATGTGTTTTGGCTCCCTAGTAGACGCTTTTGTATGAATTTGGGTGTGTTTTCTTGGTGGATGGGTGAATAAAAAATCATTATTAAAATGTTTTATGTTCTGTTGGTATGTGTTAAAGAAATTTCAGGAATCTTGACACTTGATGAAGAAGACTCAGGAGACTCAGATGACTTAAGTTGAAATAGTTTATATAGCTCGGCCGAGGAGAAAATGACAGACAGTACACATGGTGCCCAGTGTAATGCAAAGTCAGTTCTAACAGACCAGTCCGTGTACTCAGTATTTAGTATTCTTGAGATTGGGATTGTTATGTCTATCTATTATCCAATGGCTTCCGCTCAGCTTGGGAACTCAATGTGAGAAATAGCGTTCAAGGAGACACTAACGTGTGAATCGGATCCAACCCAGACTAAGAAAAACACTGTCTCTGTGTGCAGATAACTTTAAGGCAAATACAGGTATTATTGGGACACATATAGAGACAATTTAGAGAATTAACTAAGGGAAGGCATAAAGCAATTTGAAAATTCCACCACAGTATGGTCAGAGTTTGGCTCTTTAAAGCTGACCTGTCCTTGAGCCACTTTTTGAGGGGGCTAATAACTTCCTTAATCTAGAGTGGAAACTCAATCAAGCGTTCACAAAAAAAAACAAAAACAAAAAACAAAACAAAAAAAAACGCATTTTACAAACAAGGAAGGCAATTTAGTGCACAATTGATCTTTAGAGTGCTCTTTCGCATGCCCTTTGGCTCGGAAGGAAGCGCTACAGTGCACATTTTGGCTCCCAAGAGCACACTATTACCCCTTTTCCACCTAACTGGTGCTGGTGCTTGTTCCAGGCCAGTGCCTGGCTAAGCACTGGTTCTTTGTGTCTCCACCAAAGAACTGGCTCCAGGTGCTTATAACTGGTGCTTGGAAAGCACCAACTCTTTGCTGGGCTAGGGCTGAGTACTGGCTCAGCACCAACTACAGGGGTCTTGAGGTGGGGCTACAGTGACCAACGACCAGTGTGAAAAACAACCATTGTTAAAAAGGAAAACTGCTGGGTGAGTTGTCCATTGTTTTGATAGAGTTTCCTCATTCATAATTTGAGATGGAGGCAAAATTAAAGCTCAAATTCCTTTCCTGTCTTATAGATCAGATCTTTACCTTGTCATTCATTAAAGAGACTAAACAGTCTCATGTTATCATAACTTCATTCATAACTTCAACCGGAGGTGAAATCAGAAACAAGTAATGTAGAATTAATCTCAGCCTAGTTGTAAGTGCTCCCAGAGCAAACTTTATGCCGTCTCCTGCGCCATGTGTCCGCAGCCCCCACCACCCCCACCTCGAGCGGTTATGTATGGAGTGATGTTCTGATGTTTTTTGGTGACGCAATGACGTGGCACCAACATGGCACCGACGTGGCTCTTTGCCAATGGAAAACATCCAGTTCTTGGAAAGAACGTAATTTGAACCAACTAAGCACCAGCACTATCACCAGCACTAAACGAGCATTAGTGGAAAAGGGGTATCAGGGGCGTATCTTGGCTCCTAAAAAGGGCACTTAAGCGTTTTGGCTCTCAAGTGGCCACTACAGCGCTTGTGCAAAGGGTGGTGACCTTGTGGACCCTGGAAGTCTTCACTACACTGCAAAAACTGAAACTTTGTTAAGTGTTTTTGTCTGGTTACCAGTAGAAAATGTCTTTTTAGACTTAACATGAGCCACATTCACCTGACCAGTTCAGAAAAATGAGTTTTTCAAGTTATGTAAAGACAAAATTAGGTCTGAATTGCTTGAAACAAGTAAAAAAAAAATCTGCTAATGGAACAAGAGAAAAGTTACTTGTATTAAGACATTATTCTAGTTTCGAGAACAACTTTTGAGCATTTTTTGTCTTGTTCCATTGTCAGATTTTTTTTTTTTTTTTTTACAGCAATTCAGACCTAGTTTTTGTCCTTAAATAACTAAAAACCAGACTTTTTTTCTGGATTGATGAGTTGAATGTGGTTCATGTTGAGTATAATAAGACAATTTTAATTTTAATAAAAAAGTTTCTAATTTTTTTTCCTCAAAATAAGACAAAACCACTTGATAAGATTTCAGTTTTTTTCAGTGTACTGCTCTCCCTCGCTTGGCCTCTCTTGTACTCATACCAAAGAGGAGTTCCTGTTCTGGTGGATGAGTGAATAAAAAGATATTATTGGAATGTGTTTTGTTCTGATTGTACGCTCAGAGTTTGGTTCTGTTAGGCTGACCTCTAATTGACCCAACTTTTTTGGGCTAGTAACTTTGTCCATTAAAGAGCAGATAATGACCTCATTGTTGACAAAATTAGGGACAGCCTTGATTTTCAGCTGCACTTTTTCCCATATTTACTCATTTGAAAAACACCCAAACACAAAACTTGAACAGCCCACAGATCTTCTGACAACACACTGGGCTTCTCATGTATTTTTTTACAGTGTAGTCACCCAGCTCCTGTACTTGGGAAAAGTTCTTGGTGATTCAGCTGTCACTCATGGGCGGCCAAAAGCCCGGTGAAAGGCTCTGTGCCGGCTGAGTGGTGAGCATTTCTGAGGCCCAGGCGGGTGGGGAAGAAAGGCCTTTGTTCAGGGCTTCCCACTCCACCAGCCTGCTTTTGGGCTCTGTGGAAATGGGGCCACAGTAAACAAACAATATGTCTCGATGAATGGATAATGATGCACATGTTTACTGAGTGAGATTTCTGCAGCACATTCTCTACTCACTCAGCAAAAAAAAAAAAAGAAAAAGAAAGAGGAGGTGCAGAGAAAAAGAGGGGTTCCATTTCCTGATGCTGAGCTTTTATTTGTGTTGCTCTGAAGAAAAGAAGAATTGTAATTGTCAGTTATCTGCAGGGTCAGTTTTAGCCAGAGTTCAACTGCTTCTGGTTTCAGGGCTGTCTCAAAAACCACGACCTCAGACTGAGTTTAGATGTCTAAAACAAAAATGTTAAACAAACTTTTACAACTTCAACAAACTTTTCTCGTCATATATTCTGAGAGAGCTTGTCACTTTTCCTCTCTTGCTGGGTGTCCAGGCTACGCTGATTGACTCCTCGTGCACTTGCTTGTGTTTTATTGTCATGCGATTCCTGCCAGCTGGGAATGAAGGTGTTCCCCCGTTTATCAGGAGGGATTAAAACATCAGGCAGCCAATATCAACTGATTGGAGAGGACTGCAGAACATCTCCTTTGTCCCACACAGGCTGGGGGAACTGGGCTGTATTGTTCTGTGTGCTGCACATCGGGAGGCGCGGGGTCTTTGGCGCACCGGAAGAGAGCCTGGGAACAATAGGGCCGCACACAAATCCCTCTCCTCACCTCACAAGGGCCCCTGCCTTCCATTCCCATGCCAGAGAAGCTCCGGGCTCAGGGGGCAGCCCATCAAAGTCACTTGACTCAGGAGAGCTCCTCTCACTGAGGTAGGGGGCAATATCCTCTCTGGGGCCATTAAACACAAGCACCACAGAGGGTACTTGTTCCAGGTCTGAAGGACTCAGTCTGCTTGTTAAATTCTGGCTTCCTCCTGATTCTTCTCAAGTAATCATCTGAGACGTTTTCAGAGAGAAGGTGTCTCTGCCGCACACGTTTTATATCTGCTGTCCTGTACGGTCTATTTCAGCTCCAAACTGGCCTCTGAAGGTTTTCACTAACCAAGACTGAGCAGCAAATGAAGTCTGCCAAGTGCAACAATAAGCAGTACCTAGAGTGTCCAGTTGAGGCTGACTCGAAGTGTAAAGATGCCCCATCTGAAGTCCAGTTTTAAAGTGTTTCATTTTGTCACAGCCTGTAGCTGTACTCTCATATGAGGGCTAAACTCTGGTTTACACATCCCTGAAAAAAATCCTAAGACTAGAAGAAAGTCAGAAGAACTCACATTTAGTAATATTGGATCGTAAGGAGATCGAAAGTAGTGCTTCATAATGTTATAAAGAAGAAACAGAGGCAAGAGACAAAAGGTTGGATTGGGTTATTTATTGAAACTGTATGCTAACCTAAAAAAGCTGTTCATCAGCTGATCAAATGTTTGAGACCATAACCAAAAATAAATAAAACAGAGCTTAAAATGTCAGAAAGATGTTGATCACTTCAGAATTTTTTTTAAGCTTGATGCCAGGAGTCTGACAGGAACGTCAGGAACTGACGTCTGTGAACTTCCATTCCCATCCACCTGCAAATGTCCTCAATGGGATTTAGATCAGGCAAACACACAGGATGGTCCAAAAGAGCTAGAGAGTCCTGGAAAAAGTGCCAGTCTGGCTCTGTACTCATTACGACTGTTTGTTGTCAAAGTCAAGTCAAACAGGGTTTTTTTTATTTTGAAAGTCCCCAGGTGACTTTAGGTAGTTTCCATGCACCATCTGCTCCATGGTGAAATGACGTGTCACAGCCCCGGCATCCTGCAAAAATGGGGCAGTTGTGGAATAGCTGGGACCTACCGAAGCAGATCCAGTGTGAGGTGACACCATAGATTGTAAAAAAAATAACGGGCATCATTTTTCTCAGATTGAAGTGAGGTCGCCACAAAAATTGGCTCCCCCTGGTGACTGTCTGCAGTATAGATCTAAAAACTCAGTCTCCCCAGTCATTCCAGATTGGCTATGTTAAAACTTAGAAAAAAATAATAATAATAATACACCTGGTAGAAATGTTTCTCACATCTGCAGGGAGATGAAGATACTATTGGGCTGCATTGTGTTCAAGTCTTCTTTTTTTCTAAGATGTTTCTTTTTTATTAACTATAGACTAATTTACAGTTGACATCATCAAAAATGTCTTCACACATTTTGGCAACCGAAGTGGCATGAAGCTCCATTCATTCAGATGAGTTAACATTCTCTGTAAGCAGCATAAAAATGTCTGGTTTTTTATGGTCAGTTGTCAGAAATGATACTACACCACGGAATCAACTTCTATTCAGTTCTGATCATTACAGAGCTATCAGTGTTTTGAAGAAAAGAGTGACCGTGCTAACTGGTGACTCTCAACGGAACATGTCATTGATGGTCGCTGAGAGTTACCGGATAACAGGGTCACACTTTTTACTTGAACAGCAGGGAGCTGTTATTAAATGTGTCCTCTTCATCCAACCTCAGGTAAAAAGGTTTGACTTCAGAGAAATAATTTAAACTGCCAATATTCTTAATATATATTTTACTTTGTGTATTTAACGAAAAAGCTGGTGGGCAGAGGTTATAACATGTACTCACTGTGGAGGATTCTGTGTACAAAGTGAATCTGTGGTATAATCCTTTTGGTTTGGGAGGGTTTCTGGTTTACAGACAAGTTTGTGTCTATATTCTACTGTCTGGTAAGTGTCAACAGATATCACAGTCACAATCATCAAGTCACTGATTTGTTGAAACTCCTCTTTGGGTACACCCTGGACTTCTCCACTAAGAACATCTGTTCACAGAAGGTCTGTCCATTTGTTGATGTTTTGCATCCACTCATTTTGTCTCAGACCTACGAAATGTTTACCATCCATCAAAATGGTGCTATTTGGGTAAAAAAATGTGACTTTTGGTGGTTAACACACTCACATCCCTTCACAAACATCTGCACATCTGTTGCTAAAGCTGTGTTTCTACCAAGCAGACCGGTTCGGTTCAGTACGGTTTGGCTCAGTTTGGCAGTTACACAGCCTGACCCCGTTTGCGTTTCCGCAGCAAACTGTGCCCTCTCGTGGTAGGCGGCGTGTGAGCTGGATGCCGGAAGTCGCAGCTGTTAAACAATAGCGTGACGCCATAGCAGTGTGACACAGTGTACCCCGCTAATAAATCCAGTGAAGAAGAAAAACGCGACACAGTTAACAAAGAGCATAGATGGAAGACATGCAGCACTTCGTCCTCTCTGTGATTGTCATGTCGCTCTTTGATAAAAAGAACAATCAAGCTTTGTTTCTGAGAAGTCTGTGTGCCACCAGGAGAAATGTAGCCGCTGTCGCGGGAAGTGATGATTCTTTTGACCAATCAACAGTTTGCAATGTTATAGCTCCACCTTCTGAGAGCGGATCAGTTCAAGTCTGGCACCCATACAAAAGGGTCCCAAAAAGTGGGTCAGCTCGGTTATTTAGGGATCTGTCCTGGGATAAGTCAGTGAAAACGCCACAAAATGCACACCGTAACAAGACAAACAGTCTACTTGGTGGAAACGCGGCTTAAGATGCACTCACAGCTGTTACAAACAGTGTTTACAAACAGTAAATTTGTCTATTAGAGGTCAAAAATGGGGCTGTACATCATGTTTAACGATGACTGATAGCTGCCATTCTGGTGTAGTTTTTTTCTGGAGAGGCTGACCAATGGCCCAACATTCAAAATTCCATTATATATACAGACTTTGGTTGACACACATTGACTTGAGTAGAAACCTTTTGTGATGGAGCTGAACTGGAGATGTATGTGATGTATTTTTGCTGTCAGCCAGTTACTGTTTGATGCCTCTGCTCAAACTGAAGCGTTATTGTTTCATTGAAGGAAAAAGCTCCCAAATCATGATGGTGCCTCCTCCTCTATGCTGAGTAGAAAACTTCTCCACTCCTCCTCATTCTGCCAGTAACGTAGGAACTTCAACTTCCAGTTGTCGTTGTCTCTCCTCCAGTAACATAAATACCTGCCTCCCTCACCAGCATTTTAGAACTGATGAAGCTTCTTGGATGAAGGGTGAAACATATCCCCAAACTCTACATGGGCCAGTTTCTTATTTGTCTCCAGAACATCAGGACAACTTAACCATCCATGCTGACTATGTTTATTTGTACAGTGAGCTAAACCCTTAAACAGAGCTTATCCCAGCTCACAAGGACCAAAGGTGTTTGACACACATTGGAGATCTTTTTATCTTTATTCATGATGGGTGAAGGGCACCCTGGCTGGTTTCGGTGTCAGTGATGAGAGTGAACTTAAAGAGCAGTGAGAGCTAAAAACATGTCTGTTCTTCATGGTTTGAGACGGCTTGATGCTTTAAAACAAAGCAAAGAAAAGAGGCTGGAGAAAAATGCAGAAAACTCTGAACTAATGATTGAAGTCCTCTGGTTTAGTAGCAGTTATTTCGTTACACAAACATGATTTTTATTTCTGAACGTCTCGTGTTTTTTGTGTTTTTGCTCGGTGCATTTTGTAACGCTGACAGACACCCAGGAAAAACTGAAAGAAAACACACAAACATTCCCTCTCAGTACGCTCCTTACTCTCTGATTCTCACATGCACACACACACATCCTCACACACACACACACACACACCATGAACCTCTTGTGGAAACTTCAAAAGGTGCTTTGATCAGAAATGTGGCACCCAGCTCTCTTGGATTCTCTTTTCTGAGGTGTATTATGTCTTTTACGACTTTATCTTCTGTTGGCTTATGAGCATCAGATCCACAGAGCTGTGTAGGCCCTGTGTGTGTGTTGTTGTATTTTAAGGCTTTGCCATATGCCAGTCATCCCCCGTCTGAAGGGAGGGAGGGAAGGAGGGAGAGGGGGGACTGGCACTGAAGCAAGAAGTGAATCACAGATTGAGAGATGGGTCCAGCTTAAAGAAACAACAACAGGAATCCTGCATCTACTCCTACCTGCAGGAGAAGAGGAAGACGATGATGTAAAGTCAAATTTAAAAAGACATGATGGAGAGAATGAGGAAGAAACGGTTTTACTCCTTGATTGCGAACAAAGCTTCTCTAGCACAGCAGCTATTACACCCTCTACACTTCATATACCCCTGAGTCTAATCATCTGCAATATGTTTGGAGTCCTTTTATTGTCTAATAATGTCCAGATCGAGCTATTAGCTGAGGGAGGAGAGCAGGAGCAGGAGTGGGTGGAGGGTTGTGGGTATATTATTCACATGAAAACATTGTATCACAGAAACGATTTAATCTACCTGAGCTTCTCCCCAAAGGTATGAATTATGAAGGCATTTATGGCTGCACCATATATAGCCGTGTTTATTCTCAATTTATGGCTGACAGAAGCAGGAGCAGGAAAGCCACTTTGAAACCCTTAAAAAGCCCGTGTTTTATTGCGCCACCGCAGCAGCGCTCAGTTACAGTAGGACCACAAACGACTCCCCGCGGACCTGCCTCCGCAGCCATCCTTACATCCTTGATTTCTGAGGCATAATTCTTTTCAGAAACACTCAGCCTCTGCGGAGGAGCACGTTTATAAAGGTGATGAATTACCCTCATAAAGGTGCTTTTTTTTACCTCATCAAAGGCAAAGGCTGAAAATCCAGTTCCTGGATTCAAATAAAGATGAAACCCCCGGGATGGTGTGAGGAGCAACAATCTGCTGGACAGGACGAAAAACAGATTTCAGGGTGGAGCAGGAGTGATAAATGTGAGCAAAATGCAAATGGCAGCAGGACCAGAGGGAGAGGCTGAAGTTTGGGCTGGGAAAGATCACAAAAATGCATCAGAAGCAACTTCATACAGCACACTGTAAAAAATATTAGGTTGGTTCAACTTAGAATATTAAGTTCAACTGCTGCTTTACAACATAAAAGGTTACTAAATTATTGATCATCTGAGTTGAAATAACTTAATTAACTTTCTACATTACATACACTAAGAAACCTACAGTTATGTGTTGTTTCAACTCCCAGAATGCAGTTTTACTAACTGTTCACTCAAACATTTTGTTTCAACTCCTTGTATTGTCAAAGGAGTATACAATGACGCCTTTTCAACTCACATTTTTCAGTTTAACTAACTATACTATACAGTAGTGATTTGTAACCTACACAGGGGATATTTTTCAACACTCCATTAAGTGATATAAAATGAAAAAATGTACAAACAAATATGGGACAGGAGTTGGGCTTTGACTGTTTTTCTTCACCTTTTGTTGAACAAATCTGCCAGAATATGTCTCTTTGCAGGGGCGTGTCCACACTTTCAGACTGGGGTGGCACAATGATGGCAGTGGTATAGGTTGTGGTGGCCAGGATGTGAACACATACAAACTATTAGCATTTCTCCTCTTTAACTGTACTCTCTACTTTAACCCCTACCTGTAAAGTGTTGTATGGATATTACACTGTAGTGTATTTATATATATTTATTGTATTTTATATTTAAGCACAGATTAAAAAAAAATACAAAGCTTGAAATGGTAGAACAGGGTCATTTGAATTGTTAAAGGGGACATATCATGCTGATCCCTGATTTAATACTTACATATAATATAATAAATTTGAAAACAAGACCTTACACCCCCTGAATTTTCAAAAAAGTGAGATATTGTATTTTTCTGATATCCTAGAACGAGATTTGATGCCTCTGAAAATAGGTCATTGCCATTTGGCTGCGAGATTTTGACCTTTGTGATGACATGAGGATCCTTTCTTTTTATTGGAGTAATCTGATAAAGCAGCTCCTCCTCTGTGATGTCAGTTAGTCACACAACCGCCACCAAGGGATATACCCACCAAGAGCCGAGTATAAATAAAGCTCCCTACTAGCTCTGGCTAACTTGACTGAGTGTTGGATGCAGGGACTCTGCTCTGCTGAGCAGCTCGGCTTTACATGGTGAATTAGCAGTTAAAACACTGTAGTTTTAGCAGACGTCGTAATACTTGTGAGACTGTGGTATTTGCATGCTTGTTCTGACATGCACTGTGAACCTGGACCATAATAATGGGGTGGTAATAACATATTGATGAACTGATGGTAGAGGCGATCTTTAGACTACACTTTCAGCATGATGGATAAAGCCGACAGAGAAAAGTGAAGGAGCAGGATGGAGCCCTGTTAAAGATATAGTTTATTGGTGAAGTCTGCCTATATTTTAGTGCTGCACGATTTGGAGAAAGGTGCGATTTGCGATTAGGTGGACAATATTGCGATTGCGATTGTGCTTGCGATTTAATAAAAAAAGTTGTGTCATGATGAGTCTACAGACTTGCTTGGTTATCATGGAGAAAAATCTGAATTGCATGTGCTGACATTGCGATTGCGTTTGCGATTGCGATAATCGTGCAACCCTACTATATTTCCACGTATAAACTATACATGTTACAGTACCGGTTTGACTCACCACACTGAAGCGTCCTGAGATGATCTGTGTTGAGGTGGATTTTCTTCCTCCTGAGCTGCAGAACCGTTCGCGTCTGACTTGGGGTCCAATACAAAAGGACGTATCCTACACTCTGCCATTTTATTACTGCTATCAATGCCTCATGGTGAAGTTTTGGCAAACAGCATACTCGCTCGGTCTGCCCCATCCAACATGGCAATTTTGTAAATACTGCCATGCTGCAAAAACCGCCCCCTGGCTCTACCCCCTCCGCCCCTCTGATAGAACTGACCAATCAGAGCACAAAGGGCTGTGATGTTGCGAGGTTACTGTAGGTCATTCTCCAAACGGAGCGTTTCAACGAGATCTTCAGAATGGCCTAAACTGAGGATATTGAGAACGCTATTGTGGGGCAATGAAGGAACTAAATGACTTGTGCTGAGGGCAGAAATGCTTTACAGGCATCCTAGTCTGGCATAGTGAAAAGGAGAAACAAGCATGATATGTCCCCCTTAAAGCAGTTCAGTCAACATATTACATGATAAATAAACTGTTGTGTACAACATTTCTTATTAGGTTACACAATTAATAGTCATTATAATTGAAAGACAATGCTTTTGTAATTACATGGAACTAGTTAACATTTTTTTAATGTAGAGTGAGTATTATTCCTCTAATCAAAAAGTCTGTAAACTAAAATGGTTTACCCAGAGAGGGTATAATCTGTGAGGGTATAATCTGGCTTTGCCTTACTCCTCAGGGTATAAAATGACCCGGGACAGTTTAACCCCAGGTAGAATTCATACAGGGGGTCAGTTTGGCTTGTTACACATGTATGTTTTTTTTTATTCAGTGCTTTCCTTGTGTCCACCTGCTCTGCATTCTGTGTGTATTTGAGGGCGTCCTTAAATGTCTGGGTAAAAGTATTGAAGTAACAACATATTGGCTGAAAGAGCAACATCCAAGCGCTCTCAAACCTCTGGAATTTTTCTGATTGTGCAAACCATTTAGGAACAACATTCGTTCAAAGTGCACTTGTGGAAATGTGATGGTGCCGACACATCCAGCCTTAAATGGTTAATGATGGGAATGTTAACTTGTTGAAAACACATTTCATTCATTGACATCAGAGTCTTATTGATCTAGTCAGTCTGTGGCTCTCTCAACGTGGAGTTGCACTCATTCTTTCTGCTGCTGTGGGATCAAACTTACCTGCAACCCACCTGATACTCACCAGAACCAAACGCCTCAGACCCAAAAGTTGAGTCACTTGGAAGGCCGACCTACAGTCCATAAAACACAAACATCTAAATGAATAATAATAATAAAAAAATTAAATCTTTGGAAACTAATTACACAGTTTGTGCCAGCTCTTTAGGGTGTTTTTTGTAGAAAAAGCTGCTGAACACGACAAGTAGACGAGCATGCAGGTGAACTACAACCCTCAATGGAAAAACACTGAGATGTTAAAGATCTATTTGTTTTCCAAAGCTTTAAAGTTGGTATCAGGTATAAATATCTGAACAACTCCACCACACAAAGTCAACCCTCCTTTTTCTCTCCCTCACTGATCTGGATCTTTCTGTCAGTGTCCCCAGTCGTGTCATAAAAAAAGGGATGTGAGTAGGTTTGGTTGTCGGTGACTAGGTACAGGGTTATGTAACTGAACAGTGGGTGTTGGAGCTAATAATATCAGAAATACATGCTCTGATTGTGCACACGTCTTTGTGGGTTTGACAGCTCCGTGTTCAGTTTGGGACAGCCTGTGGTGTTGATCCACATGTAGGGACACTTTGACTCTGATGGCTGAAAAAATAGTTTGACTGTAAACCTTCTGCACAGGGTTCAAAAATGCTACCTAACATTTTTTAACCAGCTTTATTTCAGTCACTACAGGTTAAATAGTTTTATGAATTAACACTTAAATACTTTTGTAAATTAACACTTAACATTGTCTGAGAGTGGCTGTGAATAAGCATTCATTTTATATGTTATACAACACAAAAAGGCACAAACATAGAAGAAGTGTTTTGTTTTTTTTTCATTATCACTGCTTAAAACACTTTTTTTCATCATGGTGTCACATGACAAAGCAAAGGGGAATCCTGTTCACTAACTCTGCTTTAATCCAATGTGATTAATAGGTGGTAGTGGGTGAGAGTGGGCGCTTTGGGTCCCATTAATCATGTTTCTTCCAGTGTTTTTTTGACTCTAGTATTTTATTTAATTTTACTGTTACCAATTTTACCATATTAATTTAAATATGCAAAGAGAAATGTTTTTTTATTGTCTCTATATTTTCTACTTTTCTGTTTTTCCGACAAATTTGTAATTTCATATTTTTATTATTGTTATATTTCTTATTGTTATTGTTACTAACATTGTTACTGCAGCTGCTGTGACATTTTTTTTTTTTTCCCCCATGGGGATCAATAAAAGAATATTCTATTCTATTCTATTCTATTCTATTCTATTCTATTCATTAAAATGGTTTGATGTCACGCTTGTAGATATTTAACCATCATTCAGAAGTACTAGATCAACAGTTTTTTTCCTCCAATAGGAAGAAAAATGGAGTTAGCTTTGATGCTAAGGTTTGTTTGTGCGGATGAGGGGACGGAACTTTATTTCTGCATCAGTCAGAAAAAGGGCGGTAGTATGTGGTGCTCATTTTGAGCAAGAAGATTATGTGCCTGGTGTTGTCATGGAGTTCGGTGAGACTGACATCGGTAACGGTTCCACCAACATAGACCACTGCAGGTTCACCAGCAGAATCAGCACCCAGCGGTGGAGGATATAAACAAAGATTTGTCTGAGTTTCAGCCCCACAGAAACATGAGCTGGGCACCACAGGCACACACAATGTCTTTTGTCATCAATTTTTTTTTTTTTTTATAGCATCAGGAGTATAATATATAAAGAAACTGGTGCTGCATTCACACCTACGTCTTTTTCCTTTCATACACATAGCTGTAAAACACAGTTTAGATTTGGTATTTTTTATACAGTTCCCTACAATTGAATACTTTATGATTAGCACTTTCACCTACTACTTATTTTTTAAGTCAGTTTATCTGGTGTCAAACTAAATATGTTGATGTGAAGCATAAGGCATACAAATAACGAGCTAAGAGCGCTCACTCATTGGGACCATAGACTGTATATAGAGTGGACAGTGTGGCTCTGCCTTTTACCATTGTACAGTTTAGAAGCCAAAATTCCCCCGTCACAGGCGCAGTCATTGAAGCAGTTGTGCAGCCAGACTCTGAACAGTAGAGACTGTGAGGGATTCTGGGAGAATCTAAGTGGAGCCAGGTGACAAAAATAATAATTACTTTTTGTCTTTTGAGAGTCTGATCCCTTCTTGACTCTACCTTAAGACATATTTTACAATCCCTGAAAAAAATACACAAGAACGGCAGCTGTCAATCATCGTTAAACGTGACATAATATCTCAATTTTGACCTCTTATAACTAATAAAAATGAAACCTTTCAGAAAAAAGAGGACTTGAATACAAGGCAGCCAAATGATATCTTCAAATCACCACAATAATCGGACGTGAGAAACATTTCTACCAGGTGTATTCCTTTGGAGAGTTTGATCACAGCTCATCAGGAATGACTAGAGAGACAGATTTTTTGACCTATACTGCAGCCAGCCACCAGGGGGAGTAGTTTTTGTGGTGACTTCACTTGGGGCCGAGCAAGATGACATCCATTTTTTTAAATTTCTGTTTTACAGTCTATGATCTGGACACCTGGTCCATTCTCCTCTGGTTCTCCTTACACCACAACTCCACTGCTCTCCTATGGACGGTGGATGGTCCATACCATCATATGTATCGGAATACAGACTTTCTTCCTCTTTATTGGCAGGAGTGACAGACTGATCCAAGTTTATTAATGTGAAACTGAGGTAGAACCAAAGAAACTCCCCTCTATGACATCACCTTGAAATAACTGTTTTTAATGAGGAGGAAAATGCAAACATACCGAATTGTCTCCAGGAGACCCTGTGGTTTATTAGTTTCAGACTTTCTTTCAAAATATTATTTTCAAGTTCTTGTGAATTTTGGTCCATCTTAGATGAGCTTTCGTTCAGGGAAGGCCGCAGCGTTTCTGAACCATGTTACAAGTGTTTTCTTTGCATGATGGATCTTTAACTTTTATTTGAGGGAGGCACAGTGAGCAGTGTTCAGAGACATAGGCTGTTTTCCAAACCACCTGCTACATACTACATGTCAATGTAGCATGTAGTAGGCACTACATGCTACCTACTGCTTTTGCTTGTAGTATGTAGTATTACTTTTCTGTGGGGTCTATTTTGTAGTATACTACTCTGGTTTCTGGTTTCAGAAGCAGAGCTACAGATTATGTTTTTTTTTGCCTTTATTATACATGTACAAAACAATCTATGGGCATATATCTGTTTCTTACTTATTTTGTTAACCATATGACACAGAATCACCATACTTGATTTCGGTAGCACTTTAGATTACAGCCCGCGTCTTACAGTGCAGTTTCCCGTCTCTTACAGTGTAGTTTCCTCAACTGTAGGGGTAACTCTCACACATGTACCTTGACATTTTGCGGTACCTATCGGGTAGTTACGCTCTCGTCTTACAGTGTAGTTTCCCGTCTCTTACAGTGTAGTTTCGTCAACTGTAGGGGTAACTCTCACACATGTACCTTGACATTTTGCGGTATCTATCGGGTAGTTATGCTCGCGTCTTACAGTGTAAGTCCTGGAGTCTTACAGTGTAGTTTCCCGTGTCTTACCATGAACTTATCAAAACAGTGTAATTTTCCTGGACATATGCTCTAACTATGCAAACCTTGATGTATCACTTCCTCTTAAGAATCAGCATGGATAAAGATTATGTAGACCAATGATAAAGTTAAAAGCTGTAATGTATTGATGAGTATGGGTTTCACATAATAATGATATTCAGACGTATAAAATATCTTTATTTTTTTATACACACAGAGACCCCACATTGTAATTCTCCTTTTAAGTTACTGATCCATTAAGATCACACTTGTCTTTGCTTACTGGCTAACTATCCAGTATTTTCTGTTATAAATTGCCTCTGTTCTTCGTTGATGTGTTGTAAGCATTTTGTATATAATTTTATTCAGGCAACTTAGAGGGCAGACCGGGGTCCTTAGGATTTTGCGTATATGCGTTCATGCCTTTATGCGGGCAGCCTGGGGTCCTAAAAGTTGTATAGCCCGAACGGAGATTCCGCGATTGTTTAAAAGCATCTTCAAAACATCTTATAAGTTATCAGTGATGCATTCTTGAGGAAGTAAGTACTTCAATAGCTTACAAGTTATCTTTAAGGAGTGTTGAGAGGGGAATAAACATTTAGTTTGTTTGTTTATGTGGCAGGAATTTTGGTTCTTATTTCCCTTACGTTGCACTGCTAATGCTAAATAGCTAGTGGGCGCATCATTAACGTCTGGTAGACACTGTCTTTGATTCACCTTCTGTTATTTATTGTTTCAGATACCATACACTGCCAACCCTGTTGAGATGCACTACTGATAAGTGGCTGTTGGACGTTGATGTCACACACATTCATCCTCTTCGTTCATTCATTCTCCATGCATCCGGCCGTTGCTGTAATGCTGTTTCTGAAAGGATACATAAAAGACTGAACTGAGAACTGTGTATCTGCCTTTACTCTCTGACCGGAGTATCTGTGTGGATAAAGTGTCCAAGCATTATTCATCATAGAAACACAGATGTCAGTAGCTTCAACAGTTCCACTGCAACAACCCAGCACTTTACCTGTAACTACTGGTCAACACCTGGAACTGGACTAGATTATAAAATGCACACTAGTAGAGGGTAGTTACACAGTAAGTAAAGCCAATAAATGAGCACTTTAAAATCCAGCCCGGTTCCAGTTGTTGACCAGTAGTTACAGTAAAGTAGTGGGTAGTTACACAGTAAGTAAAGCCAACAAGTGTGCACTTTAAAATCCAGCCCGGTTCCAGTTGTTGATCAGTAGTTACAGTAAAGTAGTGGGTAGTTACATAGTAAATCAAGCCAACAAGTGTGCACTTTATAATCCAGCCAGGTTCCAGTTGTTGACCAGTAGTTACAGGTAAAGTAGTGGGTTGTCGCAGTGGAAGAACTGGACAGTTAGACAGTAAGCAGAGGCAAGTGTTAACTTAATGGCCGGGTTACTTAAAAGGTGAATTACTATGTGGGGTCTCTGTGTGTTTAAAAAAATAAAGTTTTTTTTTTTTTTACATCTGCAAGTCTTGTCATTATTGTGTGAAACACATACTCATCAATACATTACAGTGTTTAGGTTCATCATTGGTCTACTTTATTCACCATACTAATTGTTAAGAGGAAGTGGCACATTAACAGCAAAAGCATACGCCCAGGAAAATTACACTGTTTTGACAAGTTCATGGAAAGACACGGGAAACTACACTGTAAGACGAGAGCGTAACTACCCGATAGGTACCGCAAAATGTCAAGGTACATGTGTGAGAGTTACCCCTACAGTTGAGGAAACTACACTGTAAGACTCCAGGACTTACACTGTAAGACGAGAGCGTAACTACCTGATAGGTACCGCAAAATGTCAAGGTACATGTGTGAGAGTTACCCCTACAGTTGAGGAAACTACACTGTAAGAGACAGGAAACTACACTGTAAGACGCGGGCTGTAATCTAAAGTGCTACCTTGATTTCTAATCTTACACGGAAAGTTATATTGTTTATCAAAAATAAATCTGAAAGGGA
The DNA here is from genome assembly GCF_033239565.1 of Halichoeres trimaculatus. Classification (NCBI taxonomy): domain Eukaryota; kingdom Metazoa; phylum Chordata; class Actinopteri; order Labriformes; family Labridae; genus Halichoeres; species Halichoeres trimaculatus. The sequence continues at coordinate 34,856,584 of NW_027437183.1, forward strand.
TTTTTATTTTTCACAGCTGATGGAAAAACCACGTCTATATAATCCACGTATGGTTTAAAAGGTGAATTAGTTGTTCATATGGGCTAATGAATTTGTAGAAGCAAACACCTCTTTTACGACTGGAGGTGACAAGATTTTCTGGTGTTTCTTCGCATACATCACTTCTCTCTCATGGACCGTCATTAGTGTTGTGTTGTACTTGTAAAGAATCTGCAGCTGGTGATTGGACAACCGTTCTGATTAACACACTCACCACGGACCAATCCACATCAAGCCACGGTATGACGCGGCTTATGTGAGCCGATGCTTCTAAGAAACAATAGATGAACAACTACTGAATCACAAGAAACAGCTGTGAAAAAAGGCGTTAGATGACAGCTTCCGTTTTTATAAATTTAACTTAAGAATCAAAGGAACGCTGACAAGTACGAAAGTCTGCTGACGTCACGTCTGCTCCCACAGCTCCCGCCTCTCTTCCCTGATTGGGCCGGTTAGAATTTAGCCGAGTGAAATCGTTGGTCAGTGGAGCCTGGCAAGATGGACCTGCAGGAGTTCAGAAACTGAATCAGGCAGGTCTGTCTGCTCTGCAAGGTTAGGACATCCGGGGATTTTTGGCAAACTGTAGGTTTTGCAAGTTTTCGCATACTGACTACTACGTACCAAATTTCAGCCAAAATAGAAGGCATTGCTAGTGTAGTAGGTGGTTTGGAAAATAGCTATGGAGTGATCTCCAATACAGAGTCATGTCTGCTTTTAGAGCAGTGCTTCCTGAAGGCCTGAACATCACATCCATCCAATATTGGTTTGGGCTTTTTGAGACATGTTGATGCCTTCAAAATCAAGATATGTTAATATTTTTGCATGGTATATCAAATTGTGCCACTTTAAACATTCCATGTTGCTTAATTTCTATTTCAAATAAGATGTAGGTTTGTGAGATTTGCAAATCGTTGCATTCTGTTTTTAAGTTGATTTAGCATTGCCCCAACTTTTTGGAAACATGGGTTGTGGATCAGTGTACAGTGACTTATGTAAACCTAGGATGAATTGGTCAACAGAAGCTCACATGGGACAAATTCTTTAGTGGATTACTTAAGGTTGCATAACCTGTTACTTCCTGAAAGTATCATTTTATTCTGATACTCCAGCCCCTGTGAATAAAAACTTACAAATGTTTGGAAATATAAAATACAGGAAAATGTAGCCTACAGAAAATCTGCACATTTTTTCTTTTTACCATATAAACTCTGGGCTGATCACTGTATCCACAAACAGACGTGTTATCCTGGGTCTGGTTTGACTTATACATTAAATTTGAAAGAAGATTTCCACGATCACATAGACGAGACTTGTGCATCAGGTAGAGTAGCTCCAGGTACTGCACATCACATAGTTATGCATTTTTCATCACAGTGTTTCTCTGCAGAGCAAAGTGACTGTCAGAGTATCTGTTTCTGCACCCTGGGGAGCTCTGTTTTGCTCTGCAATTCACTCACTTTCATAGATGACTTGGCTCGGTCCTCCTGGGGAATAGGAGCACAGAGAGACCCTTTGGAGAAAATCCCTGCTTCCTCTCTGTGATTTAAGGGAGCTGTGTGAAGATCAAAGCCTCGGTCCTGGTCCCCGTAGTCTCGGCTGTTTGGGGGGGAGAGTCATGGGTGCTGGGAAATGGATGACCCCGGGGGATCTGCCAAACAAGTGAGGAGAGGCGCTCCTAAACACACTGTAAGGTAACTTCAAGCCTGCTGACTGTCACTGTGTCACAGGCTGCTGTGTGTGTGTGTGTGTGTGTGTGTATGTGTGTGTGTGTGTGTGTCGTACAGTGGGACCTGTGTCAGCCTTTGTCTCAGCCTCATATGTGAGGAATGTGTGAACGCACTGCCCCTGAGTGTGTCCAGTGTGTGTGTGTGTGTGTGTGTGTGTGTGTGTGTGTGTGTGTGTGTGTGTGTGTGTGTGTGTGTGTGTGTGTGTGTGTGTGTGTGCTCGCAGCAAGGTGTAGAAAGGTCAGGAAAGGATAACAAGTATTAGGAAGATTTGCTTTGTTTTTGACTTCATATAGAAGTTGATCATTAGTTGAAAACTGGAATTCATCAACCTCCAGCGTGTCCCCAGTGAGGAAGCCTGTGAAGTTCATCTTAATGAACAGCCCCCCTCCCCCCATCATGCCGAACAGCCTTTCGCAGGATGGAGAGTAGGAAGCACACATCATGCATGGCAGGGAGCGATGCGCTGTTGGTTATTGATTCTGTGTTGCTTAACAATTCCACAAGTAGCCCAGAGTGTTGATCCGTCTTACCTTGATAGGTGTGTTAATACCATCTGCATGGTGGGTAACCCCTACCGCCTGTGAGGAGCACACACACAGCCCACCCCCCTCTCCCAGGGAGCGCTGAGGGGGAGGACCAGCCTTGCTAATTAATAATTCACCCCAGGCCAGACTTCCTCCCTGGTGGCTCCACGTGATTACAGCAAGCAGCCAGGAGTCAAGGTTAGTGGTAATGATAGAACGGCACACCAACAATAACTAGCCCAGGATTGGCCTTCCCACTGGTGGATGGGAAGGAGTCAGAGACGAGCGGAGAATGAAGCCTTCGGTGGAGTGCACAGAGAGGGTGGTTTAGGGGTGTGGGAGGGGATTGTTAGGAGTGCTGCATAAGGCCCTTTGCAGGGGTTTTGGAGACGGGCCCTCTTAGAAGTATGGTGTAAAATTAATGCAGAGGTCTTAGAGAGTAAATATTGAATAAGTGCAGCTCAATGGAGTTGAAAATCAAAAGCACCTCCTCGGGAGCTGTTGGCCTCCGAAAACCACGAGCTGGTTCGCTGACCTCTGCATTAGCATTGCTTTAACAGAGGAGATGGAAGGTATGCAGGGAGGTGGAGGGGGATGCGGTGAGCACGAAGAGAAAGGAGCTAACTCTGCAAGGCCGGGGTCTTTCTGCTCTGCCAGATCCTCACCATGCACTCGCAGAGAACAGGAGGAGGAAGAGAAAGAGGAGGAGGAGGACGAGGGGTTACTAGCGGCCAGCAGCCATCAGGAGTGCCAAGGCCCCGAGGCCCTGACTAGCAGACTCGCTGAGTAAAACCTTGACTCTGTGCACTAACACAGCCCACACTGTGGATGGGAGACCTGACCCAAGACAGATTTTTGGCAGAGTTCTGGTTTTAGACGAAGAGAGCTTGGCCAACTTTTAACCTTGGACACGTAGCTTTTAACTTTAGATACCAGGCTGTTAAAGATCTCAGAGAGCATGTTGTTCCCGCTCACATTTCACAACGTCTGTCACGATCGATTACAAAACAAGTGCTAAACCACGTATGTCCGCGAGGCAAGTTCTGCCTCGAAATGATCACAGTCATTTCTAGGTTTTCAGCTCTCCATATCTCTGCTGTGTGGCAACATTTTCTACATAATTAAAGTGAAAATATAAATTCAGAAGTTGCTCTTTAGTGTGCAGAGGGTCGTCTTTCAAACTGAAAGTGTTTCCACCCGCTGCACAGATGGTCTTCAGGGCTCATCGAGGAGAGACTTTCAAATTATACTTTTATAAGCTGCAAGTGGATTCTAACGGAGGTAAGAGAAGATGGATGGTACTTTGGTGATCCCACAGGAGTTCACAGAGGATAGACCAATCAAAATCAAGTTGTGATAATCAGTGGGATTCACTATGTGCAGAAGCGAAGTTAAACAATTTTTCAGAAGAGAAAGGGAAAACTTTTCCAGGGAAGTTCCTCTACTCTACTTCTAACAAATCTCTTCAGTAACATGAAGCCTCAATTCTGTATCTGGCCACATGAATTAGCTGTCCTGTGCTCTGTGTGCTGATCCATTTAGTTAGATTCCCTTAAGACATTGGAAGAGTCTTTAAATTTGATAGGTTACGAACAGAGCCGGTCCTAACCAATCTGGTGCCCTGAGCAAAATTTCATCTGGTGCCCCTTGTATTCCAGCACCAATAACAATTTTTATATACTTAAATAAAACTATCATACAGCGACACGTTTTGGTGACTTTATTTTTATAAAAGAAAAACCTGCAAATAAACACTTTAAACAAATTTAAATTTATACAATATATATATATACAAATTAATGATTTGAAATTATGCATATCACAAGAACCTATAACAAAATACAACAAATAAGAAATCAATTCAATCACATACATCAGTCGAGTTAGTAGTGAATCGTTATTGATAATAAAACAAACATTTGAAAAGCTGAATTCCAGAGGTTCTTAGGTTTGTTTTCTCTTCATCAGAGCAGCAGGGCAAGTGAGCTTCAAACTATTTATTACAATATTTGTATTTGAAATCAGCTGAATGTTAGCTTACTAAGTGCACAAAGATGTCAATAAGAAGCAGGACTTTAACAATGCCTGCCTCACGAAAGAAAAACTGTAACTCTTTACCTGGTTAGTTTATCTACACGTATAAAAATGTTTGTTTACCTGATTAAAAAGTTGTGAAAATCACTGATGTGAATTTTACGTTAACTTTACGTGACTACCAATTGATAACAAGCTTGCATTACATTACATACATACCTTTTTGTCATTTCTCCTCCTCCTCTCTTCTTCTCTTTCCCCCCTGGGCTCCTGAAGGCTATGGTGTTTATGACCTGATACCTGTTATTTAGCATACTGTCGGTCAGTATCATTTAAGCAGCATAAACTGCCTGTCCATCTTGTCCACCAATGAGCAGGTGAGGAGCAGCAGCGTTGATATTGTGATCATGTGCCCTTCAGGGTCAAGTCGAGTGCAGGAAAGTAGGGCCTTTTTTAGGTTATTGTCATGTTTTGCTGGATTCTTTTGTAACATTACTGAATTTAAGTCTGGAAATTCTTTTATACAAAAAAGAGAGCCATGCTGGCGCCCTCATAAATGCCAGTGCTCCTAGCATTTGCCTATACTGCCAATGCCACAGGCCAGCCCTGGTTATGAAAATAGGTGGTAGTATGTTTTTATTTATTTAGTACGTTTTTACCGCCTTATTAGCTTAACATAATTTACTGAAATAATTTGAAAAAAAAAAAAACGAATTTTCTGACAGTGGTGTTTTTTTCCCCTTTTTTTGTTATGTCTGCCACCTCTTCACACTTACAGTCACAGGCTTTCAGAAGATGTGTGGAAACAATCTAGAAAAACTCTCGCTCCTCTGGCCTTGTACACACGTATCTGGGAATTTTCAAAAACAAACATCGCATCCTCATTTGTATTTAAAAACAGTTTCGTTCACATGCACCAAGCAAATCTACTGGTTAGTGCGATTTTAAGTGAGCCAAACCCATATTTGGCAGTGTTTTCCAGACGTGAAACCCATACCTTTCAATAAGGATGAGCCCCCGTCATTCAGCGGTGACATTTGAGAACCAAAAGCTATGTTTCCTTGGGTCCATACGAAACCATAAAATCGGTTTTCCAAAATCTTCACTTTGGTTGGAGTTTTCAAAAAACATTATTTTCAGTGATGTTATTTTCAGTTAATGTTTTGTGCAAACATCAGGGCTAAACTTAAAAAAATACATGCATTTTCCCAAATATCCAGCTATGGACAAGGCCTTTGTTACCAGTGTTGGCATCCATTTCTCAGTAACAGAAAAGCTCACCTGTTGCCCTTTAATGCTAAAGCTCTGGTTGCTAATTTTGAAACTGTGACAGGTGTTTGTCCATGTGATGAGGCAGTGTTCATAGTATATTTGGCTTGGTGTGGTTTTGGAACTGCTTTTTGAGTGTAAGGCAAGAATTGTGTTTGTAGTTTAGCAGGATTGGTTAAAGGGGTTGGTGCATGGGTTACATGTCATGGTCATTGTGTCTCAAATAAAAACTTTTTTGTGCAAACAATTGAGAAAAAATGCAAGAGGAGAAGGATGGGTTGAAGGAGGGTGAGGAAAGCCAAGGACTGTAATCGCTGATGAGGTCAGTGGTTGACCATGTGGTGAGGTGGATGAGGTGCTGTGGCTGGACACAGACAGAAGACAGGATGTTACTTTGGTGTTTCGTTTCTGATTTTTTTTATTTTTTTGTTTGTTAATCCTTTCTTGTATTACTGTAGCTGTATACAGTAAATTCTTTTGTTGTTTAGTACGTAGACCACTTTTTACAACTTTGTGTTGGTTGGGATGTCCACCATGCACACTGTTTTTGTGGGAAAAATGAATAAATAAAATTATATATATATATATACAAATATATTACCATGTATTTGTGTGCTTTGGATATAAAAAAACACACTAAAATACTATATATTAATTAATATTAATATATAATAACACTGACTATTATAAAGGCCTATGACGTTTTGATAAATGGAGAAGTGTTTTAAATTCACCTTAGTATTTGACAGTGTACAGGTTTTTTTTTTTTTTTTTTTTTTTTTTTTTTTTTTTTTTGCAAGAGAATTGAGGGGTTTAATTTTTTTTTTTTTTTTTTTTGTGTAGAGTTCTGAGAATATGAGACATGCTTTCAGAAAAAATGCGCAAACATTTGAGGAAAACTGTAATGGGAGTATTTGTGGTTTCCAGTGCTTCTGCAGCCAGCCTCAAGTGGACACTTCAGGAACTGCAGTTTTCACTTCTACATTGTCTTCATGGTTGAGATGGGGGGTAGCCAGTTGAGTTTGTGTCACATCTGTTATGACACAAATCCACAAATGTTAGTGGAGTGGAGAACACCTCCACCAACACCTCATGTCAGTCACAATAACTGCAGCATCATTAGTGTGAGTTGCTTTGTCAGTTGGGGCTAAAATACGCTGGATGTTTCTCTGTTCCATTACGGCAAACAGATCAAATAAGTTTCATTCAAGTGAATCTTTCAACTTACACTGGATCCGTTCTGTTGCAGTCCGTCTGTGTGGCTGCTCCATAGTGTTGCAGGTAATACGCAGCTATCCCATTTTTGACGGACGCAGAACTGTGGCAATTTCAGCGTCAGGAATATTGAGCAGGACAGGAAGTTATGCACGAAAACTGCTTAAAAACACCAAGTGACTTTCAAAATAAACAAACTGAGTCAAAATCAATTAGTTCTTATCATGACTACGTTGACAAACAGACTTAATGAGTGGAGCCAGGCCAGGAGTCAACAGGTTTGAGGTTTTATTGCCCAACATGAATGAAGAGAGACTTATCAATGGAGTGGAAAGAGCAGGAACTCCTCGGTCTGTGACTCCAGCTGTCTGTCAGTCACACAGCTTGTTAGACTGAACATTGAGTCGACGAACGCAGTCAAAATGCAGCGCAATGGAGTCGCACTGCAGAAGTATCTGGTGCATTTCAGGCATTAGACGCTGAGATGGGGCAGCATTTCATTCTTGATCAATTTACCTCCTTAGTTTTGGAGGATCTAAAATCTAATCTGGAGTCACAGCTGTAGTTATTACAGAAATGCAGGCATGCAAACTATGAATCCTCATCACTGTTAAAGTAAACATACCTGTGTCAAACTTCTGCTCCCTTCCTGTGTTGCAGGAGGCGTGAGGAGGACTCGCAGAATGGAGGTCCCATTAGCGGTCATGGGAAGTGTACTGATCATGTCTCCATATCCTTTCTCCTAAAGGGAAGAATGTCAAGCAAATCATTTCAATTATCAGAGCGCCTGTGGATTTGCACTATAAAGAGCAGCATGCACAGCATGGCTATGAGTTTCATCAACATAGAGGGTGGTCCTCACCCGGTGCTGGTCGTTTAACTCGCGCTCAGTGGCAGCCATGTTTCAATCTGAAAACGAAGGGTAGTTCCTTTAAAACAGATGAAAGACAAGATATGCAGGAGTGTTTAAAATTTCATGTCAGATTTATAGACTTAGGCCTTTTCTTTCATGTATTAATAAGCCCAGTGAACATCTGAGCTGAGAGATTATGGACTGAAATCAGCCTAAATATGAATAAGTCAGCTCCTGTTAATGTGATTTGGATCCGTGCTTTTCATCTTCCCAAGTGTCAGAGCCGGAGAGAGGGAGTCATTATAAGGATGTGGTGAGGAGGCCTTTGCTGTTTCAAACAGACCACCTCCCTGGACAGAGGGGGGGGGTCTATATGCATGGCTTTGGAAAGAGTGTTTTTTTTCTTTTTTTGTTTCCTGCTCTAATTCTGTTGATTACTTTCTGTAGGTCAGCGGGGGATTGTTTGAAAGTTCAGAGCAGCAGCAGTGAGAGCAGGAGCAGCTCAGACTACTGTTCTCCTGCTCTTTATTTACAGAGGGGAAGCTTATTTGCTGAATATGCACAGTTCTTTTCAGCCTCCCTGTTTCACACAGCAAACTTGAGATCTGCCCGGTAACACCTGCAGTCCTCTGGGAGCTGACAGGATACACACAGTCTGGTGGTCAAATTACACAGGTATACTGCTCCGTTCCTGAGTGCTTCATCAGAACGGTTTTGACATAAATTTTAAAAAAGTGCTACTCAAAAGCTGCAATGTGAAATAACAAAAACTCAAAATAAGTGAAACGACAGGGCTTTTTCAAAGTTATCTGCATGGTAAAATCTAAGACCTGCATGAACCCTGTGCTATGCGGCTCAGTGCTTTCACAGTTGAACTCCAGTGAAATCACAGAAAACTTTCAGGAGTCTTCGACCTGATGCTACTTCTCACAGGGGAACTCTTTGAACTGGAACACCAGGAGCTGACAAAGACACATCCACACCATCAGGCTCGAAGAAGACCATTGCTCAGGTCTTATTGAACCAAGTCCATCACAGCTGGGGGTCATCTTTTTGTGGATAGTGGGTGCTCCACCAATCAGAAACAATCAGCTTGCAGGCCCCATCCCCCATAGTTCCTGGACTTTTGGACTGTCTTAAAGCACAGTCACACTGGCCATCTAAACCATGCTGTACTCAGCATGGTTTAGATGGTTACCCCAGAGTTAAGGCACATGCATGGCCCGACTACATCATGAGACACAAAGAGCACTGCTACAACTTTAGTGACTTTTTGGTTTAAACTGAGTTGTTGTGGTCCAACACAGCCCTCCAACATATATTGTTCAAAACAATCGTCAACAGGAGCAGTCACAGCAATCACTTGTCTTGGAGCATGTGTTATGCCTTGGTTGCATACGAAAGCTCATGCTCCTGTAGGGATGGGTACCGAATTAGGTACTTTTATAGGTACCGACCGAATTCTGACAGAAGTACCTGGTACCGATTCATGTAAAATCAAAAGGTACCACATTTAGGTACCTAAATACATCTTTGTGACAGTGAGGGAATGGAAGAGTAGGTGCTTTTCCATGCTGGACATGAACACAGCATTGCAAGGTTATATATTGTAAAAAAAATTATATTAAATTGAAAAATGAAATATTTTATTATTTAACAAATTAATTCTTTTTACCACATAAACACAAAAAAGTACCGAAAAGTGGTACCGTTGAGTACCGGGACCGATTGCCAGGTATCGGACATCAGTACTGTATCGTTTCAAGTGTGAAAGATCCCCATGCTCCTGCTTGTGCATGGAGTGTACCGTGCCAAAGCACACATCCAAGAAATATCACAATCACACTGGCCAACAAAAGTGGAGATTGGGAATGGAGCATGAATGAGTACCAAATTAGATACTTTTATAGGAACCAATCAATTTCTTTCTGTAGTACCAAGTGCCACTTCACAAAAATGGTACCATTAAAGAAAGTGGAAGAGTCCATGCTAGACATGAACACTGTATTGCATGTTTATATGCAGAAAATGTTTAACTTGAAAAATTTTGAGATTTTTTTAATTTAAAAAAAGATCGGCACCCTATAATTTCAAATGTGAAAGGTACCCACCCCGAGTGCTTGGGCACAGTATGGAAGACAAGTGTGACCGTGCTCTCACCCTCAGGCAGGCCCATTGTCTGCGGTAAATTAATTACCTCAGAACTAATTTCAGACCCTATTGCCTGGGGTTGAAAAGCATGTAGTTCCTTGAAAAATCCCTATATCCAGGGCAAAGTTTCTGCGCATCTTATGAATGTTTTTTAATTAGTGAAATCAGTTAAACAACTAAATACATGATCTTGTCACTTTGCATTCTGGGAAAAAAGGTGCTTCTCTCAAAAACAAATGTCAAACAGCTTGGCAAGAGTCACGTCTTTATGACAGTGGGTGCTAGTGCTCATGGGCAACTGAGTCTTCATCCTGGAATAATCCATTCTAACCAAAGGTGTCACTGCAATCAATTCCAAACATATGGTCCTCACAGAGCCTGTAACTATCACACAGAAGTCCTTTAAGGCATGCTAGAGCAGCACATAGAGAGAAATGTCTTTGTTTCAGTCTTTTAAGGTTATCAGATTTTAGCCTTATCTGCAGTCATTTACTGTCCAAAAGAGCGGTTCGAATAGGTCCCTACGGATAGGTCTTTAAAATCCTTCTTTATGTGAAATGGTTTAATAAAGATGTCCCTGGATTGGTTGCCTGGGTGAAGTTTTTCTCGTGTAGGTCTGGAAAAAGTTTCATAATGCAAACCTAACCCAAAGTGCAGGACAGCACAGAGCAGTTCAGAGGCAGAGACTGGTCTGGTCCCCGCCTGGACTCCAGCTCCAACTGTGGCTCCTGGTGACCGGGGATGGACGGAGTACTCTTGTGTCTAATTGGTGAGGATGATGGGTGGCTGGTTTTTGTGAAGTGTGTGTGTGTATTGGTTGGGTGCCACGCTGCCTCAACAGTTGCCTGGAGCACCCTGGCCCAACCCCAGCCAACCCCACCTCAGTGCCACCCCCACCTGGTCCCACTGGGAGGCTTCTGCTGGTGGAAATCAGCAGAGATGGAGCTTTCAGGGGACACAGTGTGAATTGCAGAGCTCCTGTGGTTTTAAATAGAGTGAGTGCCCCCGGCTCAATTACTGTCTCATGGAAAGTGGAGGAGCCATAATTGAATGTGACACAAGCAAGCTGTGTGCACTTGGCTGTGGCAGCGCCTCTCACAGTCAGAACGCAGCTCTGACAGCGATCAGCTACGATGTGCACAAACCAACAACAAGGAAGCGCAACCAATTTGGTGGGAACATCATTAAAGCAGCTCTTAGCATCGTTCTTCATGTGAAAACACACCTGTCCAATCAACCTGAGACGTACCAGAGACAGCAGCAGCAAAGAAAAGCATCCACATGCGCTTAGTGGAATCAAAAATCCATATAACTCTCTGTTAGCAGAAGAGGAAGGGTTAAAACTGGACACAATCCAAAGCGTGGCAAACAGAACAGGGTGGAGAGGATCCCCTGATGGATTCTGGGTAATGCAGTCCAACACATTGCACTGAATGATGGCTTTATTTGATGCCTAATAAAATACATATCCTAACTAAATAATATGCAAGACTGTCCAGAGCCAGTGGTCAACAGTTGGGCCGGGGTGATAAAACCTGTTTTTTTGACAGGGAGTGGTGGATGCTCTGCTACTTAATGATGCTCGAGATGTACAGCGGTGCTTTTCTTAAGGGGGAACAGAAGCTGACTGACACACTAGACCCTTCAAGGCTTTACTAATTGACCTGGCAGTGAATAAGACAGTTGCTGTTACAGGTAACCAGCCAGACAGCGCTCACAGAGCCTCCCAGCACTGCACTCAGTGACACTCCACTAAAGGCGCAAGCAGTTGTGTGAGGTCTGTGTGTGACCATCATCAGAGTCAAACACCACACAATGACCATGAGAGGAGGGTTCATTTATTCAAGATTCCAGTGTCTTATAACATCAGACTTTTTAACACATCAACATTTTGTTTCTGATGCAGAGTTTTGAAGTCTTTCATTGACACGGGCCATATTAAAAAGGTGAGCTCAAGCTAGCTTTATTCAAGTTTGGATAAGAATCTCCACAGACAGCTACTGGGCGTCCATCTATCAGTCAAATCAGCTATGCCCTTATATGGGTATAGCTCCCAAGTTTTACAACTAACGACTTTTGTTTTGGGAGATATAACGAAATAAGCTAATCAGAACAAAACTGTTTTTCTTTTCTTCTTTTGCTACTAGATTGAGAAATTCAACTGAATTTATTAATTTATTGTTGTAAATGACAAGCTTGTCAACTATTTTGACAAGCTGAGGGGCAACGCGCTGACGATGACACGCTGGCAATACTATATGTGTGTGCGTATTCATCTCTCAACAAACCTCTACACTCAATTCTTTAAGGGGCCTGCTGCCTCTCCCTCGTAATCCAGCTTCACTGGCCCTACCTGGCTGTTCCCTACGACCTCATCCTTGACCCCCCGACCCATGTTCCCGGAGGTCTCCCTGGGGATAATGAAGGGGTTGAGGAAAGAGAGGAGCACAGAGAACTTCCATCTTTATCCTGGCTCTGGCTCTGCCCCGCTCCTTTTTTCCTGCTCTTCCCTCCTCCCTTTCAGGTAGTTTTCCCTGAGGCCCCTCCATCTTTTACGACAAAACTCCACTGAGAAAAACACAGTCAGACTCAGTGATGACCCGTGCAGGCAAATCCAGCCGGAAACGGATATTTACTGAACTTACCTTCAAAACTCTCCTCAGCGACTTTCACCCAAGCCTGCTCCTTTTTGTTCCAGTCTCTGAAGAGTAAACAGGTTGTATCGTATAGCTCTGGATGATGACACATCGCACAAATCAACTTCTCCTGCATCTTTCGGCGGGGTTGGAGTCGGAGCAGGTGGCGGGAGCATCACATGTCATCATATCAATGACGTCAGGGAGGGAATGTCATCGATGATTGGCTGCCGCGGCACAGCCTCACGTGAATTTGCGTCAAGAGTTCAATATTTTCAACTTGAGTGTAGAGGCTTCTGACCCCCCAAACGCACCGTGCCAAACGAGTCCAACATGCCAGACAGGGCGAATCTGGCGTGTGTAATCTTGACGCCTGTCTTTGCGAATATGCATCCCGTGTGGCCGTGGCATTAGGGCTGAAAGACATATCGAGTCTACCACACATTCTCTGTTTGTACAGTTGTACTGATTACATGTGAGGTTTATGACACAGACACTGAAGAGCATAGGTGGAAGTAATGGATTACAAATTCTAAAGTTAAGGTAATTAAGTAGAATTTTTTTTGGTACCTGTACTTTCACAAGTATTAATTTCAAGAGTAATTTTACTCGTACTTCAGTACAATTTACTCCATGTAATCTACTTCACTACGTCTCCACTGAGTGAGCCCTCCATCTGAATCAATATTCAAACCTTCCATCTGCATATTGGAGCCAATAAGGCTGTACAACCTCATCCCGCCAATGACATTAAGAGAAGAAAACTCCACTTCCACAAGCACAGGTGTCTGAGGTAAAATACTAACTCTACTGAGCTGATACTTGATGAGTGGCCGTGGTCACACCTGGAGGAATTTTTCATATACAGAGGGAGAGAAGGAGACAGCCTCCAGATGCACTAGTTAGCATACTTTAGACGTTCATGTCTTGGATAGTTAATGATGTTAATGCAAGTATTCTTCTTGTATCTTGCTGTCAAACTCTCAAACTCATGTCACTAGAGCATCATCTCTTGAAATCGATCTGAATTCCTGCAACTGACAACACAATAAAACATCCCTCCTTTAAAAACAAATAGCTAATAGTCTGAGTATACCTGCAACTTAGTACAGTTTAAGCTATATAACAGTACTTATACTTGAGTACACATTTTCAGTAGTCTTTCCATCTCTGCAGAATAGGATAGAGTGTGTCAAAGTCAAAAGAAATGACCCTGATCCTCATTAAATCTTAAGATATACCCACCTTTAAAAAAAAGAAAGCAATGATGGTGGCTAATCTGTGAATCTGAAAGGATGTTATCTGCACCGTGAACGTTCCTTGACAGATCTCACCTCTCAATGTCCCACCATTGATTGCACATGGATATGTTTGGTGCTCTTTCATATCCTCTAGAGTTTTTACTCCTTCAGCTGAATCATTAAAAAAGACAGGGCATAAAATTTGGGAAGGAAAACACAACAATAAGCGACGAAAGGTTCATTATAAAGAAAGCATATTTAAACTTTTTCGACACACCAGCTGAAACGATCCCTCCAACGTCTGGTGTCAATCAGAAATCCTCTGAATTATGGAAATACAATGCAAGAGAAATGCTGTTTCCTTGTGACTCAAAGCATCATGAAACTCTTGCATGAGAAGAGCTGCAGGAGGTAGAAGGGTGTGTGTGGGTGCGCGCACACTTGTGTTTGTGTGTGTGTGTGTGTGTGTGTGTGTGTGTGTGTGTGCATGTATGTGGCTGCTCTCACTGCGGCAGGTGTCTGTCTGACAGGCGTGTGATGAGTTGAGCCCTGCATTGAGCCTGTCTAAGCCCGGTGACTGGGCTCCCTCTCTATCCCAATAAGCTGCCCTGGGTCTGCTGGGCTGATTCTGAGTCCCCCTCAACCCTCCACCTTTGACTGCACCAGTCGCCGGAATACCAATGACTCAATGTCCCTCACTTCTCTCTGCTCCCTGCCATCTATGCATATTTGATGCACAGTCCCCTGATCTGAATTGCACCAGCGTTTTTGAAATGCCCTCTGTTACCTGTTCAGAATACAACCTTCCTTTATGGTCTAATGGGTCTGTGGTTCAGAGAGAAAATCTATGTTTCATACAGCCTGGGATCTGTTTACAGACCGGTCCATCATTTAAATCTGTCACAGTTAAGCTGGACTTGCAAAGCTCAAAATCTAAATTAATTAAATTAACAATGAACATGAGCTGATAGACAAAGAAAAAGAAAGAACAATATAACCTGGGTTATTTCCTCTTTTACTTTAGGTTTATCGTATTGTTTTCAGGCTGACAGATCTGTGTTAATCTGACACATCCACCCTCCTCCAGCTTTCAACTCCAGTCTTTATATTACAACATCCAGCTCAGGCCTTCACACAACGACACTCACTGCATCAAACAAACACGTCAAGTCAACTCAGGTCAGCTTTATTTATGCAGCACATTTGACATTAACCAGCGTCAACAGTTCCTCAAAACCAGCAACACAAAATATCTTTATACACACTGTCCTCTTCAAATCATTAGCAGTTTTATAGCCATTTGTCTTTCTTTTTATCACGTTCAAACATGCAAAACCTGCATCAGAATAACCAGAGAACAATGTATCTACCATATTTTCCAGAGTATAAGTCTCATTAGTCCAAGTATCAAAGTTATTCAGCTGCACAATAGCACACAGAACAACAGCGGGCCCATGCCCACAGGTGTCTTGTTTATTAACCTAATAATTAACAGTTATGTAACTATACATGGGAAGGCGAAGCAGGGCTCTGTCCTGCACAACAGCCCCCCTGAAAGGCCTCAACTACAGCTTTTGGGGGTCACTTCTAAGTATGTTTCGTCATACCTTGGTCGGCTGGGTTCATGTGATCACATTGGTGTGCACTTGTATGAGTGTACACTCCCAGGAGGGGAAGGTCCGAGAGTCTTATTTGGTTGGAGAGCAGAGCTGTCGGCATGGTCTCGTGTTAACGATCCTCCTCTGCTTCCTGGCAGAGTTCTGCACTAATGCATCCACTGTCACACAAACACCTAAACCACCTAAATGCACACACATAGACATGCACACTTCATATAGTGGACAGAGAGTCAGGAAAAATAATGTCACAAGAATTTGAACCTTTTTTTTGGGTGTGAGCATGGAGTGGAGGGGAAGGGTGGGACCTATATGATAGTGCTCAAATGATGGTCTGGTAGGTGGTAATGTTTACTTCTTGGTTCATTTCGGTTATTAGGAATTAACATATAACATTGTATAGAAACTTTTGGGAAAAACTTCTATGCAGGATATTTTTCAGGGCAAATTAGGCCTGTTTTTAGCCTTTCACCAAATGGGCGGTATCTCCACAAAACATAGCCTGAGGGCTCAGAAACTTCTAGGGTGCTTCCGTGAGGTCTCTAGGAGCATCCCCAGTGGGTTTTCTCAAAACCGGGTTTTGGACCCAACTTTCAGAAAAACGCAGTTTTATGCAGGCTTTTTTTCAGGTCAAATTAGGCCCGTTTTTAGTCTTTCATGAAATGGGCCGTAACTCCTAAAAAAATAGGCACAAAACTGCGTTTTTCTGAAAGTTGGGTCCGAAACCCGGTTTTGAGAAAACCTACTGGGGAAGCTTCTAGGGACCTCACAGACGCATCCTGGAAGTTTCTGGGATCAGCACCTCAGTACATCTCTGACCTTTTAAATATTTACTCTTCCTCGTGTTCCCTGAGGTTTGCTGATAACATTCAACCCCCACCCTAATGACTTTTGAATCGCGTCAATTTTTTTTTAATTTTTTTTTTTATTGATCCTATTTTATTTTTACTGTGCAGCACTTTGATAAACTTAACTGTTTTTAAAATATGCTGTATAAATAAAATGGATTGGATCAACATTGTGATGACACTACTGTGAAGAGATTTTTATGAAAACAATAAATATGGGGATAGAATAAAAAGAAGGAATTTGGGGGGGGCGGTGCTTGTTTAGGGCCTGGGGCACCAGGCAAAAGCCTGGTTTGCCCAAAAGTACTGCCCGGCTGTGCTTTCTGACTTACACACAAAATATCCTAACGTATGCCATTTCCCACAAGACAAACCACTTTCTCAAAACTGTAAATCGTATTGACCTGTTTACACTGAGCAGCAACCTGCGGTCTAAAAATACAAAGCTTATGTGGAAGTGTTAAAACCTGCAGTTCATTGAGATTCTGGCTGCACATACACACACAAACACACACATTTGAAAACAAGGTTGCCGGTGTGCAGGACCCGGGTCCTGGTTGCTGTGTCTGGAGCCGGCCAATAAGATTTCCCTCCTCCTCCTAACTCACAGTTACTATTTCTGCCTCACACAGAATAAAGATCTTCTGCAAACACGTTCCCACAGATCCACAACACATGCAGAACACACACTCCAACACACACACAGCACCACAGACAGCATTGGAAATGAACACAACCAGGGCCTAAGTCACATTTCTTCAGCACATGACACCTTGATATGTGATTTCTTCTTGCCTTTATGCTGTGATAAAGAAGATTGTTTCTCACTGTCAAAGTCTAAAAAGGTCTGAGAGCATGAAAGTGTTTTTTTTTTTTCTGACATGGAACTTTTAACCAGAACAACTGCAGATGACTTGGTGTGAATTACAAATTGGATTTAACACATCTGCACATGTAGCTTTCATTTATCAGGCAATGAACACTCACATTACTCATACACACCCCACAAATCATTATCTCCAACCAATTTAGGGGCCTGTAGCCAACTAACAATCTTTTCCCAACCGTTAGTTATTGTTGGACACCAAAACACTCACAAAAGAGAGGTTATAAGGCTGCCATGAGAGTACACCGTAAAAAGGGCAGCCAAACCACAAGATATAAACACTGAAATTGACAAGAAACTTTCTTTAAAGTAGTGAAATAGCTGTCTATGAAAAAAAGAGAAGGCAGTGCTACTATTGGGTCAAAAAATATGAGTCAATGCTGAAGTACTGAAACCTGCTGTTTCTCAGGTGTCCTCTTGAGGCTGGCTCCAGAAGTACCGGGAGTCACATACACACCAAGCCAAAAAAGTCTTTGCACAGCAGAAATAAACATGTTTACTGCCTGCTACAGGAAGACTCCCATCTGAATCGTGAGTGCCCCTATCAGCACACACTGTACAAGGCGTGATTTTTTTTTAACCCAGCAGTTTAAAAGATAATAGGACCAGGAGTCTGCCCAATCAGAGGCACAGCTCAGGTCAGCTCACGTGACTGATGGGCACACTTTAGCTGTAGAGACTCGAAGCCCCTGTCACTTCACACCAGACGATTTGCTTCAAAAATGAGTAATAGAAAGAGACATTTGGGGGACTACGTTTACTTGTAATACAGCCTTTGACTATATCACATAAAGGTCTGTTCATATGGACTTAGGTCTGCAACCAGAGGGTCACTGGTATAAGTCCCAGCATGGATCAATATTGGGAATTGGGCTGATAGCTGAGTGGTGTCAGTCGGAATGATTTCCTGAGCACTGTCGAGGTGCCCTTGAGCAAAGTACCATACCCCCGACTGCCCGATGTTGTATGTCGATTTGGAAAAGTGTTTGCTAAGAGAAACTGTAAATTGTAAAATGGGTCTTAGGATAACGCTGTGGTTTCGTCCCAATGGTGACTTTTCCACATTTTTACAAGTAGTATGTACATGTCTGAGCCATACGATTGTTTTTTTCCAATGTTTTATGTCTGAGTCTTAAATTTAAAATTTAGAGATTTTTACTGAATATTCAACAAGTTTTATTTTGCCTATTTCAACAGGATTGTTTTTACATTTTTTAATTATTTTTTTATTATATTAAGATCCCCTGACAGATGATACCCTAAATAACACACACACACACACACACACACACACACACACACACACACACACACACACACACACACATATATATATATATATATATATACATATATATATATATATATATATATATATATATATATATATATATATATATATATATATATATATATATATATATATATATATATATATTAGTTTTACATATTATTTACTGATTCTGGGGTTTGCGGCGTTATTTTTCCTGACTCTCTGTCCACATCAAAGTGGAACTTTGTCGTGTGGGATACAGAGAGTAGAAGAGTAATGCAAACACATGACTGTGTGCTTTCCTCCTGTGCATATACAAACAAATGAATCAAGCAAAACAATGTATGGTGAAATATTCTTCTCAAGTGACCCCCAAAAATTCACAATTGAGACTTTTGGGGGGTCTCTCGTGTAAATTAAGAGGCATCACGCCCTCCTAGACCAAATGACTCACAATGTGAGAGGTAATAGAGCAAAACTGGATTGGGACAGCACACAGCTCTACCGTCCCATATACAATTGTGTGTGCTGTTGTGTAGTTGAATAACTTGTCTTTCTGGATCAAATGACTTTTCTTTGTCTTGGGTTTTGGGAAATCATTTTTTAGATAAAAGTGACTAACATATGTTTTTTTTCCATCTTCATGATGCTTTTTTAAATGTATTTCGGGGGCTTTTATCATGTGTTTGAGCAGGAGAGGACAGTGGACAAAGCAGGAAACAAGGCGAGAACAGGGAGTGACATGCAGGTATGGGCTGGACTTGAACCAGGGCCACCCTTGCAGAGCACGAGCTAGACCACCAGGCCATCTGCACTCCCATGATTTTTTTGGAGAAAAATATGGTATTTACATTTTATTTTATTTATTTTTTAGTATTAAAACATAAGACTGCTGAAGGAAGACATGAGCTAAGTGAGTGGGCTGGAGCATGGAGAGCAGAAGAAGAGGTGTAGCAAAGTGCTGGAGGAGGAGTCAAACCACTGACTGCTGCAACAAGGACAACAGACTCTGTACATATGATACATGAAGAGCTACGCCAGTACTAGTTATATTCACCAATTCTTGAGCCTGAAGTAAATAAATGAATAAATAAATAATTCAGATTAATGAGAAAAATCATAATTTCAAGGTGTTGACATATTGTATAAATATTAAAAATGAGGCTCTAGCAAATATAAAATCAACCCCTCATCATTCAGAAGTCATGTGTGGTACAGCAGGTATTTCAGCCTCCCCAGAATAATTTCACCCCACTCCTCTCCACCTCCAGCACCCCGTGGTGTTCTTGCTCGCTTGCCCTGCACAGCATATCCGTTTGGCGTGGTCTAACAATAAGAAAATGCTGCATTCACAACAATATGAACAATAGCTGGGAACAGTGAGCCTGTGAAATGTTTATTCAGCATATTAAAGAGTAATGAGTAGCCTCCTCCAATGACTGAGAGCACATTACTAACATGCTCGCAGTTAAAGGAGGCCCTCTCCCAGCTTTAATGGGTTACTTGGGTAAACATAAACAACACCATAATGAGCTAAGATCCATATTTTCCTCTTTTTTTGTTGATAAGCAAAAATGGTTCTGGTAAGCAAAAATTAGCCCCTCACATCTTTAGGCAAAAAGATGCACACACACACACACACACACACTCATAAAGAGCAGAGCACACACACTCATTTCTTAGCATACAATTAGCACCTTTACTGAGTTCATTTGCGCTGCTTCTTGCACACAGGCTGTCATTTCTTCTCCATCTCCACTTCCACTTCAGCCTCGTTGCTCCTCCAGAGCAGGAGAGCTGCAGAGGGAGGGGTGGAGGGAGGGGGTGGAGGAGGCCGGAGCGTTTGTATCCTTAACCACACAGCTGGCGATTCTCTCGTAGTGGCTTGTTTTCACTGCTTCATCAAAAAAACAAGGATCACAACTTTGTCGGCAAAAGACAAGCTTGCAACGTCATCATCTTTACTGCCATGCAAGTGGAGTTTTTGTTCACGCAATCTACATTTTGCTTAGGCAGCCAAAAAGCCGCCTCTTCTCCTGGGCAGCCGGTACATTAGGAGGATGGGAGGTGAAATCCCTCGTCTATTAAAAGTGAACTTGGTGTGGGAAGCGGGGATAGGACTGTGTGGCATCCACTCTGCAGATTTTTTTCATTTCAGAGGAGCTGGTTATGAGATTAGATAGCCCCCAGCCATTACGCCACGTGCTCACAATGAATTCATCTAGATTACATAATTGGGCTCCCTCCATGTGAGGTAGTGGCTGAATCTTTACCTGCATGAAGTGGATGATTAGTTTTGTGCAGCACGGGGACAGTCGGCGTCTCGACTCACAGCCGGGGCCTGATTGAAGAGGCTCAGACCTAGAATCAGTAGCAGCGGGAGAAAAGGCCTTGAGCTAATAGAGCATCACTGGAACCACTTCAGATGCTCAACCAATTTACCATATTAAGTCGCTTAGTCACATCCACTTCTGCGTAATTCATTCACTGCTAATGCCCCAATGCTGTTTGGGAATTAAGGTTAATCATCTCCTTATTCATCAAAGCCGAGAGGGCAATTACTGCGTGGAGTGCAGGGGTAGCTCTGGCTGGAGAGCCACAGCTAAGTTTTTGTCATCACACACTGCGGACGTTGCAATTACATCATAATAAAGCACAATTAGTTAATGAATGGGAGCATATGCTGCTAATGACAGGCAGTAATCTAACTGCGTATTTGCCCCTGTGCATGTACCCCCCCTTCTTGGCACCAGTGACGCTCACACTCTGAGCATCTGATGTGCATATGTGCCTTTGTGCAGCAGACTCATCAGCTCTGTGGAGAGAATCTTCTTGTGTCTGATATAACTTCATATGTTTCATCAATCACTATGGGACTGGAAGCTCCACAGAGGTCATTTATTAAGGGTTAATGCCATTAAATAACTCTTTTAATAATCATACAATTTCCCAACTGCATGCAGTTATCATCTTTACTTTGCCAACACCTGATTTTTTTCTCTTTTAGATGCTGATTGTATCCAGGGTGACAAGCTTGGGACAACGTGTAGCTCACAATTAATTTTACACTTAGAAAAAAAAAAAAAAAGTGGGAAAAAAATAATATCCAAAAGTACTAAATTTTAATATTAATTTAATTATACACACTATATTAAACTGTTTATTTTAAGTGAGCCAAAATATTGAAATAATAATGTAAATAGCAAATACTTCATATACCTTCAGTGCAAAAATAGAATAAAAATGAAATGAAATAGTAATAAAATAAAATAAAATCTAAGAAATTGTCTTTCTCTTTTTCTTTCTTTTTCTTTTGATTAAACAAAACATCTTATTGGACTTAACAAGAATCACATTCACTGACACTGCAAAAATTGAAATCAAAGCGGGTGTATTTATTTTTAGTAAAAAAAAAAAATCACTACACTTGGTACGAGCCACATTCAACTGTCCGGTCCAGCTTGTCAAGTATCTTGATTTTTTCTTTAAAAATGTCCCAGTACAGTTTTTTTTTTTTTTTTTATCATACCCCTTTGGCATTTTTTTCTGTCACAAGAAATTCAGATCTTGTTTTTGTCTTTAAATAACTTTAAATATTTTTTTTCTGGACTAGTCTGCTGTATGTGGCTGATATGAAGTCTAAAATATCATACTTTTTCTTAAAAAAAAAAAAAAAGACATAAATGCTTGCTTAGATTTCTGTTTTTGCAGTGCATGTCCAGAAAAAAAAATTACTTCAAGACCTTAATAGACAATAATGACGCCTGAATTGTAATGGGCAAAAAATGCTGATAGGGATATAAAATGTACTTGTCAAGTTTCTTGAACCAAGACCAATGTCCTGATACAAAAATATGTAGTTTGCGTCAGTTCATGCAGGACCCAGAAGTCAAACGCCTGGCTGCTATCAGCTGACAGACTGGTAATCAAATCACATCTCTTGACCCCACTCAACCAATCACAGCTGATGTATAGTGATAAGGTGATGTATTTAAACACATCTCTACTCTCACCTGTCCCTGACCCACCCACCACTCCTTTGCTAACCACACTATGCTGCTGTCTTGAAGCATTGCCTCCTCCACCCCAGCCTCCTTTTACTAACTCTTCAAGTGTGTGTCCTACTAAATCTGTATGTGTGTGTTGTGTGTAACCCATGTGAGGGGGTTGTAATGCACTCCAAGCACTGAGGAGGCTGCTTGGCTGACCCAGGGAGTACTCTGAAAAGCAAGAGTACTCCCTGGGTTAAATCAGAGCTTTAACGCCAACTTTAACTGTATTTCCGTTCGACAATGAATTGTTCAACTCTATGACAACAGTGTTTCTATTTCTCACCTCATTGGCAGAATTTTTGGAGCCACATTTTACGTCTTTGAATGTATCAAATTAAGACAAGTTCCTGCAATTGTCCTGGACAATTTTTCTCATATTAAGACTCATACACTTTCATTAACACAAATAAGAACTCTTGCTGAGGTTTCTGTAGTGTTTTTCTCAGGCCAAAGGTGGGCTGCATCCTCTGCACAAGTCTGACCAGTTTACAAACTGCAGAAAGGCACTCACAAGAAGAAGGGACCACTTTGCCGTGCATAGTATGAGTTTTTTTTTTTGTTTTTTTTACCTGTCCAGAGGATAAAATAATCACAATTCGCAAAATACATGCTGCAATTATTTAAAGAGATAGTCCTAAGATTTTTATACAACCAATCCTGAGAATCTCATTAACAGCTGTCGTTAACAGATCGTTGATAAAGCAGCAGTGTCCCCAGCCAGCCTCATCACCTAGAAAACCTTCGTACTGTAGTGTCACTTCACCACAAATTTGAGAGCTGTAGAAAGTTTACCAAACAACCTGAATCTAAAGTGATTAATGACACAATGAATGAGTTTACAATACTTAATGAGCTACCGCTTGTTCGAGGTCAAAGACCCAGGGTTTCTGCAGCTAATGGTGTACTTGGAATCATAACCCCAGTCTCTGTTGCTCTGCGGCCATACTCCTACCTGCCCTGTTTGACGTGATTTCTACAAACTTTAACAATCTGATTCACAAGGAGCTGAACGATCCAGTAACTGGATAAAGACTTATGGGTGAAACAGACATTACTGCAGAACAAGAGAGCACCAATACTCCACATCAGAGGCAGAGCTATCGATAGACCTTGGTGTTTGAGGCCCCACTGCTGGTGATGGAATCAGCAGTTCCTTTCAGTGTACTGAATCAGTAGAATTGGTTCAGTAAAATGATTCATTCAAAGGATTTGTTCACCAAATTGTTCAGTACTTCTCCACAGCTCTGCCTGCGAATCAGAATTTAATAAGCTGCAGCATAGTCAAACGTTTCGTTATACTTGCAATTGTACTAAAAACAGTCAGCAGTGAATAATGAGCCAGAGAGCTGGGAGTTGAGTGAGATAAAGCTACAGTTCACAAACTGAAAGCTGCTACAATGATCATGTTTCCCCTCTTCTGTTAAGTACTTTAAAAAATCAAAAACAAAATCACTCACAGACTGTTTGACTAAGAAGAGCTGCTTCAATCAGTATCACTGACATATAAAGAAAGAGGGAGGGCGGGATGGAATGACTCTTACAATCAGAGAGGAGAGTGCAACTCAAGTTGAGAAATGAACGACTCTTTTCAGTAAGTGATTCAGTTCACCCGAATGATCTGATCATTTTGAAACAATGATTTACACATGACCCATCACTACCCACTGCTCATTTTACCAACCAGTTAGGAAGTCCCTCGAGATGATGTCATCATTTCAGGTAGTCTTATGAAGATCTTGTGATATTTTTTAGAGCGAAGCATTTTGATTTGTTTGCAGTCCGATTCAGAGATTTCTGCGTCATGTGAATATGTAAAGGTTTGAGAATCTGCATATGTTCAGCCTGAACATCAAGCATTGTTACTAAATATCCAAGTTTACAATATGGAATTTAGAGTACCTGCTCTTTAATGCAATCCCTAAGCTTGGGGAGTGTAATATTGCAAAATAAAAACAGAGCAAAAAGTATACCCATATTTATGAACAGTATTCAATTAAAATAATTATAGGTTTTTGTAATTGTTAATTTATAAATGCACTTTCTTTATCCTTTATTTCAACAGTGATTTTAAATGTTACTGTCCTGCTGATTATCAAAGGCACTGTACAGCTGCCTGTGCCTGGACTGCAGGACAGAATTTTTTACATCAAAAAATCCACATTGTGTAGCCTCACAATTCAACATGATGACTTAATTCACTATCTTAATAATACTCATGTGAAAAATAATTGTTTTTTTAAATTAGATATCACCTCTCATTAGGTCCTTGGAGTTTTTTAGACACCGTCATGAGAAAAAAAAACAAGGTTTTGATAACAGGATTCATGTTCATAGTTACCTTCACAAAAAAGTCACTCCTCTGGGTTGAGAGAATTTAGAACTCAAGTGTCCTCAAAGTATGCATTAAATAAAAGAAACTGACTGAATTCAAAGTGATGAAACAGAAAATTTAAAAAAAATTTCTTCCTGACTCAGGGGCACAAGACCCTGAATAAAAAAGTGAATAATTTTGAACTCTTTAATTGTCTAAACTTCACCTACTTTCCTGCTGTTGTCAAGCCAGTGAGCAGTGAGCCTGAGAGCGGCGTACACATCACAAGCAGAGGTTGTTGTGGTCACGGGGACGTGCTGGTCCGGCGCTCCATTGACTGGGCTGCTCTAATCAGTGTTGATGGAGTGTGAGGAGGGATGCTAATCTGGGTCATTGCATATGTAAATGCACAGCTGGGATCTTCGCAGTGCCCAAACACATCAGCCAGGGTGTCTGAGTGTCAGCCGACATTAGCTCCAACACGCCGAGTGGACAGGAGTGATAAACACACCCCACAGAGTGCTGTCCTATGACGGGGGAGGAGAGGAGGGGGAGGAGAGGGATCACCAGCAGGGTTGATTTCAAACTTCCCATCAGTCTCAGCAGCAGGGATGAAGACACCAGACTCTTTAAAACGGGTGCAATGACAAAACTTTTTTCATTCAATTTTACTGCTTTCTTAGCTCCAACACAGGAATGAAATAATTAGAGAAAATAAAAACTCAAATTGAAATACTAAATGAACTAATCTCATCGGATAGAGGATGTGAAAAGTCTTGAAGGCAGCCATATCTGGATGCAAATGCTTTGGTTGACTCTTATATGTGGCTGTTTCTGGATAATAAGAGCTGTTTAAATTCTTGTATGTATGCTATAGACTACATATCTTGTCTTATGTTCTATGACTGTTTTTATGTACAGCTGAAACTCTGTTCACTGCTGCTGTTAGGCCAGGACACTCTTTAGAAAGAGATGTTTAACCTCAATAAGATTTTTCTCCTGGTTCAATTAAAAAAAAAAAAATACACGTTTAAATAAAAAAAAAAAAAAAACACTTTAAAAGGCGATTTATGGGCGAAATATAAGATGTAATAAAATAAAAATGTTTTAAAAAGGTAAGTTTGTGATGTAAAAAATGTCACTTAGAAGTGAACACCTCAGTATGAAAAAAGCGCACCTTGTTTCAATATAAAAAGAGCAGAAATGTGTTGTTCAACTATACCAAATTAGAGGAGAAGAAAGAGTTTGTTTGATTAAAGTTGAAAATTGTTATCTGTCTTTTTGTTGCTCGTTCTGATTGTAATGTCATAGTCTTTAACAAAACGTATGCTTTAGCTTCTATCTGAAAGCTGTTGTCTCTTTAAAGCCCTGTTTCCCCCAAGTGGTTCAGTTCAGTTTGTCTCGGGACGTCGAGCAATTTGTGGCCTTTCATTTGAGTGAAATTGGGAAAGGTCCCCAAATAACTGACCCATACTGTCCCACTTTTTGGCACCCTTCTGTTTTGGCACCACACTGATCCAACCCCAGAGGGTGGAGCTAGAAACACTGCAGTCAATTGATTGGTTGCACACGTAACCTTGTCATGTTTAAATCTCCAGTTGACTTTGTGAAAACAACTTTATTTTTGTTTGGAAAACGGCGTCACCAAACAGTGTGAAGCTGCTGTTGAAATCAAGTCATGTTTTTCTTATTCATTGGATTTCTTAGTGGAGTATATTGTGTCGCTGCCACACTACTGCGTAGCTGACGCAGCTATCGGCATTCAGCTTACACACCACTTACCAAGAAGGGCAATAGTTGGCTGTGGAAAAACAAACAGGATCAGGTTTTTACTGATCCAACCTGTACCAAACTGTACTGATCCATAACGGACCACTTAGTCAAAGTGGGGCTAAAGGCTCCCCGCTCCACAAACCCCGTCCCCTCTGATTGGTCTATCAGGAGTGGCGCTATGGGCAGACCTTGGAGTTTGAGGCCCGCCCCACTTATGTGTCATGAATCAGTTACTAAATTCTTACGTGAAGATCAAATTATCTCAAGGAGATCTTGTGATATTCTAAAAATGGAGCGTTGGCTAACCTAACCCTAAAATTTGAATATGTAGAGGTTTGAAAATCTGCACATGCTCAGTTTCAACATCCAGTATTCCATGTTTAAAATATAAGAAAACAGAGTACCCCCTCTTTAACAGACACTACCCCCTCTTTAACAAAAAAAAAAAAAAAAAAAAACAGAGAATACCCCCTCTTTAATAAAAATAGATGAGGCAGTCTTATTTAGAAAAAAAAAAAACAAAAACAAAAAAAAAACAACCGGAACAACACAGTTAGTCTGTAAATAACTGTATTTAAGTTTTCCTATTACCTAATAAAGCTGATAAAAATTTTAAAAAATCAGTATTACAACGATTTATATCTTCACTGCCCGCCGTATGCATCCACCTGCAACACCTACATGTTTGAGTTTCTGTGAAAATAAAATCATATAGAAGGGTTTTGGATACTGTATCAATACTCAGGGTGTAAAGCTGTAAAAACACTTCCTATAGGTTTATCCAGCGCTCCGTCAGGTCTGGTACAATTGATCTTCTGTGGCTAAACGTATTGATTCTTGAAGCTTTAAAAACATGGGACCAGTATTCAATATTTAGCTTCAGGTTCATCCAAAACAGCAAATATTACTCCACAGCAGCAGCAGCAGTCTGCCATTGTGCGGCCCCATGGGGAATGCTGGACTGAAAAATGTGAGGGTCTCGCTGTCCCTCATCAGAGCCTCTTCTTGTGGCTGAAGTGCTGCCATCAGTGGGTACTCGAGCTGCTGAGGGCTGTGTCACTCAGTGCTCCCTGCTTTGTGTGGAGAAACCTCTTTATAGACGAGCAGCACTCATTACTTCAAGTGTTTTACCCTGCCAGGACTCCAGCTCTGTGTTCAACAGTCTCAGAAATTTCCCACCCCCTGTATTCATCTTCACCTTTCTAAATTTATAGTGACTCACAGAGCAGCTCTAAAAATAGACGGGCACTTTGGGTTTTGATGGACAACTCGTATTACTGCATTTTAAACTGAAAGCTTACAATGGTGCCAAGATGAATGATCTCTGTGATGCTCAGCACAACTAGCATCAGTCAGCTCCTCTTGGCAAGATGTACATACACTGTAAAACAACACTGAAGGCAATGTTTCCATCTGAATTTGAGAAAGTGTCTCTGTATGACTGTATGGATAGAAACTCACTCTACAAAGCTTTTCAGACTTAAATATTTACACAGTCATTACACTGAAACAGATATAGGCGTCTATTACAGACCACCACCTTGACTTAAAGTACAGATACATCATTATGGAACGAATTTCCCGTCTTAAATCAAGAGCGGTATTTTATTGATTTCATGCTCAGATTTCGTGATTTTGTCAAAACTCTGCTCTTGCGCTCAGATTTGCTCTGCGAGTGCTCAAACTGTGTCCTCACACTCGGTTATGATGCTGCTTGTGCAGATTTCCTGTGCTCAAGCTCTGGTTCTTCTTCTTGCGCTGAGGGAATTTCTGCTCACAGATCTCTGTCTGCTCTCAAATATTTTGTGGA
The DNA here is from genome assembly GCF_033239565.1 of Halichoeres trimaculatus. Lineage (NCBI taxonomy): Eukaryota > Metazoa > Chordata > Actinopteri > Labriformes > Labridae > Halichoeres > Halichoeres trimaculatus. The sequence continues at coordinate 34,884,842 of NW_027437183.1, forward strand.
TCAACCAATAGAAGGCTGACTAGTATTGACCAATCAGATTGTCCCTGTTTGTTTACAGGTGCGTTCGCTTCGTTTTATGGAGCTTTGCATACAGGGGGGCACTCTTTCAATCTGGTTTATCAGCCCCTGACCTCTAGGGCTGTATTAAATTTAATTTCTTTATTTTTTTTGTCCACTGTTGGAATCAAATATAGAATAAAATAGAATAGTATAGAATAGAAAATACTTTATTTATCCCCGAGGGGAAATTCAGGGGTCACAGCAGCAATCAAGAAAACAAAAGTAAGAAAGTGTATAGAAAGTGCTAAAAGGTCCATAAGAAAATAGATGACGACATCCCGTCCACCACTCTCCAGCCCAGCCAGTCTCCACCTCCACAGGGTCCAGGACTGAGCCTCCCCAGCAGTCTGTTCAGTCTCTGTCTCCTGGATCCTGTCTGCCCACAGCAGGCGAAGCTCCTCCAATGTAGCGCCGGCGTCCGATGTCAGCTCTGTCAGCCACGTCCGTGAACAGCACGATGCCACTCTGCCCTCCAGCAGCCCCTCTGCCGCTGGGTTAGCACGGCTAGCTCGTCCATCCCACCGAAGACAGATCCCACGTTCCCAACAACGATGGATGGAAGGACAGGTCCACGTCGTCACCTCCCAGCTCACACCTGAGAACCAGCACGTCGTCCTCACCTCCTCCTCCTCACCTTGAGGGAAATCATCAAGCCCTACACTAGTAAGCATTGACATGCTACAGGCTGCTAACAGCTAATTTCACATGTAAACAATGCAGCCATGGTTACATGTAGGATCTCCAGACAAACACAGGAGAAAAGTAGTAAAAATATTGCTGAAGACACAAAAAGTTTGGTGTCCATGACCAACAATGAACCATACAAAGTAATGATCCACTCCAAACACAAAGATGACAAAAAAGAGACAAAAAAATTACAAAAAATGGACAAAGAAGAGAGAGCTGCTGCAACAGGCAGCTACTTGGGCAACGCCGAGCAACGGATGAAAGGCACCGCTGCAGACAGCTCTGCTTCTCTCTCCTCCTGTCCCACCAGTGCGCTAAAAACCTCAGATCAAACAACTGAGCACATGTGGTGCATCACTCTCTCTGGTCAAATAATCTTGGTGAAATTCTGTAGTGTGGTGGTCAGTATTTTCAAATCTTGTAGTTAGAGTGTGCTTAAGATTTAAGAGAAGATGATCTGTGAAGATTCTCCTTATGTGTGAGATACAGCCCGATTTCACAATCTTTTAGGATTTTTAAAACCCTGTAGTGTGAGCCAGGCTTAAAGTGACATTTTAGAATGTGGAAGTGTGGCCTCTACATGTTTACATTTGAATTTGAGTTCAAACCTGAGAACAAACAGAATTCTGGAACCTCTTCATTATGAGTCACAGTGGAGCCTTTTCCATGAGCAGGTCTATGAGAGAGCAGCTTTCCAAGTGGTCATTTCAAACTGGTCGTTTGCTGGAAACACAAGTGTCTGACTAAGAGCCAACCAATCAGAAAATGTATCAGAAAAAGGAAGCAGGAAACTCTCAGGTCGACAGAAAGACCTGCAGAAAAAGAACTGCTCACAACAACGCCATGAACAGCAACAAGTTGAGAAGCAAGCTAAACCTGAAGACCTTCAAAAATCAGGTCCAGGGAAAAGCTGTGAACACCAGCATGTTGGAGGTGGATAAACTCCGCCGAGATGCAGGCAGGCTCAACCAGATGTTGAATCAAGAGAGGAACACCTGCCAGCTAGAGAAAAAGGAGAAGGCTGCACTCTGCAAAGACCTGGACGTGGCCAAGAGGAATCTCCTCAAAGAGAAAAATCTCAGAAAGGTCCACGAGAACAGGTGCAAGGAGCTGGAGGCACTGCTGAAAAACGCCTCAGCCCAAATTCCTCCTCTGCAGCTGTTGCAGACCACGAAGGCAGCTAATGGTGGGAATGACCGCATGGAGGTGGACAACGCTGAGCTGGACCTCGAGAGGTGGAGGAACAGGCGCCTACAGAAGGAGCTGGAAAAGCTCAAAGGTGCTCACAGCCAGCTGCAAGTCCTGCACCAAAGTCAGACTAATGACGCCAAGAAGATGGTGGATGACCTCAGAAAACAAGTTCAGGTCTATGCTGACAAGGTCGCACAAGATCAGGCCACCATGGCGGCGATGACCAGAGAGCATAACGCCCTGCTGCAGAAGAGCACAGAGGACAAGGCTACCATGGAAGCCATGACGAGGGAAAACAACGCCCTGCGTCAAAAGATGGCAGAAGAGAGCCAGAAATACCAGGCTCATCTCAAGTACGCTGAGCAGGTGCTACAGTCACAACAGCGTGAGCTGCAGGAGCAGAAGAGCGCCAACGACAAAGCTCTTCAGGATCAGGGTGCTCACACATCCCTCAGAGCTGAACACCAAGCTCTCCTCCAGAAGACAGCGGAGGAAAACAAGAGGCACCAAGCTGATCTGCTCACTGCCAGGCAGACAGCAAACACCCTGCAGCAGGAGCTTCAGAGACAAACACAGGCTCATGATGACAAGGTGTCCAAGGACAGGGCCGCCATGGAAGCCATGACGAAAGAGCAAAACGCCCTGCGTCAGAAAATGGCAGAGCAGAGCCAGACCTACCAGGCTCATATGCAGCACGCTGAGCAGGTGCTGCAGTCACTACAGAGTGAGCTCCAGAAGCACAAGACGAACAGTGCTTCCAAGGACCAGTCAGCAATCACCTCCTTAAAAGCTGAGCATCAAGCAGCCTGCCAGAAGATGGCGCAGGAGATGACCTCCCTGAAGCAGTTTGCTGCTCATAGAGAGCAGATGTTTGGACAAGAGGTGGAGAAGCTAAACGCTCAGCTCCAGGCCAAGAATAAGGTCCAGAAAGAATACGAGGAGCTTCGAGACAGGACCAACGCCAGGGAGGAAGAGTTTAAAGCAGCCATACTGGAGGAGAGGAGGACAAACGCTGCTACCAGACGAGAGATGGAGATGTATAAATCAGCTCACCAGAGGCTCACAGAGAGGCAAATGCTCCTCTCCCAGAACTTGAAACAGTCTGGACGCAACCCTGGGACCTCCTGAAAGTGACGCAGCCGCAGAGCTGGACCTCTCCTCTCCTCTCTTCTCCTCTCCACCTTCCCAAATCCCTGTGCCTCTCCCCAGACCTCTTTCACTGCACATATTCTGTGCTAACATAGCACATCAACCACTTTATGTGGCATCTTTGTGAACATGCTTAAAAAAAAAAAAAAAAAAACATTCAATGGTTCATTCATATTTCATGTAAGGGGTGTTTCCATGTTGTGGCGAGAGGTGTAAAAAGAAGTAAAACTGTTAGTCAGTGGTGTCTATTGTTATGATAAGTCCTTTCTTTAAAGGTTTCAGCTCCTGTTTTCATTCATAGCAACTTGAACAAGTCCAGTAAAGATTTGGACTAACAGCACAAAGCTGGGGACACTTGTTGCATGATTTCCTGTTCACATTACAGACATGTCTCAGAGCACAGGGCTGCCAGCTGCGCTAAATATAGACTGCTACTAAACCAATCTTAAGAGTGTAGCATGTGACCTGAGCCATGTAGCTTTATGAATATTGAAAAAATTAAATGATGTTGTAATAGTATGAGCAGGGCCCTGGGTATTTTTCTGTTTTTGCTAACTGTGTTTATCAGGGTAACTACATGAAAATTACTGATTTCTTAACCTTTAAGGACAGGATAATATAGATGTGTGTGTTAATCCTTATAAGAATGGTTTTGTAACAGCAATATTACTTCGGTTAAATATATATATATATATATATATATATATATATATATATATATATATATATATATATATATATATATATATAAACCTTTTAAAGTGAAATGTGATGCAGAGACTTAACTTTGGATTCACATTTTTTGAATTAGGTAAACTTGAAAGATCCATTAAAACAAGTATTGTTTGTCAAACCCAAATTATCACAGGTTAAATAAAGCATACAATGAAGTAGCATGTGCACTATGTGGTAACTCACAGTCCTTCAGTTCTCCTCAGCAGTGAGGATGAAGAGGAGAAGCATGGTGATGGTTAATGGGTAGATGAATGAGGGAGGGCTCACAGAGTGGCAGCAAACAGAGCAGAATGAAGTAGTAGCTGATGCCATGGGAGACGTCTAACTTCCAGCAGCTCCAACGAGAGCGTCCTGGTTCACTGTGAACACTAACACATTTCTCAGTCTTATATTAGTCCTCAAAAGTTCCTTTACCTATCACACTGACTGCATATAAGATTCAAACTAGCTAACAACACTAACACATGCTAACAGTACACTACGACAACTCCTACGACACAAAAAATACATGCTAATGTGCTAATCACAATTAGCAAATCAAGTTCAGACAACCCACATTTTGCTGAAGCAGTAAAAAATATTATGCACAAAGTTTGCTATTCTCAAACGGTCTGTAACTTGTCGGTAAACTCTGGACACGATAAACCTCTGCAGCTTCACTCCTAATTTTCTGTCTGTGTGACGACATGTCTCATCACGTCCTGCCCCTCTGCCTTCCTGGTTATTGGATTTGGATTTGGCCACTAGCTCCGAGGGGCTTTAAATTTGAAGGACTTTTATCTAATTGCAGAGTAAAGGTCTTTGCACACTAAGTCTGTTTTTTTCGGATGCGTTTTTTTGATCTGTAATCCAAAAATAAAACAAAACAAAACAAAACTCACCAACAGACACCTTGCACAGAGAATCTGATCTGTTTATTTTGTATTAACTGTGAAAAATTCGCAAGACGAGAAAAATGGGATCGTCAAGCAGTGATCAAGCAATTGATCCTGAACAGCGGCTGTCAGTTTGTTTAAGGTATGCACAGCATGCCCAACCCATAGACTGTATAAAGAGTGGACAGTGTGGCTCTGCCAGTTACCATTGTACTGTTTTGAAGCCAAAATTCCCCAGTCACAGACGCAGCTATTAAAGCAGTTGTGCAGCCAGAGCCTGCGCAGTAGAGCCTGTGAGGGATTCTAGGAGAATCTAAGTGGAGCTTGGTGACGAAAATAATATATATATATATATATATATTTTTTTTTCTTTACAGAGTCTAATCAGTTCTTGACTCTACCTCATGACATTTTTTACAATCTCAGGAAAAAATACACAAGAACAGCAGCTGTCAATCATTGTTAAACATTACATAAAACCTTGTTTTTCACCTCTTATTACTAATGAAAACAAAACTCACCAGAAAATAGAGGACCTGAATACAAAGCAGCCAAATGATATCTTCAAATCACCACAACAATCAGACGAGAGATACATTTTTACGAGGAGTATCAGCTTTTTAAAGGGTGACCTCAGCTAATCTGGAATGACAGGAGAGACAGATTTTTTTACCTATACTGCAGCCAGCCACCAGGGGGAGCAGTTTTAGTGGTGAGCTCACTTAGAGCTGAGCAAGATGACGGCCATTTTTTTTTTTTTTTTACAGTACACACACACACACACACACACACACACACACACACACACACACACACACACACACACACACACACACACACACACACACACACAGACTTCACTCATCAACCAAACGTCCCCTGGAATGTGTTGAGAAAATATGTCAGAAAATGTTCTAATGTGATGTTATAAGCAGCCTACAGTGTCTCTGAATAGCCTCACTACCTTGGAAATCTGCTGGGCAGATGCAAAAGATCAAAAATAATGAAAAACTTGACTTACATATCATGGAATAATTCATTGTTTGATGAGCGTGACAAAGTCATTGTGCAAAGGTCTTAACTGTCAGTTTGAATCAAGAGTTGTTATGTTGAACATGATTTTACATACAGAATGTTACCTTTTTGTAGTAAATACAAGAAATTATAGATTCAGTTTGAGTTTGCATTGGGAGCTTTATCCTGTACAGTACATATCTGAATTATTTGTCAAAAGGTGCTGCTGGTCTTAAATCTCATTAATAAATGTTTTTGTAACTTGTGTTTTACAGTGATGACTTCAGACTTCCGGATGTAGTTAATGAAAGTGTAACCACCATGGGTGTTACCTAAGGGAAAATGTGTTATACTTTGCTACCAAATTATCTTGTTTACAAGGGGGTCCTAAATAATGGGAATTTATTTGTTCTTGTTGATTAAGAAGGGGTAATATGTTTTTATTCTTTATTCTGTCCCTCTGGTTCTCCTGTCCTATATCGCATAATTATCAGTTTTAGAAAATCCTTTTTTTGCTATCAAAGGTTTTTTTTTTTTTTTCATTTTTCATTTATTTATTTATTTATTTATTTTGTTTTATTTATTTATTTAATTATGTATTTATTTATTTTATTTTATTTTATTTTATATTATTTTATCTTATTTTATTTATTTATTTATTTATTTATTTTCAGAAAACTCTTATTTCAGCTCTCTCCTTCACAAAATCTCCTCTGGAGGCTTGTCCAGAGTCAAATCTTTGAGCAGTCCTTTGTGTTTGAGACCCGCTCCTTCAATGTGTCATTGATCACTTAGGAGATCCTGAAGACATCTTACTTTTTTTTTTCTCTAGAGTGGGCCGTTTGATTGGAAAAAAATGAGAGGGATTTTAACAACATATGAACATGTAGAGGTTTGAAAATCTGCACATGTTCAGTTTGAACATCCAGCATTGTTAGTTAAAAACATGTTTAAAATATGGGAAAGCAAAATACCCCCTCTTTAAAGTTTGATTTAAAGGTTATTCACACAGTACTCTGTTGTTTTTGTGCTTGGAGCCATTCCTCTCATTTCTCTGCTTCTGTTTTCTCATCTTGGTTTCTCATTGAGTCATCTGACAGACTTTATCAGACCTCTTTGAGATGTCCTTTGAAGTCTGGGGTTACAGCTGCATCCAGAGACTGTCTTAGCGGTGGTCTGCAATGTGAAACAGCTCACTGGTGAAAAAATATGTTAACGTGCAGAATCAAGAGTTTTTTCAGATGTGTAATAATGTTTCATTTTATATACAATAGGTGCTTCACAGGGAGTGAAATCAAAGAATCCATTTTTCCATTTTGACGCCATATTTGCTCTTAAAAACAGAGAAATACCACCAAAGGACAAAGCTCCCTGACTCCATTTAAGAAGTTCCTCTATTGGTGGGTTACATTAAATGGCGCTAGGATACCAGTCAAGCCCCAATTACCATAAGGAAAGGTCAGGTGCTAAAAACACCATTGGCTACTAAATTTGACAGAGTCAGCGCGTGAAGCTCCTCGTCTTATCTTTACCTCACACCGCTCACAGTCACCTGCAGATCTCACTCCTCCGCCCCACAGTTTACTCTCCTCTCTTCCCACGCTCTGCCGGCTGAGTGGAGTGTGTGTCTTGTGTCAAGTCTGATTCTGTCCGGCTGATATTGTGAGGATGGGGTGTGTGTGGAGAGGGGGGTGCGGTGACGAGGAGTGGAGCAGAATGATGATCAGAGCAGCCGCTGCCCTTTTCTTCTGATCACACATTACTGTGCAACAGACTTGTGTCAGAACAGCAGCGGCGTGGAGATGCGTACAAAGGCCAGCGTCAATCAAGAGGGCTATTCATCTGTCTGGGGCCGTAACCCCCACACCTCATCTGTTCCTCCTACCTGTTTGTCTGACAGCTGGATGTGCAGGCCGGCCGAGGCGGAGGAGCTGACAGCTCGACCCAAGATGAATGAAGAGCCTCACTCTGCAATGAGTTACACACTTTAATTAAAGCACTGACAACTGCTCATAAATAAGTCTTTAGATGAGGACACTAAATCAAATCTGGCGTTTTGAAGCTGTGACTGAGCTCTGCAGTGCAACGTCCTACATTTTGAAAACACACTTCCATGTTTTTTTGTCTCTTTTGCAAAATTAACCTAGAAGAAGTTCACGCCCACAAGGAGAAGTATCACTCTCAGTGTCCGCGTGACACATTGTCTTTTCTTTAACCGAGTTCCTTCTCCATCTGTCTTCAGTTTCTCGACATGTGGTCACTGTCAGCAGCCGTCAATCCGACAGGTTTCCATGAAAGTGGGCGCTCAGCGTTGGGTTGGGCCTTCATCCTCCTGTGATGGGATAAACGTGTGGAGCTGTTCGCCTGCAGGCAAGGTCACCATCAGAAAACGAACACCTTTGTGATGGTGTTGTTCGCTTGCCGGTGCAGCTGACGGAGTCAATATGTGAAGGACGTTACAGCTTCAGATGTTTTCCTGCAGGTTCTGCTGCTGACAAATAAAACATCCTGTTCAACATTTGACCAGAAACCTTCCTAGTAAACGGTTATTCCAACCAAAGATGGCCGACTGTGGTGCTTCTCACTCAGACTCTGATAATATGAACAGACTGACCAATACACTAACAGTCCACCTGCCTCCCCTGAGAACTCAGTCTTGAATTCTTCGTTAGGACTGGTTACTACCTTTTTATTAATTTAGATTTATTTTAAAGGTCCCATATTATGCAAAAAACACTCTATTAAGTATTTTTGTGAAATTTGTGGGTCTTTGGCTTTCCTCCCAGCCCACAAAATGTGATATTTAATGACAAAACCTGCACTTAGTAGTGCTTTTGAATATAAAATCCTGACCTAAAACGAGCTGTTTGGAATTCCCGGGGTTTGCCGATGTCAGCGATTCCCTTTTTTGACCAATCAGGAGCAAGTCTGACCTGATTGGTCCATTGGTAATATAATATAATATGTTGTATATGTGCCCTCAATATATTATTCCATGTATATCAACTATATAATATATTGGAAAAATAATATATTACAATATATTACAATACATTTAAAAAAATATATTGGTACATACATTTTTTTTTCGTAAGGGTATTTAGCCACAAATAGATACTTTCTTGTAATTTATACACCTCAAGAAGTAAGAGGCAATTTCCCTTCTGAAAGTGTTGTGTTTAGTAATAGTTTGCTTAAAGAATAGTGTTCTGTTACTGAGTACGCCAGTCATACTGAAATTTGTTTACTGTTTAATGCAGGTTTTTGCTGACAAGCAACACTGACAAAAATTAATTGTACTCTTTTTGCACAAAATAACATACGAAAGCTGAAGAGAAACTGTGGGCCAAAAACCGAGGTATAGACTGTTCTGTGTGTTACCTGTACCGTTACAGCCATAGAGGTAACAGTATGAAGAGTAAAGCGTGTGATTTTGTTTTGCAGCTGGCTTCACCTGCCATCACAAGGTGGTACAGAGGCAGAACAGCCCCTACCTTAGGGAGGTGAGCTGTGTATTTCTAGAATCAATATCATTCATGTTCAAACGCACACATCTTGAAAATCTAGAGCCACTGATGAACCCACAGAGTGTGTGGGAGGAAGTACCCAAAGGAAATCCGTGGACACAGATGAAGAACAAACTCCTCAAAGAAAGGCTGCGGACAGCAGGGAATCAAGCCAGGAGTCTGTTTGTTTAGGATAGACGTGTGAACACTGTTATCATGTCTCTAAAAGCTGCTTCAAGAAAGGCACAAGGTGTGAATTTGGTAAAGCCATGAGCTTGAGGTTGTGGTTAAAAATCTGAAGAGTTCATGTGCTGCTCTTCTTCTCCATAAAGAAGCTTTTTGCTCTGCCCGGCCAACGCGCTCACACGGCTCAGGCTTTGAGTTTGCAGTGAATATGAATCGAGTATTAATGGAGTAGCTCACAGTTAAGGAATGAAACAGGATCTGGAGAGGGTGCCTTAATGTTTTTGTGGGTGCAGGTTGCAGTGCCAATAAAATTTGGAAGTGCAGCTACTGCAAAAACAGCATCTTAAAAATCTTTTCTGTTCCATGTAGAAAAAGATTTGTTCCCGTTGAGCCAACTGCATCCTTCATTTACACCATATTTTCATAAGGCAGTAACTATCTTAGACTGAGCAGATGGTCACACTGACACTGTCGGCCAGACAGCAGACTGCTACACAACACTCGAGCCAGACTCTGAACAAAAGCCCACATTAGCTTTCCTGCTTATGTCTTCTTTTTTCACTACTTACAATCCTTAAATCACATTTTGTGCTACATTTGAGCTCGTTGGACGAGACGTTGAACACTCAGCAGCGGCTCATTTGTTCAGTGATTGTCAGTTTCTTATGGCCTTTACAGACAGAAGAGCTTAATGAAAAACAAAGTGACAGTCTAATTATTGAGTTGACTCGTGGATAAGACACTGGTGGCAGAGTTTGATCCTGGAATACACAGGAGTTACATTTACTGGCTACTTCAATAGGTTCACCTGTTCAACTGCTCGTTAACACAAATTTATTAACAGCCAATCAGATGACAGCAACATAATGCATAATTTCCTGTAGACACTAAGAAGACAAAGTTCAAAGTGAGCATCAGAATGGAGAAGAAAGCTGCTCCAACGCTGCTCCAACGCTGCATGTTAAACATGTTTATTTACCTTCTGATGTCACTGAAGTCAGGCTGGGGCAGACTGCAGGTTGTCTGACCCTCTGCTTGTTAACCAGCACTTGGAATGTTACCTCTAAACTCTGTGTCGCTGCCTGAGCTGTCAATCAAACACAGACGTGTCCTTCAAGCCAGCTGAGTATGTAAGGTGTTCCTGAAGATCTGTCTTATTGAGCAAAAACTACTGATTATTACAACCTGATGACCAGTGATGGGAAAAAGCATGTTGAATATGAAAATAATAAAAAAAAACACAATTGTTTTTTAAATTGATAAAATGAATGCTGATATCTAACAGCTGCTATCTGACCTGGCTCCATCAGCCTCGCTCAGAAGAGGAGCTGCAAAAAAAAATGTGTTTTGATTTTTTTTTTTTTTTGTCCTTCTTTGATGAGGGGGAGGGATGACAGACATGTAAGTCATGATGATTGGCTAAAGGCTGAGAACAATTTCATGGTAAGCCAATCGGAGTTAGAGTTCAGGAAGGTGGGCGTTGTCATCACACCCCAACAGCACAAGAGAGAACTGAATGGAGAGTCCAGAGCGGTCTGTAAGGATATAACTGGTCACTTATGTATCTGATTGATTCATTTTTATTGATTCAAATTATATTAATGTAGGAGAAATTCTGTTACTAATTCAACTACTAGTGACTATTAAATGACTTTTTCAACGTAAGCATAAATGCATGTTTTTATCCACTGCACTTGTGATTCATCACCCAGTGCTCTGATTTCATTTAGAAGCTCTGCTAAAAGTGATTTTATGGTTAAATTTGTAGTGATGCTAGATGATGGAGCTGAATTGTAAAACAGAAAAAGGACAGAGAAAAGCTAAAGGGAGAGTTCAAGGCTAAAACATGAGCTAAAGGCTAGGACACAAGCTCAAGGATAAATCACAGGCTAAAGGCTAAGATACAAGCTCAAGGCTAAGACATGAGTAACAGCTGATACATGAGCTAAAGGACAAGAGCTAAAGGCTAAGACACTACCTAATGGCTAAAACCTAAGCTAAAGGCTAAGACACTAGCTAGAAGCTGAGACATGAGTCATGGCTAAGACTCTAGCTAAACGCTAAGACATAAGTTATGACTAAGACATAAGCTAAAGGCTAAGACATTGGCTTTAGGCAGAAACACAAGTTACAGCTAAGACAAGAGCTCAAGGATACGACACTAGCTAAAAGCTAACACATGAGCTAAGGGCAAAAACACAGGTCATAGGCTAACGCACAATCTGAAGGCTATTGCAGAGTCTAAAGGCCACAACACAAAACAAAAGCTGAAATGCAAGCTAAATGCTAAACACAAGCTAAAGGCTAAAACACAAACTAAAGGCTAAAATTTAGGCTGAAGACTTAAAAACAAAGCAAAGGCTAAAATATTGGCTAAAGGCTTAACACAAGCCAAAGGCTAAGACACAAGCTAAAGGCTAAAACACAATCTATAATCTAAGACACGAGCTAAAGGCTAAAACACAATCTGTAAGCTAAGACACAAAATAAAGGCTAAAGCACAAGCTAAAGGCTAAACACAAGCCAAAGGCTAACATTCCAGCTAAAGAATAACACAAACTGAAGGCTAAAATTTAGGCTAAAGACTTAAACACAAGGCAAAGGCTAAAATATTGGCTAAAGGCTAGGACACAAGCCAAAGGCTAAGACAAGAACTAAAGGCAAAAACACAATCTAAAGGCTAAAACAAAATCTAAAGGCTAAAACACAAGCTCAAGATTAAACACAAGCCAAAGGCTAAAATTCCAGCTCAAGATTAAACACAAACCAAAGGCTTAAATTTAGGCTAAAGACTTAAACACAAGGCAAAGGCTGAAATATTGGCTAAAGGCTAGGACACACGCCAAAGGCTAAGACAAGAGCTAAATGCTAAAACAAAATCTTAAGGCTAAAATACAAGCTAAAGGCTAAACACAAGCCAAAGACTGAAATTTGGGCTCAAGACTCAAAAAACAGGCAAGGCTAAAAAAAATATGGGCTTTAGGCTGAGACACAAGCTGAAGGCTAAAATTTCAGGCTCAAGACAAAAACACGGGCTAAGGGCTTAAACCGGGCTAAAGGCTAAGACACAAGCTTAAGGCAGTCATAAATCATTTCAAATAGAAGAAAGCACACAGTTACTGATGTTTTATGTTTATTTTCCACTTTGAGTATCTGGTAACGTGCGCTCTGTAAGACGTCCTCATTTACTAAAAATATAATTTTCAAAAGTAATTTACAAAACAACCCTCTGAAAAGCCAGGATCAGGGGTAAATGGTCTGAAATGTAAAAAGACCAAAAAACTCAGTGTAAAGTGATTGAAGATGTAAAAAGAGAAAACAGAGGAGTGAGTAATGGAGATGTCAATCATTTTAGACAGGAGAGAGTAAGACTCAGGGAAAGTGAAAGCAGGATTAAACATTGATAGTAATAAAAGAGAAAAGCTGGCAGTGTAGAAGGCAGAGAGCAGGAGTGGTGAAAGGATAAGTGGGAGGAGAGGTTAGGACAGAGCTGGAGCCAGGATGAGAGTGAGTAAGAGCAAGGTGCGTGTCAGAGGTAGAGCAGGTGGAGAGCAGGAAGTAAGGAGAAAGACAGGAGTGCAGTGAGGAGGTGTGAGGGGGAGTCAGGGAGGCCACCATGACACATGGGCAGAGGGAGGGACCCCGAGCTGTTGTCAGTGTCGTGCTCCTGATGCCCTCCTCCTGCCTCCTCCTGCCTCTCCTCTGCTGTAATAACTTGTCAGATCGATGACTCTCCAGACAGTCAGGCTTTTTACTGACGCACAGACAAAGTGTGTGACATTTCTGCCTCTTCCTCAGGTCACCCGCACACACTCCTTCCTGTTAGTGTTTATGAAGCTAACAACAAGTGCACAATGAGCAGCTCATCTGCTAACACCTAAAGGAGACACCTGGGAGATGAAGGGTTGAAGCTTAACTCATTTGCTGCCATTAACATCTATAGACGTTAATTCAATTCCAACTGTTTCCTGCGTCTATGGAATTACTGATGTTTTTCATTATTTGTCAGTCAAAATCCTGCTTGTAAACTACTGTGGGTGAGGGCAGTGTGCTCTTTAGATAAGAGATCAGCATGGATATAAGGCAAAGATGTGAGATGACAGAGACATAGCAAGACGCTGCAAGTCAGAAAAGTTCAGGCAGCTCACGCTCCAACTAAGGTGGTGTCGCGGTAGCTCAGAAAAAGCGGTGCGATTGTGAGAAAAGACGACAGAGATCATGGAGAGGATCAAAGGATGGGGCGCACAAGGTTAACACAATCGAAAATAGGAAGCAAGATGAAGAGTCCACCCCCTCTGAGGTAGTTTTGGTGTTTACATAGTCATAGAAAACAATATTAATTGGGTCTTGAAAAATTGTTCAAGATGCTCTAAAAAATGGCTGGCTGCCAATGGGTTAAGAAGCTGAATAACAAAGAGTACTGCTACCTGTGATTTTGAAAATCAGATTTTTCTAAGACCACATTTGGCTTTAGAATCAGGCTGTGAGAGCTGTACCTGACCAGGGTATCAGTTTAAAAATCACAGTTCAAAGAGGAAGGCCTCTGCTTCCCAGATGTTAGATGTAGAAATCACTCAATCTGTCTGTAAACAGCTTAAAACAGTCCATTCCAGAAACAGCACAAGGTCTTCACGAGACTTGCTAAAATGATGAGGTCATCACAAAAGGATCTCCTCACCGGTTTATGACACGTTGGAGAAGAAGGTCCTCAAACACCAAGGTCTGACCCTAGCCCTGCCTCTGACAGGCTTCTAGAAGACTAGAAAATCAGAGGGGTTTGTGTAGCAGTGAGCCTAAAAGAGACAGCAGCTTAAGGCATGTAAACATTACAGGATTGGCCCGATTGTCTGATGTCCATAAATGACATTGTGTGTGATTTTCCTGTGTGTTAAGAGGGATTTTTTTTCTGGACGGAGCCGTTCATAAGGCCTCCAACTGAGAGATCGTAGATAACGAACATGCTTAATATTTGCGATTAAAAATCCTGTAGTGTGTGGGTAGCTCTGAGAGGAGCCAAGCAGGTACAGCATGAAATGTCGAGCAAAGCCAATCAGGACACGAGCTGACTCAGGTGACGGACCGAAGAGAAAGTAAGAAATTTATCTGAAATACTTGTGACGACGTTACTGACCTCCAACTAACACTGTTATTCATACATCCCAAATCCCTGCCGTCTCCACAACATTTTCCTTAATCGTTTTTCTTTTTGTGTTTTTTTTGCCCAAAAAATGTTAGAAGCTGAAAACAACCATCTTTGCTTTTTCCTGTTCATCTGTCATGTTTATTGTCACTGAAGTCACATTTTACTACATGAGATTTGGAATATTGAGCATAAAGAAGCTGATACTCTGCTGAAGAATCTGTTAGTGTGTGGTTTACATTTAAAGATCAGAAGACAGTGATTTTGTCCGATCTGTCTTTTGTTATCATCAAGTGTATGCTCTCTGAATGTGTGAAGGTTTGAAGAATCCTTTAAGGTAAAAAAAAAGGCTTGAATAGGCTTAAACAATGCAGAGAAAGAAATGGGAATTTTTATTTCATTTATTTGTTTATATTTATTTTTGTGGAGCGGTAAATTGTGTTACAGGGGCAACAGAGGGACATGATAAAGAGTCAAATACAAAATGCCCATTACCCCCTTTTTAAAGATGCAGAGATGCAGTATTTTTTTCAACAGCCAGCAGGGGCTCACACTTTATGTGTTTGGGTTTTTTTGTGTGTTGTTGTTACTGTTTTTTGTTTTTTATCTCAATTGTCCAGGTCTTAGTCATTTCTTGTTTTAAACAATGAAACACCTTTCTGAAACAGTGAAGCTTTCAGTGCTAAGAGGGGTCAGACATGATGAAGCAGGGCAAACACGCTGACACAGGTGATTTGATGCAGCCTTTATGTAGTTTTAATCAAACATAACTTAGGCTAATTAAAGTTTGTCACATTATGATGGACAAAGTCATGATCTCTTAATCAACAGTAGCCTCCTGATCCCCGTTTCACTCAGAAGAGAGTGTAAGGAGAAGTGATGATCCAGACTCACGCATCTCCAGCTAAGCTGTTCTCCACATAACCTCACAAAACTCACTATGAGTTATACAGAGCTATTGTATGAATATATCCCTCATCATTAGCTCCAGATTTGTGGAAACTGAATACTTTGTGGAGAGTACCCCTAGTTACACACAAGCGGCAACCTCCGGTCGAAGAATATGAGACAATGCTGAAGTGCTAAAATCTGCTGTTGCTCGAGTGTCCACTTGAGGCTGGCTCTGGAAGTACTGGAAGTCACAAACACATCAAGCCAAAAAAAAGCTGTTGTCAAAGCAGAAATTAACCTATTTACAGCCTGGTTCAAAAAACATTTCCTGTCTGAGTTGCTAATTTTACTACCAGCACTCACTGTATGGGGGGTGATTTTTTTCTAACTCGGACGTTCAGAGGATATTAAGATTGCAAGCTCCCCCAATAAGAGGCACAGCTGAGTGTCACGTGACGGACAGGGGCCTTATGGCTGTAGGCAAACCCCTTGCTACTACCAATATGGCTGCTATAGCTGATGTGCTTCATTTACGGTTTCGTCTGCGAGACTATGTCCATGTTTTATACAGTCTGTGGTCACACATTGGAATTTGGGCCTTTTCATTTACCTATTTATTTATTTTTTCACCTGATTTTATTTTGTGCATCTTTGAATTTGATTTTGCCGTGTTTTTTTTTTTACTGTACAAAATTTCATTTCACCTGCAGGAACCAACACGTAAAAAATTAAAAGACTAAAACAAAGAAAACAGATGGGGATCACAAAAACAGAACAGAATAATTTTATATTGATATTTCTCCTATGGGGGAAAACTGTAACAGACAAAAAAAAATCAAGGAAGAGTCGTTTACACAGTGTAGTAACCCTTTAATAATCTTTAAAAAGGCCTGAGGATTTACATGCTGAATACTTTGTTAATAGCTTTATTTGTTTTGCAACACTTCATTTTAAAGGTTGTTTACTGAGTAACTGACACTGAAACTGACTCTGTCATGTCTTAATCATCACTGTATGATCAGAAGTTTATAGTTTGTTTGATTATCTACCTGACAGTGATGCATGTAACAGATCTAACTCTTAAACTGAACCGTTCACAGCATCCCTTTGTCACGTCTCCAGTATGTCCAGTCAGCCCACAGTGAGTCAGCCTGGCGCTCCTGGCTCTGAAGACGGAGCGGGTGTTAAAGGGCTGCTGGGAGAGGCAGAGTAAACAGGTTAAGGTGAAAGTGAAGCCATACACAAGGTACAAGAGGAACAAGGCTGGGCGAAAGCGCGGCTGCAGGGGTGTTTTGCAGCATCTCTGTGCAGAAACTGTCAAAGACGATTTTCCTGGCCTCCCACTTTACCACTGAGCTGGAGGAAGCAGCGGTATGATCCATGGACCTGCATGAAAATCAATGTGGGCAGCCCAAACATGAAATCGATGCAGCCGGCCGGCTGGCTGGCTGGGCAGGAGTGGAAGCTGGAGAGGAAGGGAGGGAGGAGGAGGAGGAGGGGGAGGAAGGAGGTGGGGCGGAGGAGTTCGCAGGAGTCTGCTGGAGTCTGCTGGAGTGGGCCGGGTTCCTCCTGAGCGGGGCCACATGGGGGAGGTAGGGTCACGGCATTGTGGGAGGGGAAACAGAGGGGTGAACTAAGTTTATGTGGTCACGGCAAGAAGCTACAAAAGTTGGACCAACAGGGGGTCTGGAGACTTCTGCAGACGGAGGGAGAGTTTTAGATTAAAGCTAAGAGTCATCGCTGCAGTTCTTAAACAAAACAAAACAAAAGTTCAGCAGTTTCCACAAAGTCTGTCTGTTTTTAGTTGGAGTTATGGAAGATCTGAGACTGAAGCACCACATACAGCTCGATCTGCTCCTCTTCTATCAGGTACAGACTCAAGAGCACAAAGAAACGCTGCTCCACTTCACATGATGGAGCCAAACATGGCTTTGAAGCGAAGAGGTGTGACAGGCTTTTAACCATTTTTAAAGACTTTTTCATCATTTATAGGTTATGAAATCAGTTAATCTAAAAATTCAATTAATCTTATTGGAAAGTTTAACCATATCAAAGACAGTAAATAACATTACCACTCACTGAGAAGGCTTTAATCTGCCATTGTTCATCGAGAATCTGCTTGGGGGTGGCGACAGAAAGACAAGAAGTCACATTCACATCCAGCCAAAAAAAAAAAAAAAAAAAAACCCCAGACTGTTACAGCATTAAAAGCATGTTTACAGCCTGGTTCAAAAAAAAGTTTGGGTCTGAAAGGCTGATTTCGCTATCAGCACGGGGAGAATTGTTTTCTAACTCTGTTGTTTAGAAGATAATAGGATCATTTGATTGTCCAATCAGAGACGCAGCTCAGGTCACGTGACTGACGAGCGCCCTGTAGCTGTTATGAAGGAAGCTCAAAGCCGGCGTCACATCAAATGTGGCTGTGTCTACGGATTGGCTTCATTTCTCGGTATCAGGAGCAGACGGGTTGAATTGCAGAGACTATGACCATGTTTTATTCAGTCTATGATTTACACCACATATGTCAAACTCAAGCCCCGCAGCCTGAATGTGGCCCTTCGTGCCATTTTATGTGGCCCGTAAGAGCTCAAAAGGTCTGATTGTCTTATAATAGATAAGTCAAAAGGGTGCATTGTATTAGTGTTACACAGTTACTTCTTTTTATTATTATGCATAAACATTAACTTCGCAAATCAGTAATTACTTTTTCAGAGTTGAGGTGTTTTAGTTGAAGTGATGAAGGTAAATAATTAAAGGAGGAAGAGAGAGATGTGTATCTAACAGTTTCTCTACAGATAAGTGAAGGGGGGCTGCTCACCCAAACTATATCTGTGAGGTACCCTGTCAGGATAGCAGTGTGGGAAGATTACTGAGTACACAGTTAAAGGTACCCTGTAAGGCAGTGTGGAAAAGTACCCTGTCAGGATAGCAGTGTGGGAAAATGACTTAGTACACGGTTAAAGGTACCCTGGAAGGCAGTGTGGGAAAACAGTAGAATTGACGCATAGATATATGTCATACACCTAACCTCGTTTCCAACAATTGACCATTTACTACGTTTCCCATAATACTTATGGATCATGTTACCTGCGAAGTGACAGTATCCCTCCACTAGACTGCAGTGTTTTCACATCAGCGCCATTTTCCAAACAATGATCCCAAAACGTCCCGGAAGACAAAAGTTGATGCAGATGAAGGCTGTTTCAGGAAAGATGGGAAGGCCAACATATGTTTGTGCTCCAGGGAGAAAACCGGCATGTCTTTGGTGTTATGAGACTGTGGCCGTTTGTCAAAGAGTACAATCCACGTCAGCATTTTGGCACCAAACACGGAGCTAAGTACGCCAAAGTGAGCCTCCAAGAAAAACAACAGAGCAATATCATAAAACGCATACTGCAATGGCAGCAGGATGTGTTAAAGAAAGCCACAACAAAAAACAATGCAGCAGTGTTGGCTAGCTTTATTGTGGCTGAAGAAATTGAGGGAGCATTTTTAAACAGAAGTTACATTTATTTAACATTATATTTAGTTACATTTAGCTACATTTTATACTGTCTTGGTCCTTTGAGGGCAACCATTATTCTGATGTGGCCCTCAGATAAAATGAGTTTGACACCCCTGAATTACAACCATCAGTGTTGTACACCAGTGTTTACGAACAAACCAGATAACAAGGCTGAGTGCTGAGGATCCAAATGCAAGACTTTTAGGCAGGGATAAATACAAGGAAGATTTATTCAATCAAATAAATAAAGTTTCAACAAAATACCTGTAAAACTGAGAATCATAGTAAGTATGAACACAACATGCAGCACATGACAACTTGTTTATAAAGATTTTGATTGATTGTGTATTTTTACAAACCCATCACTGCAACAATAAAGAACCCTGACTAATGGCAAATGTGAGAATTGTTTGTGCTCCCCAGATTTTATGTGCAAAAATAAAGATCAATTTATCTTATCTAGTTTCAAATCTACTACCAATCCTGAAAGATAATGAAAACCGTAAAAGCTGTTTGGACTTTCTCTTTTGCCCGAATTGTTGAGGAGTTATGGTAATTTGAATTCCACATACCAATTTGTGTCACCACCATAGACTGTATATAGAGTGGACAGCGTGGTTCCACCATTTACCATTGAACTGTGTACCAGAGTCTGGGCAGTAGAGACTGTGAGGGATTCTGGGAGAATCTCAATACACCCGGGTGACAATAATTTTTTTTTTTTTCTTCCAAGTCTAATCACTTCTTGACTCTACCTTCTAACCTATTTTATATTCCTAGAAAAAAAAATACACAACAACAGAAGCTGTCAATCGTCGTTAAAAGTGACGTAAAACCTTGTTTTTAACCTCTTATAACTAATGAAAACAAAACTTTTGAGAAAAAAAGAGGATTTGAATACAAGACAGCTGAATAATATCTTTAAACCCCTCAGCAATCAGATATGAGAAACATTTCTACGAGGTGTGTTGACTTTTTAAAGTTTGACCACAACCTACATGAAATGACTGGAGAGACTGTTTTTTTGTTTTTTTTACCTATACTGCAGCCAGCCACCAGGGGGAGCAGTTTTTGTGGTGACCTCACTACAAACTGAGCAGGATGATATCCATGTTTTTTAACAGTTCATGGTCACCACCAGTAGAATAAGGTCAAGTATTGTCACAAGTAGTTGCTGCACTCATATTTAATTGCCTTTAATTTAAGACTTTAAACACAAATACTACGAAGTTGTGAAAAATAAATCCCCTTAATTTATTTGTTTGGAGAGCTTGGAAAGACGATGATTGACCAAGGCACAAGTGTGAAACGAACTAAAGAAAAGTTACTTAAACTGTTCTCTGAGCTAGAGACCAGCCCATCATAGTTATTCAGATTTCAAGTGTCAGCTTTACCTGTGCAATGTGCATTAACACCTTCTCATCATACATGAACAGTTCCTTATTGATTCAGAGAAATAAGTAATGTGTTGATTTTCCATTCCAAATTGATAACACTTCTGACCGTCCATGCATTAGTATGTAACTTATAGTTAATTTTTATCTGCTGCTGATGTTTCAAAATCTAGTTTATGAAAACATTTAGCCTCTTCAGTGATGTGAAACTATTAACACACAGGCTAATCTGAGCTGCCATTGATCAAAAACAACATAAAAACTCAGGACCGTCTTTTCTCTTTGGGTCTTTCCTCTTTGGGTCTTTTCTCTTTGGGTCTTTCCTCTTTGCTCTCCAGAAATGGCACGGCTGCTTGATGTTGTCTGTCTGCAGCTGCTTCACTGTAAACCTGCTTGTCAATCGCTGCGTCTCCGGCGGTGAGCTGACCCAGCGGGGCCAGACAGCGAGCGGGTGATTGATTCCTTACACAAGTCATCATAGTCGAAAGGTCTCTGGAGCAGCGTGGCATTTCAGGAAGTATCGAGCCCGCGGGTCAGGGGTCTCCTGGCTGCTCCAGGGGACCCCTGGGGTGGGGGGTGGGGGAGCGTGGAGGGGGCTGCGTCACCACAGAGTCGAGCACTGGTACATTGGGGTCTTGTTAAAGGAGCTCAGGACCATGCTAATAATGGGAGCAGTCAGGCTCAGACACCTGGGTACAGGCCTGTCACTGCCATTCCCCCAGCCTCCACCTGAGTGAGTGACACCACACGCCACGAGGAGCTGCTCAGCATGTCGATACAAGGCAGCAGCTTGTTTCCCATCAGTCACAGCACGGCCAGAGCGGGAAACTGCTACCAGCTGAACCTAAACCTATGTTAGGGATGAGCTCGTCTGCTCTGCCTCCTTAGCCTGTTCCTCTGTGTCTTTTAGGCTGAATGAGCTCATTTCCACCTGCTTGTGAGTAAAACCAGTTAAAAAATGCCCAGTGTGTAAAAAGAAAAACCCATCAAAGTCACAAAAAAATAAGTCTTAATGATGGAAAAATTATTTTTAAAAAGATGTATAAAGATAGGAAATTGTAAAATATGAGACAAAATGTCAAAGTTTTATCTAAGAGAGTCAGTTATCAAACATTTTAATTTCATAACTTTGGATTTTGACCAAATACATTTTATCACAAAAGTTGACTTTTTCAACATTGACTTACCGTATCTCATAATTTCAACTTTTTAAAAATATTTCAACTGATTTTAATTTTATTGTTTACAAATAAGATATAATTTGTATTTCAAAATTTTGACCTCTGTCCCTTGTTCAGGCTTTAACCTCAAAATGATTACATCTTTATTCTAAATAAAGAAATTACAGCACAGTGAGCCAGACTTTTTGACTGGGTTGGCAAAACTAAAGGGCTGTGGGGATGGCATGGGCTTACCATGAAACCAAGGATGGTTTTCTCCTCTTAAAGAGGGGGTACTGTGCTTTTTGAAATCTTTATAGTTCCCTTGTATAGCCCTTATACTTGACTTACAGCTAAAAAAAAAAAAATCCCTGTTTTCACTCCCTGGTGATTTAAAAAACTCTTATTTCAGCCTCTGTTTGAAACCTTTTTGTTTTTGCTGATGTCGCTTTAAGGCTGCCCCCTCCCCTCTGATTGGACAGTTCATTAGAGGCCTGTTGGGGCAAAGCGTCTGGCCTTGACCTCGGTATTTGAGGCCTGCTCCCTTTGGTTAGGAGATTCTTGAGCAATGACCTCATGATTTTAGCAAGTCTCCTGAAGATCTGGTGCTTTTTTTCTTTCTTTTTTTTTTTTTTTTTTTTTTTTTTAAGAAAGGAGCATTTTGATCAGTTTACAGACAGATTCAGGGATTTCAACAACATGTGAATATGTAGAGGTTTTAAACCTGAACACGTTCACACTGACCATCCAGTATTGTTACTTTATATCCATGTTTAAAATATGGGAAAACAGAATACCCCCTCTTTAAACTTTAAACAAAAAAGTACAAGACATTGTCACATTGCCTTCATAGTTTTTAACTTGTAAAACTAACTCAGCAGAGAGAAAACATTCAACTCCTCAGTACTTAAGTCTTGGGTGAAGGATGTGTAACTGATGGATGTCAGTTTGTGTAACCAATGTTTCTCATAAAAGATCTGATATTGCACAAAAAAGATACTATGATTATGATTTTATCAGTCTTCTACACTGTAAAAAGGAAATTTGAAATAATTCCAAACCAACTAATGCATAAATAGAGCAAAAACATTGACATCTACAGCATACTGACTTGCTCAGTAAAACAAAATCCATATTATGAAGTTTAAAATTAAACATTTTAAATATATTTTGAGATGATATTTCTAGAAAATAACTCATTCATTTCTTCGGTACACTTGCATAACTCCTAAAGGTGTTTTTGTGGTTACACCATTTGACAGTTTAATGGGATTGATTCTTTCATTGGTTAAAATGCTAGCGATGTCATATGAAATACTATGACACCAACAGAAATGCAAACTACACATTTAAACAAACATCTAACATGTTGTTTTAATAGGTTTAAAGCAGATTTCTAAAAACAACCCTAATTTGTATTGTTATCTTTAATGATTTAGACTGAAGATGTTCACAATATTGAGTTCCAACAGAAAGAAAACCAGCAGCCTGCTGTAACCCAAATAATTCATTTTAATATACGTGCCTTTAAAAGTCCCTTTGATGAGGCCAGTCAGGTCGTGGTAGGCAGTGAGCAGTGAGCAGAGCTGTTCCTGTCTCCTCCCCTACATTTTACACTGTAAGTTCTGAGAGACCGTCATTTTTTTAATCCAAAGACAGAGCAAGAATTTAGAGAATTAGATAAAAATTAAATAAAATATGATCCTGTCTTAAGCCTTTTATTTTTTGCATTTGCAACAGATCAGGCTTAATACAACCCTGTTTACATTAGCGGCTCTGATAATTCAGTGTCTTTTAATATAATCTATTTGATCAAGGTCCTGCTGAGTCCATATTTAAACCAGTTGAATTGATATAGTTATAATTTTACAAATCCCTCAGTGCTGCTGTTGTCTGAAAAGCTGCCAAAGCCCTAAACCAGATCTTTGTGTTTGTTCTTTGTGATCTATAAATCTGATTTTCAGAGGGATACCTTATGGATGAGGTGTAATCTTATTGTCTTAAGACTCTTTCTCTTTAAGACTGTAATGGATATGTGACAGATAAATGTGTCTCTCTCATTAACTCACTCAGATAATCTCATTATTTTGTTATAAATATCAGGTTTCACAGAGTTCACTCTGCTATTGTTTTCCACTGCTGTTGTGAGCAGCTTCCCGAGAAGCCGGCAGCTGGTTGGTATTCAGCGCGGCCTCTCTGCCCCACTGTGTCTGGAGCGTGCAGCGGCCGGGGCATCCTCCAGGTCAGAGCAGGGGTAAGGGGGTTTGCCAGAAGCATTGCCCCCAGCAGACTGAGCCCTCACTGGGCACGGCTCTCTGATCTGCACCCCCTCCTCCCTCCCATGCCTGAGACAATACCAGACTATTGATAGCTGTGAAACGCAGGCTAGCCTGCTTTCCCACTTTTGCTTTTATATCAGATTTTTGATGTTGCACTGGCTAAAATTTCCAGAAACTTCAAGTGTTATTCTTCGCCTGCTTTGCTTCTCTGTTTGGAGTTAGACAAGAAAGTGGGAGCAAGGAGAGGGGGAGGAGAGAGGAGACCATGCGCCTGCGGTTGTGTCCTTCAGGGTGATGGAGGACAGTGTCTGAGCTTTGATCATGGTCAAGCCACGTCCATCTGGGTGCCCTGATGCCAGGGGCACTTTGCCAGCCTACTTAGCGCCTCGGATGTCAAATCCTCCACTGGGGACATGTCAGACAGACTTGAAACATGGACTGGAATGGGGAAAAGTACCCTTCAACTCTTTTAGCTTATGCATATCTGACGCCTTTACCAAAGATTTAATTATCACAGACTATCCAAAGAGGACAGTCTGTAATGATGCCATAACAATTATGGTGTGAATGGGGCCTGGCAGCTCATCTCTCCCCTGCCCAAATGAAGGCCTTTATTAGGAGAGTTGGGGTCCTCTTTTGCATACCGCTCCATGGTGCCACTGAGTAAAAGGGCAGCGTGGAGGAGCCACGCTGCCCTTTACTACCTCAAAATGAGAGGCCTAATGAAGGCCACAAGTAGCACAACTATATATAGCCATAATGACCACAGCCAGTGCTGCAGGATGTGGAGCTGAGAGGAACTGGATTCCAGTCTTATTGGTGTTTTTCTGCGCTCAGCTGCAGCTTTTATTGCAGGGATAATTGCGCCTTTGTTCCTTAGAGAAGGCACCATCTTTCATCAGGGTGTAATGATCCCAAACACACCATGAATCAAACCGTCCAGTCACACTTTCATTTTCCGGCTCAGACTTGATGGAGTTTGATAGTTTTAGCTGATCATCAGGTTTTGTCTTTAGTTTAAAGTTAGAGAGAAGAGGAGATTGATCAGTCTGTCCTCCACGCTGTTCTAGGCATAATTAGACGATGAATATCTGTAAGTCTGGTGTCAGCGTTCATGTCATGTTTTCTCTCGTTCTGCCAGAAAGTTGCATTTCCTGCTTCTCTTACCCATCCCACTCTGGAGAACAGTGATGTTTTGCCTCCTCAGTGACTGTTTCAGCGAGCCATTTGCATTTGCTTCCCTGATTTTTGTGGATTAGATGAAACCTTGAGAATTGCTTGGGTGTCATGACTCCGCCCCTTGATTAATCTTAAGGCATTGTTGTATTAGTGATACAAAACAAGTCAGTGTGGACATGTTTCATGTTCAGTGATCATACCCTGGGGAAGTAACTAATTACATTATCTCCAGTTTCTGTAGTTGAGTCGGCTTTTTGCATACTAAGACCTTAAAGTTAGTACTTTTGAGTGAAGTTTTTTACTTTACTATTGTTGTACACTCAAATGTGTGACCACTTTTGTGTTTATCTGCATTTTTGATGTGTGAAACATTCCTTTTCAATGACTAAAAAAACATCCATTCCTAAAGACTATGATAAAAATCACACTATGTAATATTGAAGCTTGGATTTTGTGAGACTCTAAATCAGAGCAAAACCTCCAGTGGAACTTTTGACTCGGGAATGGTTGTGTCAGGGGTCCTTTGTGGGGAACTCTCAAGTGATGTGATGTTTGTGAACAATTCGCTCAAGACAAACTGGATGATCAAACTGACTGGAATCACTTACTGAAAAGATTTGTTTATTTCTCAACTTCCGTGCACTCTCCTCCCTCCCATCTCTTGTTTCTCCCTCTGGACCAGGGATCTCAAAGTTTTGCCATGAAGGGCCAAGACGCGGCAGGTTTTTTTTCCAACCAAAAACTCCACCAGCTGATTTCACTAATTACCTCACCTTTAGGCAGAGGGAAGGGACTAATCAGTGAAATCAGCTGGTGAAGTTTTTGGTTGGAAAGAAAACCTGCAGCCTCTTGGCCTTCTATGGCACGAGTTTGACATCCTTGCTCTAGACAAAGAGTTGTCCAACTCGGCCCTCTCATCTCCATAATCAAAGAAGTATCAAATATTAAATTTAACATTTAAATGTTCCAAAATGTATGTGCTTTTTAAAGCTGTTTTCAGGTTGCACATATTAAAAAATAATGTATCACAGCTAGTGGTGGGACTTGATTAAAAAATTAATCGAATTAATTACGCCAATTGTAATTCATTAATCATAATTAATTGCATTTTAATCGCATGAATATTCAACATCAGAAGCAACACTTTTCAATTCAAACAGATTTTGGTAGAAGACTAAATCATTGAATATTCTCATGCGCAAGTTTGAACAACAAAATCCTGTTTATTTTGTTCAGAAGATGTTTTTTTGAGGACACTACTTTCAAGTACATTCATCAGCCATTATGTGGTTAATAGTGCTGTCAGGAGATTAAAAAAATAATCTTATTAATTACAGGATTTGTAATCAATTGATCTAATTAATCACATTTTAATCTTATATCTGCTTAAGGTCCCCACATAAAGAATTTGAATTCTAAGGCATTACAAAATAATAGTGCATAACTAATGAGTGAATTATTGTATTCGAATGAATACACGAAAAAGAGAAGATTTGTAAATCCTTTTTTTTCAACTGGACAATATTAATTGCAACACAAATCACTTACTGATCAACATCCAGTTGATGAACTGCAGCTACAGCAGAATCACTTACTGACTGTTGTTCACTGACTGAACCTCTCCCCTCCTCTCAGTCACACAGTCAGTGAATGATTCAAGTTCTGAACGTAATAAACTTTCAGATTTCAAACTGTAGCTTTACCCCACTAAACTCTAAGCTCACTGGTTTATTACTTAGTACAACTGCGAGCATAACTTAACATTTGGCCATGTTTCAACTTATTAAGTTCTGATTAGCGGGCAGAGCTGTGGAGAAGTACTGAATGATTTGACGAACAAATCTTTTGAAAAAATCATTTCACTGTTTCTAATGATTCAGTTCACTTAAAAAAAAACATCTTTCCCTATTACTAGAACACTTCCGCCCATAGCTCAGACTAAATCCTGACAATGAACAGAGTTCTCAGCATCCTCTTGTTACCCGAGTTGTTTTTGTGGTACCATCCCTGGAACCCATTTTACATTTAGCATCGGTTTCAGAGTAATGGATAACATACATCAAGAAAAAAGTTAAAAAAAAAAAAAAAAAAAAAAAAAAAAACCTCTGTCCATCAACAATGTGCCTGCAGCTGATTGGCTAACATCTGGTCCAGTGATCAGGTAAACTGACGTAGATGAGGAGAACAATGCGCTGCTCACGCTGAAATCACAACAGATCCTTTCACAGGTTGGTCTGTCAGGTCAGTAACCTGCTCAAGGAAACAGAGATCTGATAAAACTGACTCCTCTTTGCAGACACAGCCAGCTCAAATGTGAGCCCAAACCTGGTCCTGATCAGAACAAGCCATCCTGCAGTCAGGACACATCATAGTGAACTCTTTGAACTCACAGCAGGCTGTGACTTTTTGTAGAGAGCATCTACAGAGTGCAAAATAAAAACAAAGTTGAAACTTAAATATTTAGAAACTTTACTCTTAATATGTGTTTAGAGATTCGAAGAGAAGACCTTTTACTCTGACTTCAGTAGCTTTCAGACTGCTTCTTTTACCTCTACTTTTGGTAAAATGTCATTACAGTAACTGTACTTGTACTGAGTCCAATCTCAGCTGACCTCCTTTCTGCTGAACGGCTGGATGAGTGAACACGGTGTGGGTCTGTATGAGACACCAGCGACTGTGACAAACTGTTGATACTCTGTGAGAAACAACCAGCAGTTAAAGCAGCTTCAGGGGCACAAAATCTTCTCAAGTTTGAAAAACAAGACGGACTGCTGCTTTCTAGCAGCAGAAAGCCCTGAAGGCTAACTCCTCCTCCTTGTTTTGGAGATGAGTTGACACACTGAAGCCAGAACACCAGGCTACACAGAGAAAGATAAAACAAAGACAAAGATCTGACAGTGGATGGGATTTCTTATGAGCTTTAATTCAGTATTTTTTTCTAGGATGTCACTGAGACCACTAGTCATCCATGGTAAACAGCTGTAAACAGCTTGAGCAGTTATTTCTAATCCAGTCTAGAAACAGCCAAAGAGATGAAGTTGATCTGCCTGATGGTGGTCGCCCACTGTTAGCTCAGACTCTTAATCAAAAAATAAAAGTTACCGCAATGCACTGTCAGACCATTAGATAGCAGTACAACAATGACAGAAGCCATTCAGCAAATTTGACACAATTGAAAAAGACAGACCTGTATCTTTTTGTGTAGCAATGCTGTTAGTCTGTTAGCCTGTTAGCATGGAGGATATTCAGCCTGCGCTGGTTTTGATCAAAGCTTATTGCACTGCAATAAGTTGGTTAGGGCTGTTTCAAAAAGCTTTGTTTCGACTTAAAATTCAAACTGTTTATTGACAACTTTCAGCACTGTCAGGAAATACTTGCTTCTGGGGTGCAGATGGCCTGGCAGTCAGGGTCACACCTGAGGTTCATCCTGGAGCAGGTGGCCCCCCTTCGAGTCCGGCCTGTGGCCTGTTCCATGTATGTCTCTCCCCACTCTCACCCACTTTGCTACTCCCATTGTAGTAAAGGCATGACAACCCCCCAAAATAACTAAAAAAATAATCAGATATCCAATTCTTTGCTACTCCACATTAATATTAGCCATTTTTTGAACAGTTGGTTGAATTTTGAAATCGCTCAATATAACAATCTAGCCAAAGTTGCTATAGTAACAGCTAATCGCTACACCAATATCAGTCCAGGATGACGGAATTCACAGCAAACAGACTTCACTTCAATGGACGGCACTTCATGAATTGGTCAGCTAAGGTGAACTTCGAGCTATAGAAAGTGAACATTACTGTATTCACAGGTTACATAGTATAGCTTCTGAATACTGTAATGTTAGCTTAACATTTGTTTTTCATGGCTTAGCTTTCTCATCACTCAAATAAGTACATCATAGTACATTCAGTTTGCTGTGACCTTGTCACCCTAATCAGACACCAGTTTCTCATCACTTTGTTAAAATGTGTTCAGTTTGAAGTGAATAAACAGTCACTCTGCCCATAACATAGCCAGTGAGCGTCTACGGGTGATGACGTTGCGGGAATCAAGTGGCGTCTTGTTTCTAAGAGATGTGTTTTCACCTCAAAACAGAGAACCAAGGGGAAGGGGTAGAAAAAGGGGTATGATGAAGGGGAAAGAGTGAGGACTGGGATCAGCCCAAAGAATGATAAGACAGTTTTTACATAAAGTAACTGTGAGGAGTTTCTCAGTGATCTTTAAAAAGGTTTCCCTCTAGATATATCCTTTATCATAATCCACATCTTAAAATGAGTTTATCAGCACCAATATCACTGGTTACAGGTTATTTTAAAATGCTACTTCTTAGCTTCCAGTTCAGGTCGACCAGGACCAGATTGATCTACAGCACGTCTAGGTCTCTATGACAACACCACGCCGGCTGATGAAGTTTACAGAGATCTGTGCTTTTTTCTTCTAAAAACAATATCTGTGATTAATTTTGTAGTGATGGTGGACACTGGAGCCTAACTGTCAGACAGTAAAAGGACAGAAGAGCAGAAGAAGAAGAGGAGTGATACAGCCCGAGTTAAAGACTAGTTAGCCTTTAGCTTGGGCTTTATCGTGTTATAACACAGAAGCTAAACTGTTGGTGCTATTGTTGATTCCAACCCACAGTCAGCAGTTATTCTGCAGTGGTCTGTTCAAATTTGAGAGTCTATCAAGAAATGAAGAGTGAGGTTACGTTAGCTCTGATTGGCAGATGACTGACAGGACACAACCAGGATTTACTAACGTTACACATTACAGACACGTCTTGGAGAACTGGGCTGTCAGTTGCGCTAAATATAAACAGCTACCAACTACTTACAAACTGACAGTGTTTACTTGTTGTCATGTTAGCCTACAGAGTGCCAGGCTACCGATAGCGCTACATGACTATATTGATAAATACCTTACCTCGGTGTGTAGTATCCAGTAAAAAGTTGTCTTGAACAACTTCAATTTGATTTAACCCAATCTCCCTTTAATTCCAAAACAAACACTCACCTCACTAAAAGTAATTTACGACGGTGTGCGGAGACTCTGGGCCTAGAAGGTGGCAAGGGGGTCCCATTAAAACAGATCCTCCTCAGAGCATTTTTAACATGAAACATAAACACTTGTTGAGATTCTCAGTTTTATCTGCACTGTGGTTAAAAAGTAGCTCGACTGATGCTAGAGATGCATTTCCATCTTTGTGTTCGCTCCAAGAAAACAGAAGGTGATGCTACTATGGCAGTGTCCACCTCTCCTCCTCAGTGTGTGAGTGTGAGTGTGTGTGGGGTTTTTTTGACAGCTGTATCATGTGTTTTGGTCAAGATAAAAAGGTGTGTACCCCTGAGGCCAGCTCTGATTTATGTATCACATTTCTGTTAGGGTTATGTTCATTATTACATCCATTCTGAATGTTGAATAAAAATCACTGGAACATGTATGAGGGCATCCTATTGTGAGTCACACACTGGCTGTACAATACACACACAAACACACACAACAAATAGTGTTATTCCACGCAGCCATGCCAGCTCCCCTGCTGTCACACACAGCACCGCAGCGTGCACGTATACATTATCATGCGGGGCGGTGTCTCTGGACGGCTGCATTATGCATGGAGCTCAGGGGAGCCAGGCCAGTGGAGTGTGAGGCAGAGGCCCAGGAGCGAGCCACACTGTCGGACACATGTCAGCGCAGTCACCACCACCTCTCTGCGGACCTCAAACACACTCACAAATATACACACACACACACACACACACACAGGCATACGTGCTCACACACATCGCTCAGTAGCCTGACAAATCTGTACACACACTCACTCACCCGCAGCCTGTCAGACAAAAGTCAATGTGATCCGTTCCGTGTCTTGACTCCAGCGTCGGTGAATTGTTTAATGCAACAAGAGGCTGTTGTCAGCTTGACTGACTGGTGACCAGTTTTTCACGGAGACGCCACTCTGCGCTGCGTGCAGGCGGCTGTCATGCAGTTGCTTAATGCCATTTGTGTTAATTATGTGAAACACTCACATGGTGTTGAGCCTCATTAAACTACAGGAACTAATTGGCCTCTGAAGGTGGAAGGGAGCAGGTTAAATTCCTCGACAAAAATGAATAATTCTTTTGATGTTGAGCAGCAATCTGGCTGTTGTGCAAAGTCAATAAATGGCGCTTGCATGTGTGTCTGCTGGATGCGTGTATCAGATCAGTGGAAGTGGGAGCAGCGTAAATATTTGTGTGTCTGACTGTCACACACTGCTGTTGTGCGGCTGGATGCTGTGAAGGTGTTAGAGCAGACAGACAGCATGTTGGCCCTGTGAGAGCCATATGGAAATTTCTGACTCTGTTTGTTTACACTGCCTAGAAGCGCACGCCTGTGCTAATGCACACAGGTAGAGGCAGCCTTCCCTCGCACGCCGTCCACCTCCTGCTATGGGTTTGCCCTGCAGGCCTGCCTGCTGTGTCTTCAACCCCGTGGACAACGCTCGGGTCAGACTGTCAGCAGCCTAAGGTGAGAGCAGGTCAATGAATATTGAACAGAGGAGACCGCAGAACAATCAACAGGCAGCAGCACAAGGACATCGGCTGCTGTTGAGCTTCAGTGGGATGAATGATCTGATCCCCACCAGCAGGAGCTGTTTGAGGGTTTGTGTCATTAAACAAATTAGTTTACATTCTAAAGCTTATGTTTCGAGACTCAAATGCTTAGTTTAAGGGCCAAAATGCCATTAAAAGTAAACTTTCTTAATTGGAAACAGGCAATGAGAGTTGGGTCAGTAGTGGTTCGTATTCCATAACAACAGCAGTTTATTTGAGGAGGGTCTCTGTGTCCAGGTCTGTTACTTGAAAGGATTTACTTGTAGCAATCAGGACCCAAACCCTCATTCCTCCACTTTCAAGTCGGAGGTCCATATTTGGCAGCTCAGATAGCCTTGTTGCTTTTTTCTGTCATCAAACTGAGCCTTCCTGTTCCTGATCAGGTCCACTGAGAGGCTGCAGGGTCGGTACAACCAACTGTGTCTATCAGGCAGACTTACCTCTAATTCACACATAAAGCGTGAACACTGGGCCACACAGCGCCACGCACTACCTCGTACTTAGAAACCACTCTAGTCAATCATTGCATTAACACAGCACGCACTGCGGTACACCAGCACCGCGATCACCAACGGCTGCGCACGGCTCCCACTGGGCAATGTGATGTTGAAGTGTTGCATATTTAATGCAATTTTAGAAATCCAAATCAGGTCTCCTGAAGGTGCAGAATGAAAGGTTTTCTTACGCCTTTTTCTGACGTTGTATGGAAGCCAGAATCAGGTCTAAAAAAGGTCTGCTAATGACGTCTGAATTTTTGGATCCATTTTGAACATCTCATTGATGTCTAGATTTGGTCTGCAAATGACATTCAAATGCTGAACGTCATTACAACATCCTAAAATGGTCAGATTTAGATGTCAAAATTTGTACCCATTTTGCACGTTCCCCTGACGTCTAGATATGGTCTCCAACAGACTGACCCAATACTGGCGTGATCTCCAACGTCCGATGTTTGGAGGGCTGTTGCGCTGTGAGTTTATTTTGGCCAGAGTGCACTGCAGAAATCTGAATGAAACTTTATTTAACCAGGAGAGCCTCTAGTTTAAAATATATATATATATATAATATAAATAATAAATATGAAATGCATCAATCTCTGCAGAGCACATGGTACCAAACAGGAAATAAGGTTCAAAAATGATCAGAGTATCTGGTTGTTTCAAAATAAAGCTCCATGTTCTGGCTCCTGATCGTAAATCTCATCCTTGTTTATCAAAACTACATCACTGACACACAGTGATACTGGTAACGCACTACTCTGATTTGACCACTTTTTTCACTTGCGTGTAATCTAGTGCGTTACTATTACCAAACCAGTAATCAGACTAAAGTTACTTATCCAAATCCCTGTGCATTACTTTTATTTTTATTTTTCTGGTTACAAAATGTACCTGCTTTTTTCTTGCGACTCGGGAAGTGACAGGAGTTGCGAGTTCATCACGTTATAGAATGAGGACAACTCAGGTGTGATAGCAGCCAGCATACAAAGGTTAACAGAGGGAGAGAGGAGAGATGCCCGTTTTCTAGCTGGAAACACAGTCACTGTTTGAGTTTGTGTCAGCCAAAGATGACAGGGTTACGGTTCGTTGTTCACTCTGTGCTGCCAGTTTGCTTAAGATCTTTGAAACTTTCAGGAATCAATCAGAGAGAGATCAGCATACTGCGGACATAAACACTTAAGAAGTTGTTTTACTTTTACCTGGGGGAAAGGTGAGTCCCGTCTTTCACTGTAACTCCCTCTATTCCAAGAGCTGAACCCTCCGTTTAGCACAAATCCATCTGTTAATAAACAGAGCAACATAACATAAGCTACAACAAGGCACCCGGTGGCAGGCAGTGGAGTGCCTAGACTTTTTAGACTGGGGTGCCCCGAGCAGGGTACTGAGGATTATGTAAGCCCACACTCCAGCAACATTTATTTTTGCTTATTGTTTTACAAAAACAGGATCAACAGGCTAAAGCTTAAATAAAAAATGAAACTGATAAAAACCAAACGAGACTCAATCAAATTATTTTAAAAAGAAAATAATTTAAATCTAACGTTTAACTAAACAGTGCTGTAGTTCACCAAAAATAGTACTGTAGAAGCTGTCTTGAGATGTATATTGTGATTCAAAATGTATAAAATGAATATTTTTGTTTTTAATTGTAAAGTATACTTTTAACAACCAATGACATCCGCATGCTACTCAATACAAAACATGTATACTTAATATTCATTTTGATTGCATCACACAATTTTGCCAGATTATGCAGCTGCAGGTGTTGTTGGCAGCTGCTGAAAGTAACCAATAAAGTAACTTGTAATCTAACTTAGTTACTTTTAAAATCAAGTTGTCAGTAAAGGCACTAAGTTACTTTGCAAAGGAGTTATCAGTAATCAGATTACTTTTTCAAAGTAACTGTGGCAACACTGCTAACACATGTACAGAAGTCATCAGTAGGTCTGATCCAGAGAAATGCAAGATTTTGGACAAGGAAAGTTGATATTGCAGGCGAAAAAAACATCATAATTCTATACAATACAACACATTTTTTTTATAAGGACACCAACAGAAAGGAGAAGGCATGGACTGAAGGAGCTGAAGTTTCGGGAGGGCCAGATGAGCATAACATAATAATTAATTACCATGAAAGTACGTTGTCATGGCATGGGTGAGATTCCTGCAGGAACGTGGTTCTCCTGTGATCTTGTGATCTCGGGTATTCAGTTGCTTTAGGAGCTGCCTGGCACTGAGCAGTGCTTCAGAGACGCAGCCAGTATGAATTGGCGCACACCCCAAAAAACGCGGCACTGTTTGTGAATCAGGGGTAAGGTATTCAAAGCAATGTTACTGTCATTTGAACTAGATCTGAATGATAATTACAAACATTTACCACATTTCTTCCAAAAAATCTTTACCTTTGCTCTGACAGTCATGTTAAGAAACAGTCCACTGCAAAAGACTGTTGCTTCCTCACCTTGAATAGCAGAAAATCATTCACTAAATGATCATTCAGTGGTGACTGACTCGTAGATGGAGTGGTTCATGAAAAGGAAGTTTGTGCCACTGTCAAGCAGTGTTGAAAGTACAGCGCCGGAAGTAAGACTTGCAGGCAGGGATTGCCTTTCACAATAAAAGCTCAAATGAGAACCTGGATTTGGGTTTCATGTGTTGGTCAGGGTGCTGGGTGTCAAAGAGGCACAAGAACATTTTTAATGACAGTCTAGTTTTTCTTGTTTTGTCAGTTAACTGTTACTGTTGTACTCACGCTGCTACACACACACACACACACACACACACACACACACACACACACACACACACACAGAAGCAGCAGATGAGTGTAGAAGAGTGTGCTAAGTTTGTACACAGCAAGCCTCATACAGCTGGTTAAATCACAAATCACAGCCTTTGGTGTGGTTACATAATTGCACTCTCTCAAAAACTGTTTGCTATTTGATTAATTGTGGGGCATTACAGTTAATCTGTTTATTTTTGTTGCAAATAGAACAGAATATAATAGAAAATACTTTATTTATCCCCGAGGGGAAATTCAGGAGTCACAGCAGCAATCAAAAAACAAAAGTAAGAAAGAGTATAGATTACTTATATAGAAAGTGTAAAAAGGTCCATAAGAAATTAGATGATGACAGCTTGTCCATCATTGTCTAGCTCAGCCAGTCTCCACCTCCACAGGGTCCAGGACTGAGCCTCCCCAGCAGTCTGTTCAGTCTCTGTCTCCTGGATCCTGTCTGCTCACAGCAGGTGAAGCTCTTCCGATGTGGTGTTGGTGTCTTGTGTTAGCTCTATTTGCCATGTCTGTGAATATCATGATGCTACTCTGCCTCCTGGTATTCTCTCTGTTGCTGGGTTAGCACTGCTAGCTTGTCCATCTTATTGGAGATAGATCTTACGTTCCCAATAACGATGGATGGAAGAACAGGTCCATGTCATCACTTCTTAGCTCACACCTGAGAACCAGCACGTCATCCTCACCTCCTTCTCCTCACCTTGTGGGAAACATCAGGCCTTGCACCAGTTAGCATTGACATGCCAAAGGCTGCTAACAGCTGATTTAACATGTAAACAATGCAGCCATGGTTACACAAAGGATCCCCAGCAAACACAGAAGCAAAATAGTAAAAGTATCACAGAAGAAAAAAACAGTTTGGTGTCTATGACCAACAAATGATCCATGCAAGCTTGCAGGAAGGTGGTTTATCAAGCAGCTGATGGTCCTAAAAACAACCATCCTTTGTTTGAAGTCATTCAGTCAGCTTTTCATGAATTAATAAGTCTGCCTGATGGAGAAGAAATAATGGAAAGCCTCTTCAAGCACAACACAAAGATTAAAAAAGGGAATGTGTTACGTTTTTGAAGAATTAGATGACCATAAAAACAATTTTTTATTCAATAGTTTAAAAACAGAGAGGTACAAAGTCTCCTCTCCTGAAGGATATCTGCTGTGTGCTGCTGTTTTAAAGCAGCTTATCTAAGTTGACACGTCTTACCCTAAAAAGCTCTTGGAACACTCACTAATGATATTTTAGACATTGTTATCTGGATGTGTCGCACAAGTTTTGCATTTCAGCCAGTGGGCGCTTTGTGCTGTTTTCTATTTTCACTTTCTCTCCCTCTTTGTCATGTTTTTCTTAGCTTATGTGTGTGTGTGTGTGTGTGTGTGTGTGTGTGTGTGTGTGTGTGTGTGTGTGTGTGTGTGTGTGTGGTGTGTGTGGTGTGTGTGTGTGTGTGTGTGTGTGTGTGTGTGTGTGTGTGTGTGTGTGTGAGTGTGTGAGTCTGCAAGCAGGCTGGTGGATGAGGTCCCAGGGGGCTGGATTACCCCTCTGCATGCCCCAGGCCAAGCAGCTCTTGAGGGGATTACTGTGAGACCTGCACCCTGGCTGGATTAGAGCGCTGGACCTCATTTCCATCTCCTTATTTACCTCGGCCCACCAGAGGAAACGCTCAGCTGCACAAAAACATGCTAATTGATGCTGAGAAAGCCACGGAGAGGTGTAACAGTCTCTCTGTAAGCTTGTTTTTTTTTTTTTTTTTTTTTTTTTTGGAGGGGGGGTTAGAGGTTTAAAGATGAGTTGTTGAAAAATACTTTTCCAGTTAGTCACCAGATGCTGTCAGAATATCACGGTGTGTGTGTGTGTGTGTGTGTGTGTGTGTGTGTGTGTGTGTGTGTGTGTGTGTGTGTGTGTGTGTGTGTGTGTGTGTGTGTCACTAGGCTGGGATTTTAATTGTATATACCATTTTTGCATGGGGGGCGGGGTTCTTTGTGCATAAATTGGCTCTTGTGTTGATGAGTGTGCATTTAGTTGTTGTTCTGTGCTACGTGTCTTCTGTGTATGTGTGTGTGTGTGTGTGTGTTCCTGTTTGTTTGCATGTTGTTGTTGTTGAAACATTCTGTGCATGATGCTGCCTTTCAAACCACTTTTCTTATGTGTGAGTGTGAGTGTGTGTGAGTGTGTGTGTGTGTGTGTGTGTGTGGGTGTGTGTGTGTGTATGGGCGTCATGGCAGAGGTCCTCATTACTTGGCGGGGTCGCATACAGACATGGCCACAGCGCGATGAGGACAGTTGGCGGACCAATTCCTATTCCCGCAGCTCTTTAACGAGCTAGTGATGGGGAGAACAGCCCAGTTGCCCCAGCAACAGAGGTGAACTCTGACCTTGGAGGTTGGCAACCTGTATATATTAGGATCACAGGCGTATGCAAATTGCCCACCGGTCCTTTTCCCCCTTCTTTTCTTCTGCCAGAATGTCCTTCTTGTTCCATCCAGGACTTGACATGTGTGCTAACAGTGCCCTTGCTCTGAAGGGCGGGGGAGGCGAAGGAGGGGCTGCTGGGACTACCATTAGTGATCGCTGGGGTGACAGGAGCTCAAACTCTGGCTCGGACTCTGCGTATGTATGACCCTCCACCCTGCAGAAAAGCCTGAGTACCAGAAAAGTGAATCATTAGGGGAGAAAGTGCTGTGTGCTTCAGCATGCAGCCAGTGATTAGACTCTCTCTGTCTCTGGGTCCTGCTTACTTTGTGTCCTTTCCTCTACACCTGTCTAAATACGACCATCTGTCTCCTCCTGAAAGACGACTGAAGCTAAGCTAACCTCTTCTCATCATGCAGTAAATTAGCTTAACCTTTAAGACTAATAACTCTGGTTCCTCTCTACCTCAGATTTTTCCATCCTCACACAATTTGTCTTTGTTTACAGCCCCAAATTGTGAATCCTGTGTCTCTTTTCAGGCATCATAATAATCAGCCTTAATAACTGTGTATTCAAACTGCTAAACTGTTGATTTTTAGCTAAAACTGAGTACATGGAAACACTTTCTAACTAGTCAGCCCGTTGTAGGGTGGAAGGTAGTGGTTCTTTATCACTTGGTTTGGCTGTCAGCTACTGTTACCAGCTAACCGGATAGTTTTACAGCAGTCTGTGGATCATACAGGAGCAGATGAAAGCGTGGCTCTCGTCTTTTGGATTTTGTAAAAGTGGACCTGGTTTTAGACACTCCAATCTACAAGAAAACGTGTAACAACAGGGACCAGCTACAGGGGGGTTTATGAATATTTCACCGTCTGACACTGACAGTTAAAAACCAAACAGCAGAGATAGCAGACTGTGTGCATACTTGAGCACAGTGTTGTCTCCACAACTTTTTTTTTTTTTTTTTTTTTTAAATTGGAAGGCTGAAGACAACCATCATTGCCTTTTCCCATTTGTCCATCATGTTTGTTTACACTAAAGTCATGTTTCACTCAAGCTGCAACCTCCAGTCTAAGAATATGAGAACAATGCTGAAGTGCTAAAATCTGCTGTTTCTCCAGTGTTCGCTTGAGGCTGTCTCTGGAAGTACAGGAAGTCACATGCACACCAAGCCAAAAAGCTGTTTTCAAAGCAGAAATTAACCTATTTACAGCCTGGTTCAAAAAACGTCTCCTGGCTGAATCACTAATTTTACTATCAGCACAAACTGTACTGGGGGTGATTTTTTTCTTACTAGGCCGTTCAGAGGATATTAAGATCATGAGCTTGCCCAATCAGAGGCACAGCTCAGGGTCACGTGCTTCTTTTTCCATTTCAGAAACAGACGGGTGACGTCAGGGAGACCACGCCCATGTTTTATACAATCTATGGTAGCAGCTTCTCCATCTCCATCTTTTAAACAGAAAGAGTCTGTTGAACTTCTGTTGTGCACCTCCACTCAAGATGGTATTGTTCATGTCTAGGAATGGGTGGCGAATTAGGTACTTTTATGGGTACCAACCGAACTCTGTCAAAAGTACTGGGTACAGGTTCATGTAAAACCAAAGGTACCATGTTTAGGTACCTAAATGCATCCTTGTGACTTTGAGGAAGTGGAAGAGTTGGCAATTTCCCATGCTGGACATAAACACAGCATTAGAAGCTTACATACTGAAAAATAAACATGTTAAATTGACAAGAATGCACAGCTAATTATTAAACAAAATGATATTGTTTACCACATAAACACACAAAAGTACCGAAAATTGGTACCGATGAGTACCCATATTGATTGACAGGTACCGGGAATCGGTACTGTATTGTTTCAAATGTGAAAGGTACCCATCCCTATTCATGTCTTTGCTTTAAGTGCAAGAAATTGAGACCTTACATCATTTGAACCACTTCTGTTTTCTGTGCATGCCAAGTGAGCACCTTGAGAGGTTTAAGAAACGTTTTTATATGCTGACATTCCTTTGAGTGAAAGGATTAGAGTACAGTGAGGCTTGGTGTTTCATGCATTAATCCAAGGTCGGGTAAGAAGAGCACCACGGTAATCTGCATCTGATTTGCCCTTTTTCTTCTTTTATCTTGTGTACAAAATTATTACCAAGGAAACAGAATCCCTTATTAATTACTGAACAAATACTAATCATATACAATAACACAGGTTCTTGTTCTAACTTTGGGAGTTTGATACGCCTTCTTTGTATAAATGAGCAAATTAACATGTCCTGCTTAGTTACGGGTTACAGTGCTGAAAGTGGAACACATAAACAGACAAAGACACCATGAGATATTGCTACATATGTTTTAATTGATGCCATGGGAACACTGAAATTAGGCTTAGCAAAAGAATCAATGCACAGTCCAAGGTTAGGTTTCTGTGCTTGTCCTATTTTCTTCTTTCTGGGGTTCAACTTTAGCTCTTCTGAGTTTGCCATCCTTATTTTCAGATCATCCACCAAAACATGTAAAGAGACACAAGCTAACTGTAGCACATAGCATCCTGCTAAGGCCAGAGTTTAAAAGTATGTGTGTATTTGTTTTTAAAAGAGTCTCCAAAATCCTGACCCCTCACACCAAAAACCCTGCTCTAAGTCTCAGTTACCTCCAAACATTTGTTCCTGCAGTGCATAGACCAACTGTTTAAGTCTGCAGGGACCCTGAGAGTGATGA
The DNA here is from genome assembly GCF_033239565.1 of Halichoeres trimaculatus. Classification (NCBI taxonomy): domain Eukaryota; kingdom Metazoa; phylum Chordata; class Actinopteri; order Labriformes; family Labridae; genus Halichoeres; species Halichoeres trimaculatus. The sequence continues at coordinate 34,924,802 of NW_027437183.1, forward strand.
TGTCATGCTGTTTACTGTTGACGCGGGACGACAGCTTTAGGAGTCAGAGCTGACAGAGGAAGATTGAAGCTCGCAGGACTGAAAGACAGAAAGGAGAAACGTCTGAGCACTTCTGTTCCAGTCCTCCAGCTGGGTTCCCAACAAGAAGACAAACTGACTGGGGTCCCATGTGACTGGTAAACCTACTATTAACAAGAAACAAGAGTTTTTTTTCCTCTTTGTAATCGTGATTTTTTGCCTCTCAGATCTTAACTTTGGTCTTCTTAATGAAAAACATGTGAGGTGTATTTTATTGTTTTCTACACAAACTGTCAAGTATTGTCACTGGATCGATCGATCAATCAATCGATCAATCACTCAATCTACCAATCAGTCTTTATTTGTAGAGCACCAAATCATGACAAACGTTATCTCAAGACACATTTCTGCTTCTTTACTGTATCCAAAGCAACAGTAGCAACAACAACAGCAGTAGCAGAATAACAGACTGCCTGTACTCCAAAGACCAAGATTTCTTGAGAACAGAACATGAGCAGAACACAAGTAAATGTTCCTTTGGATGGGGATATTCTGAAAGGCGTATACATGACCAAATATTCAGGTTAGAAAAGGAGGAACTCAGGGGGGAGGTTTATCAATAAGGGTTATTGGTGTTTACATGGTCATGCCCAACCGTGTAATGGCTTGTATTCCAAATATAGAATATACTGACTTCATGTAAACGCAGCCATAAATTATGTAGTTTGGTGTTGTGATGATTCTGGTGAGGCTATAAAAAGCCAAATCAGCTGGTGTCTGACAGGTCCATGGCAACAATCCGGTGGGGAGGTGTATAGTCAGAAAGGGAAACAAGAGCCCTGTGTGTTCCCCCCAACAGTCTAAACCTATAGCAGCAGAACTAAGACCTGGTTCAGGCCTGATCCCTCCCTAACTATAAGCTTTATCAAAAAGGAAAGTTTGAAGTCTACTCTTAAAGGTTGAGACCTTGTCTGCCCCCCAGACCTCAACCAGTAAGTTATTCCAAAGAAGAGGAGCTTGATAACTAAAGGCTTGACCTCCCAGACTACTTTTAGAGACCATAGGTACCAAGCAGACGTCACACTGAGAATGCTGTGACCGAGACGGATAATACGAAACAATCAACTCTTTAAGATAGGATGGCCCGATGCCATTAAGCGCTTTGTAAGTCAGAAGAAGAATTTTAAACTCTATCTTAGATTTTATAGGTAACCAGTGTAAAGATGCTAGCACTGGAGAGATATGCTCTTGCTTCCGAGTCAAAGTCAGTACCACAGACTGTACATAAACACGGACAGCCTCCACGAAGTCACCCGTCTGTTCCTGACACTTGAAATGAAGCCAATCCGCAGACACAGCCACATTCAGCCACCCTTCAGTCACGTGATCTGAGCTGTGTCTCTGATTGGACAATCAAACGATCCCAATAACTGCTGAACCGCAGAGCTAGAAAAACAATTACTCACCACAAAGTGTGTGCCGTTAGTGAAATCAGTGTTTTACACCCATGCTGTTTTTTGAACCAGGTTGTAAATGTGTTTTTTAATGCCGTAAAAGTCAGTTTTATGGCTGGGTGTGCATGTGACTCGAGCCTCGAGCGGATTCTCAATGAAAACAAACATTAAGCACTTCCACATTGACTTCATTTTTACTAACCGGATGTTGCTCCTTGGTCAGTACCCAAGATGCAGCGTTCTGAACCGGCTGAAGAGTCCTAATAGACTTATTATCATTAGGACAGCCAGATCAAAGAGAGCTGCAGTAGTCTAGCCTAGAAGAAATAAAAACATGATCTAGTTTCTCTGCATCGCTTTGAGAAAAGATGTGTCTTGTTTTTCCTGGTTCTACAGTGAAAGTAAGATGAAAAAAGGCCATCCTTGAGACCTGTTGGATGTGAGAGTTAAAGTTCTAGTCCGGATTGAAAAAACTCCCAGGTTCTTGACAGTGGTGCTGCAAGCCAGGCGAATGCCAGCCAAGGTGGTTTTCTGGTCAGAGAAAGTCTCTCTGAGGTGTTTAGGTCCAAGGACAATGGTTACATGATATACTGGTGGTAAAAGCTTGATATTTGAAGAACAAGGATGACTTATTAACTTATAATTTTAATTCTTTTTTCAGTATTAACGCTTTGAAACCTTTCAGAGCACCAGCCCTCCCAACTACAAGTAAATTACTGAAACTCCTCAAGCATTTGGTCTAGTAAGGAAATTCAAACATTTTCTGAAGGAAAAGAAGATGAGCTTTCCAGGTACGATTCCTGACTCTTTGGGACCGCTGTAACAAAAAGAAAAGTCTCCCTTAACAAAAGGTTTAAAGCATAATCATTTGTAAAACAGAGTCAGAGGACTCCATGGGTGATGCAAGCCTCTAAAAGTACCTAAAGTAGGAAAAAACATGGGCAAAGGGAACAAATGTACTGGTCCTCTCCATGCAAGACCTCCACAAGCAAAAGTGGAAAGTGTGCTCCATGAAATCTACATGCAACAAAACAACCAGGGCTCAAAGGTCTGGATACCAGTCATCAGAGCTTTTAACTGCATCCCACAACCTTTGAGCTTTGCCGTGTTTTGCACATTCTCTTCGCAGATGTCGAGAACTTGCATGCTCAAGTACTCTGAAGCGCTTTTTGCCTGCCAGCTGCTTCTTCTTCCTCTGCCAATAGAGATCTACGGTTGTGCGACCTTTGCACGAGCGCCCTGAACGCACCAGGGGGAGTCACTGGTGCAGCAAGGAGGACCTGATCCCTCACCGTCTTCCTGCCCGCAAACAAGGTTCATAACGGGTGGAGCACCTTGCCAAGCCAGCAGCACTGCTGCAGGGACTGAACTGTAAATTAGTCTCTGGGGTGCGCAGTGAAGGCTTTCACCAATGTTGGCCAAATTCTTCCATTTTTATGTTTTGGTTTTGGTGGACACTATTACTCTATGACCCAGTGAGAAATAAAGGAACCAACCATGGCAAGAAGCCTTTAACAGCTGCTAACCCATGTTAGCATACAGAAGTAATGATAGCAAGTGTTGAACAGGATTCAAGCTAGCTTGGCTGTTACACTTTAGCCAATGTACCTATCTCAACACTATCTCATTTTAAGATGTACTCACTGACAGTAGTTCTGCTGGCTCTGCTGTTAGGGCGTTGCTTTGCTCTGAACCCCTGGCTCTGGAAACAGGACCAGGTAAGAGTTTAGTTCTGTTAACAGACTGCTCTCTGCTCAACGGGGCCTGATTTATGTGCTGACAGGCAGTGGAGGCTCGGTGTGTTCTGTGTGCTTTGGAAGACACATCACTGCTGGAAGCTAAATAAAAAATCAATGAGAGTGAGGCTGCTTGGTTAGCGAGAGCGTCCTCTCGGCTGGAGTTTAACAGCGTTTTAACTCTCCGCTGACTGAGGTTGGGAGAGCGGCCATTGATTTTACCCAGCCCCATCCGCCTCCATCACCCCCTGCTTTTAATAAATCAGCTAGGTGTGTGTGGTATGCTTCTATTTCCCTCTGCGTCAAAAAGCATGATACACCTGAGGGTGAACACCTTCAACAGGTTTGGACACCTTTCTGAGGCTCACACGGGTTTATACTAATCAGTGTGGACGGTGGAGTCATCCCGAAGTCAATCATGATAAAACTGACTAGTTTTCATCTTGTCTTTATCCGCTGCATGCAGCAGTTTAATCTCATGTGTGACATGAACACCATGTTTTGGTTAATGGACTGTTTGGAAGCTTCACCTTAAACATCATTAATGTTGCCAGGAATAAACGTAGGCAGCCAAACTTTCAACTCTTTGCAAGAGGATGATTCACAGACTTAAACCAAGGGGCAACACCAGGTCTAGAAGGATGAAGCCAATGCATAAGTATGAAAGGTTGCTGTTCATTGAGAATGGGCATGAGGCTGGCTGCAGAAAGACTGGAACCAGAAATCATTTTCCACATCTCTCCAAAAGTTGCCTAAAAACAGGCTCAAAAGCCTCGTTTCCACCAAGCGGTCCGGTTTGGATCAGTACAGTTTGGTACTGGCTAGATCAGTAAAGCCCGATCCTGTTCGTGTTTCCTCGGCCAACAATGCCCCCTCTTGGTCGACCGAGTGTAAGCTGGATGTTGATAGCTGTGTCAGCTACGTAAAAGCGTGACGCCATAGCAGCGCAACACAGTTTACCCCACTAATAAAACCAAAGAAGAAGAAAACTGTGACATATTGAACAAAAAGCAACAATGGAAGACATCCAGCAATTCGTCCACTGTGTGATTGTTTCAGAGAAGACTGTGTTACACCAGGAAAAATACAGCAGCCTCTGTCACACAGTATGTGATGTTTCTTGCTCCACCTTCTTGGGCTGGATCAGTTTGTCTTCCAGCCCAACAGAAAGGCACCAAATAGTGGGAAGGTATGGGCCAGTAATTTGGGGATCTGTTCTGGTTGTAGTCAATCGAAATGCCATAAAATGTGTGCTGTAACCAAACTGAACTGAACCAAACCACTTGGTGGAAATAGGGCTTTAGAAGTGGTGTGTTCAATGTCTCAGTGGTGAACGTGTATCCATGCATTCCCCTATAACAGAGATTGTTTTCTCTGAATGAGAGAATTCAGACGACTCTGAGACTTGTGACTGTGTTCGTAGTGTGCGGAACAGTTTTAACTCAGTTTCACTACGCTGGTAAGATAACTAAATTTTCAAACTGAAAAATTTGGATGAAAATACAGATTTTAATTCTGTCTGGATGGATGGATTCATGGATTCAACATCCCGGCTAAATACACATGCTTGATATGTGGCAGGACATTGGCTAACAACAAAAAAGTGTTGGGTTGAGCTTAATTAAGACAATATGTTATAGAATTCAAGCACTTCAAAAACAAATTTAAAACATTTTAATTTTTTTTTTAAATATCGAACTACTTTTTTTTTCATTTTTGCTCATTTTTGATATGTCAAAATTGTTTGAATTTTTACTTCTTTTTTTTTCGCCAATTTTTAAAACATTTTTAAAATCTTTTTTTACAACTTTTTGAAATCAACTATTTTGGCAAATTTATTAAAGTTTAATTTATTTCAGCTTTTTTCAAATTTTTTAATTTCAATGGTTTTTGAAATATTTGATTTTTTTTTTTTTAAACTAAGACAAGACATGTACAATTAAATAGATTGAAAAAACGTCTTGTTAAGATTATTTACTAGAATTAACTTTCTATAGAATTTGATCAACTTCATTGTCTTCATTGTAAAGATAGACATACATTTTTATGGCACTGGAATCACTTCAATCCAGGAGTCCCGGCAAAATGGCTCCTCTAGAAGTAGAGGTCGCAGACCCATGTTCATGACCATCAGCCCAAAACCTCAGGGCAGCAAAAAGTAAAATGTTAACCTTTTTTGACATTGGAAGTAAAAGAACCATCAGGGCTCATCCTCTGAGGGGCATATACCGCCATCAAGAAGGAGAGGATCTGTCAACCAGTAGAAGCAGTTGGTGGAACAACATTATCATGCATTAAGCTGCGATGGTAATGTTAATGATATGAGCATTGGCTAAAACAGAGCTTAAAAACGTACAAATCTTTTTTTTTTTTTTTCTGAAGTACATCGTGGAAACCTGACCCCTTTCTCTCAGCCTGTCTGGTCATCTTCCTGATTACAAACCTGCAGAGCAGCAGTAACAGTGCTGGAGCCTGGAGCTACCATGCAGCCTCAGGGGCCCACGAGTGTGAGACGGTTATGGAAATTGACAAATGATGGAAACAGCTGAGTTCAGAGAGGAAAAAAAAAGAAGTGGTCGATAGATGAATCCACTGTTCTCTTGAGTTATAAGCAACATTTTTAATCACACAGTTTGTCAATATGTGAGCACTTCTTAGTGAGATGAGTTCAGAGCTGGTGTTGAATGAATGCTGATTGGACCGGCTGAAGTTTGTTGATTTATCGTCCAGAGGATCTGAAGAATCGACCAAACTATAACACACTCTTGGATAAGTCATTATTTGTTCATTTCTTTAATTACATGCGTCCTCACTTGACACAAGATGTTAAATAAAGACATGAATTTTCACTGTAACTAAAATATTAAGCTGCATGAAGCATCGGATCACACCACATCCTGTTACGATGCTCTCCAAACATTGTTATTGTTTAAGTGGAGACAAAAAAAAGGAAAAGAAAGTTGTGGAAGGCCAGGAGACCAGAGTGAAATTTTCCATGACATTCATCGTTAGATAAATAAGTGTGCTGTGATGTGCCCTCTCACCCCGGGTGCTGCCCTCCCTGACTGGCACTCCCTGATCACCCTAATGAGCCCCGGGCACAAACCAGGGCGAGAGGGCACAGCCATTATCTGGTGTCTCTCCTATTAAAATCACCTCCAGCAGCCGTGACCGTCCGGCACGCAGTCATCCTCCGCTACAATTAGCAGAAAGAAATATGCAAATACAAACTGTGGAGCTGCAGCCAGGATGCCGAGCGAGGATGCTTCAGGAGCAGCGAGGTGATGTGAAGGAGAGCGCGGGAGGCGCGTTGACCAGAGGGCAGCCGGTGATTAGGAGCATCAACCCATCCATCCCCGTGCCGATGATGTTGTTTGGGTGGGGACAGAGCGGGGTGACAGAGTGACAGGGGTAATTACTGAGGAGAGGTCACTCCTGGGCTGCGGGGGGCTGAGGGAACACTGCTGGGGACCCAGCGGCCCCCGTGTCACTGACAGCAACCTACTGAACTCTGCAGCACCCTGCAACAGAGAGGCCACTGTATGTACAGCAAAGTACACAACAGAGGATGAGGGATACATCAGTGTGTACGCATGTTAATCACACACTCACACATACACACACACACACACATGAAAACTGTGTCCTATAAAGGAGTAGTAAATGACAGCAGATCATTGTTAACATAGCCCCGTACAAATGATCCAAATATGAAAGCACAGCTCTCATATTACTGTATGTATATTTGACTTTAGGTCGTACAGACAGATATAGAAAGACATTTAACACAAAACACACACAAAACACACACACACACACACACACACACACACACACACACACAAAAAAAAAAAACTCACAGCCTGACTTGAGAGTATTCAAAAATCGTCTGTTTTGTACAAACTTTTGTTTGTTTTCTTTCTGTTGTATCAGGTGTTGAAATGTTTTGTGGACAGTTGTGTTGCACTTGTTTACACATACTGTAGGCTGCTCTTTTCCTGTCGGAAACCAACTCCTCTGTAGGGAAAATAGCAATTGGCTGCCTCAGAGGTCACTTAAAGTCACTCAGTGATGTCATCATCTAATTTGCATTGTTGGCTTTTTGCGTGCAATTATTTTAAAAGCTGTAGGAGAGACAGAAAAGAAGTGTGTTTTTTTTCCAGACTATAAGTCACACTTTTCTTTTCAAGTGTGGCTGGTTCTGTGACTTGTAGTCAGGTGTGACTTACAAACCAGATAAATGAGGAGCTGTTTTCCTCTTATGGAAAAAGATCTCTAAATTCATAAATAGGAATACTGATGAGGAAATATCTCCAACAGCACTGCAGGCTGACAGAGGCTCTGCATCTCACCCCTGCTTGGACAGGCTTTGGTATTTTATTTTCAAAGCAATTGTTTTCTACTTTTTTTTCCCCTGGATTTAGTTATCTAGCATTTTAAATACAAGACAACCGTACTTCCGGGCCATAAGCCACTGCCTTTTTCACACGCTTTGAACCCTGCAACTCATACAACAGTGCAGCTGATTTATAGATTTTTTTAACAGCCTCCAGGGGGCGCTCTTTAGGTCATACTCATTAAACAACAATTATCTCTCAAGATCTCTAAAGGAAAGAGACAAACAGCGGGCCCGTGGTGAGGATGGGGAAACACAGGAAGGGGACAGGTGAGGACAGAGCACACGGTCACAGCGGAGCAGCCTTGAGGAGTTTATTTCAGATCTACAGAAAAAGATATAGACCTGTTTCATTTTTATGTGGGTCCCTTGTTTTTAAACAAATCTAAATATTTTGGACATTGTTATTTGAGCATTGAGCTCATTTAGGGTTTATCTTTAGCCGACAGAACACATATAGAGCTAAATGAGCAAAAACAAAAACATGCAGACTTCAGCTTTGATGTTACAGACATTGCAATTCAACCCAAAATTAACAAGCTGTGACCATAGACTGTAAAAAAAAATGGCGGTCCACTTGCTCAGCTCGAAATGAGGTCTCCACAAAAACTGCTCCCGCTGGTGACTGGCTGCAGTATAGGATACAAGATCCGGCCTATCAGCCATTCCAGATGGGCTGTGGTCAAACTTTGAAAAATTCATAAACCTCGTTGAAATTTTTCTCACATCCGATTGTTGTGGTGATTTGAAGATACCATTTGGCTGTGTTGTATTCAAGTCCTCTTTTCTCTGAAAAGTTTTGTTTTCATTAGTTATACAAGGTTAAAAACGAGGCTTTACGATACGTTTAACGATGATTGACAGCTGCTGTTCCCATGTACTTTTTCCAGGGATTGTAAAACATGTCGGGAGGTAGAGTCAAGAAGTGATAAGACTCTCAAAATAAAAAATATATATATTATTTTTGTCACCCAGCTCCACTCAGATTCTCCCAGAATCCCTCATCTTCTCTACTGCGCAGAATCTGGCTGCAATTACTACCAATGACTGCGTCTGAGACGGTGGTATTTTGGCTTCAAAACTGTAACATGATAAAGGCGGAGCCTCACTGTCCACTACAGTCTATGGCTGTGATATTCGTAATCCAGCGCCCAGGCAAGAAAAGTTACAGCAGAATATTTCAAGATTATTTACACTGCACATGTGGACCTGTTCAGAGAGCAAACAGATAGAAATGGACGCTGATCCAGGATAAGACCACACTGTGACAGCTAAAGGGATACTCACAGCTTTCTGACACAATTCTCTGGGAGTTTCATCTGGTGTCCACACAGACACGTGTTAATATTGATTCTGTGATAGAAACAAGGAGCCAGATATTAGCCCAGGTCTATTAACACTTTCTGTGTAACCTTCTCATGTTACAACGTGTGGCTTATATTTAAGGTTCACCCAAGTGCACAATAATCTAAATTTAACCCTGTAAAGCCCAAACCATTAAACAATTGACAGGAAATTCCAGTTCTTTGAACTTGGCGCCTTGATTGGTCGCTCTGAACAACCCCCTAAAAATTTCAAATATCACTTTCCATATTTGAGTTTATATTTGTATCATATTTGATACATCAGGTCACAATGCTCAACGATTGTTTTTTCCTGAACAAATAAAAGCATAATAAATCACAAACAAATCTAACAAATTTGTACTTCCAAACATAAACAGTGCTACCATCATGCAGTAGTGAGAAAGCCACCAATGGAACTGGCTGGGTGGAAGCCTGGAAAAAAATAACATTTTAGTATTTTACTCATTTTGCAGTTCACAACCTTTTATTTTGCATGGTGGAAGGCCTGAAAACAGTTTCTCTCCTTGTTCAAGCAAAGATGCACTCTGCATTTCTGACAGTACACATGGGCAAAGTGGCCTGTGCACTGCTTGCATCTCTGTCAGGGTTCCCATGTTGGGGAATGATCCAGGCCATCCTTTCATACAGCAGTACAGCAAGTTTCATACCTAGCTTTTAACTCTAAATGTATCAAATTATGTCATTTAAAAATAAACAGACTGCATGTTGCTTGATTTTAGATATAATGCATGAAATACACGTAAATGGCGATTGACTGTTTTAGAGTTACATGACCTTATATACCCGCTGTATCAAATTAGATACGCCATCGTTGCCATGGTTTACACAAACATATATTGTGAATTTTTTAGTATTTTTACTTTGCATGAACCCAGTAACTGTTCCTATTGATGTGCCAGTAAATATTGTAATGTTTTTCTTACCTTAACCTTTTGAAACTTGGCAAAGTTCTTCTTGAAAAACTACCTGTGTCCAATTCCTGAGTCATGGCGGTCTTAAAGTGTCACTGGAAGGGCGGCTAATGAGTGACTTACTACCCAGTGTTGGTTTATCTGTGCACTGCATGTATCTGATTGTACACATCAGGTTTTTCAGGATAAAAAGTACCACACGGCTTATGTGGAGGGCTGAAAAAGTCATGTATCAAATGTGATACGTTTGGGTATATAGGGTTAATGTGTTGTACTATCTGTCTGTTTTTGCTGTATGTTTTCTCATCTTTGTTCATGGCTCCATGTGCCTTTAATTGCCCCTCAGGGATGAATAAAGTTTTTTGAATTGAGTTAAAATGAATTAAATTCAAATCCAACGCTGATCATGTTCGACCAAACACAGAGAGTGTACAAAATTTGAATAGAAGGCACACAATCTTATTCAAATTGTGTTTCATATATCTATGTAAAATTCAGAATTTATTTGTGTGTTTAAAATCTCTTTGTTGACAAAACTATGAAACCCCTTATGTAATTCTGAACGAATCAACAAAAGTTTTTGAATAAAAGAAACTTGAAGACACGAGGGTTAACACCAGGAAGTAGAGACATATTATCGACTGTTGATATTACAGCTCATATTACCATTACAGTCAGTTGCACTTACTGTTGTAGGTATATTAAAAACTCAGGTGTACATTTCACAGGTTATTTCAATTACCAAAGCTTTCATGCTGCCCTGTACCAGCCCTTGAAAGCTCAAAAATTGAGTCCCAGCATAAATTTCCTCCTCCTTAACTGGTTCTCACGAGGATAGAAGCACTGAAAAACTCTCTCTCACACACACAAACACACACACACACACACACACTCACACACACACTCTCACAGACAAAGCCTGAGGGGAAGTGACAGAGCCACCAGGAAGCGTTGCAGAGCCTGCTGTGAGTATAGACGAGTGGAGCTCCAGCTCTCTCCACAGATCAGCTCCACAAAGAACTCTCTCTGTCAGTGGTTTACCTCTCTTCATACGACTTGTCACCACGCTCTTCCTCTTTACCGCTCCTCTCACATAAATGAAGCCATGTTAGAGTGGGGCTGGAAGCCAGGCGCTCTAATGCATTCAGAGGAGATTGGTTGTGAAGTCTGGCTCCCCCCTATGCTCTTCCTTCGAGGCTGGCCTATTGATTGTTGTGTGTGTTGCTGCTTCCTGAGATCCCCGTCAAAGCTTGTTATGGCGGCTGTGTTCCTCTGCCTGGCTTGGCAGGTAACTACAGAGGTGCAGTCTGGGATTTGAACAGCTCCAGAGCTTCATCAGACACATTTGGGCTTATTCCCTTGTTTTTGTTTTCCTGTTGATTCTGTCTCCTCTTCAGAGCGGTCATTGCTTTGGAGCTTCAGCACTTCACTTGTCAAAGATCACTCTTCAGCTAACTCCTACACTTGTTTCCTTATATTTTCCTGAGTCCCTGAACGGGGAGAAACTTTACTGGATGCAAACAAAAAATCCATGGAAACAGAAAAAGACTGAACTACCCCAAGTCTTCTTCATAACAATGCAGTGTTTGTTTTTTAGATTATTAATGACAACTAGCTTCCATTAGGGGATAGTTATCAGGTTAGCTGGCTGGGCCTTTTATGGCTAAAATACACCAGATGCGTCCATTACATTATGGCATACGGATCTGCGTGTCAACTAACACTGGATCAGTTCTGTTGCAGTACATCTGCATGACTGCTCTGTCATAGTGCAGCCATCCTATTTTTGCCTGACGCGGAGCTGTAACACAGAAATTTAGCATAGGGAATGGGACAGGACAGTTGTGACTGGAAATCTACCTAAAAACACCCAGTGACTTTTAAAATAAAACAAACCATGTGAAAATCAGTTCCTTTTAATCTTGACTAGGATGGTTAACGGACATAATGAGTGAAGCCAGACCAGGACTGAACAGGTTTGGGGTTTTACAGCCAAACATGAATGAAGAGAGACTAATCAATGGAGTAGGAAGAGCAGGAACTCCTCAGTCTGTGACTCCAGCTATCTGTCAGTCATGCAGCTCGATGGACTGAACACACACGGAGTGAGTTGACAAACGCAGTCAAGACGGAACACAATGCGGTCGCACTGCAGACGTATCTGGTGTATTTCAGGCCAGTGGTGATTGCTGTAAGACTGCAAGGGAAGCTCAGCTTCCTCTCAAATGCCCCCAAAAAAGTGGTGATATGTTCTGCTGTGTGTACATTTCATTGACAAAATCTGCGCTAGAATTCCTTCATCTTTTGTTCAGAATCAGCTACCTATCACAGGTAACCGGCTCCACCTCCTCCTCATTCATCCCCGCAGCGTCTCAGCGCTTTAACACAGTCAGACACTGGGCATCTTCTGACTTCAGTGGGGAAGCGTAGAGTGGGTTGTTCCACTGTGGAAACTGGACTGTCATTGGATAAACGCTGGGCTTTGTCCCGCCCATCAGACGCTCAGCGTCTCTGGGGGTCTATGAGACAGTGGGCTGGCCTAGACGCTGGGCTTCTGCATGATGATTGGATGATCTGCCTGAGGCGGAATCCCTTTTTGATTGACACTGAAATGAACCAGTCAGCGATCTTGAAGTGTAACCCTCCACCGGAGCATCTTCTAACTTGAACATTCAGTTGTTCCGAACTGATCCGGGGGCTTTATCGATCCCGGCGAGTTTACTTTTCCTAAAAACAATGATTGTTGTGTTTAAAGATTCTCTCTCTTTTCACCAATAAGCAGCTACAGCTGCAGATGCAGAGCTCTAGCTGCTAACAAGCTGACAAGGAGGGTAGAATTTACGTTCAAATAAATAAACAAATTAATGATGTAGGCTGGAAAAAAAATGAGCTTCCCTCCTTGACTGACCAGCAGCCACCACTGTTTCAGGCATTAGCCTTAATAAGGCATGGTGTAATCTTGAGAGTGCAGAAGGTAACTAACTTCCTAGCTAACTTTGCTAACTTCCACCAGATCCATGTTCAACTGGTTTAAATTCTAGTCAGTGTGTTAACGCCTACACTCTGTACCAGTGCCAGACTAAGTCCCCATTTAAATGACCATGTTTCATTCAAAACTGCTAAAATGCAGTGAAAAAAAATTGCATTTACACGGAAACGCTGAGGAACTGAAAACACTGTAGTTAGCATGCCAGGCCTGTAGGTGGTGCTATAACTGTCTTGTCCAGAAGCATTTTTTGGGAGATCTCCACTGAAGTAGAGTTGAGCCGATCATCTGGTTAATTGATGAATACTAAGAGCAGGAGTGGAGAAACAGATGCTCATTTTGATAAAGACAGTCAGCAGATGGAGCAGCACAAGCTTAACATGGTAGCCACAGCGATCGTAACAGCGGTACTGTTGGACTGTTGGATGCGCTCGCAGGAAGTGGAGTGTGATGTCAGCGTTTCCACTGAAAACGCCGGCTTACTGCTTACAGTTAATATTCACAAGTAGGATGAGCCCCAACGTTTGTGTCACAAAGTACATGCAGACATGTTGGAGATTACACCTGAAGGGGAAGTAATAATGATGTTTCATTCGGACACTGGGATTCATAGAGCCAGCAGCGTGTCTGGATGTTGTGGGCTACAAATTCCTCATATGTCTGTCTGAGACACATCGGGATCAAGAAACTCCAGACCAAGACAAGACAGAGACCAAAGATTGTCAAGGCCAAGACAAGACCAAGACCTCGTAAAAGTGGTCTTGAGAACTGCAACCCTTGTCTCCTTTCTTCTTCTTTTGGCGTGTATGTCGGTTGGCTAACCAGATCATTTGTGCCTTATTGCCAACGACTAGGTGAAGAAGAAATTTGTCAGCAAAACAAAAAAAAATAATATTGATGAAAATCAGCAAACCTACCAGTCACGCATGCCTGAGCGCATGAAAAATTACTTGCACTGTTTTAAATTTAAAGGGCAGAATGTGACCATTTAGTGTCAGTCTTGAGCCCTGAAGAACAGAAGTAACAGATCAAATCAGACATCCTGATGCTTCTATTGTGAGCAGGTTTTTAGAAAAGCAATAAATATGTGACAAAATATAAAGAGGGCATTTTTGGGGCCCAAAAGCCTTTGAATGGGGCCTTAGGCTCTAGACAAGTGACCCCTGCTGTCTTTGCTCTGTGCTCTGTTATAGAATGTTGAGTCCTTCTAAACAACAAAAGCATACTGTTGATTCCCAAAACAACTCACTGTTTACACTAGATCACATTGTCACCTAACTACAACTACAACCACAAACTATGACATTAAAGGGAGCCCGGCCTGGAATAAACAGGTCAGAGGTTTCAAAGACAGAACTCTTGTTGGCGTGCTGAGACTTCAAAACCATCACAATCGGTTTGTGCTGGCACAAAGGTAAATATAATCAGAAAAATGTGAGGACCTGAAATAATCTCAAACTCTTACTGAGCAAAGTGTGTTTCAGGCTGTGGCTTTTGTCCATTTTTCACGTGCTGTGTGTGTGTGACACCATTATGAGCAATCAACACCAAATGACAAACCACAGAAATAACACAGTGGAACATATGAATACAGAATTATAATTAAGGCACAATTAATGATGTGAAGGGAAAACATTTGTCACATTAATAAGCCTCTCAAGCTAACAATACAAAACTCTTCTGTCTCTCTAAGGATTAAGGAGTTTTTCAACCAGAGGGTCCACAAACCTTTAGATCCTGGTACAGAACTGAATAGTTCCTGTTGCCCAGTGTTTATCTGTGTTTGTACCAGAGGGCCAAAGACCTGGGTAGATTACATGAAACAGCAGGATGATTATGTCAGGGGGAAAAAAAAGGTTATTGCACTACAGTACCAGACCAGTAGAGGGCAGTAAGACAACAACAAAGGCTTTTAAACAATAATGATACCTGCAGTAGACAAGCTTCAATCTTTATTTGTAGCATTGTAGTTAGCCTGTTAGCACTGCGGGTATACAACCTGTGCTGGCTTCAGTGTTGATTTATGACAAATTTAGATCCTAGTAACTACAAACAAAGTGCACATAGTTCCAGGTGAAAGTGCCTTTGGTTGAGTGAAAAATTGGGAATTTTGTTGGCTGTGAAACTAAAGGGACTGTATAAAGCCTTAAAACAGACAATACCCCTCTCTGAGCAACAATTTTTCTACTTTTTAGAAGCAATTTCAGTACTATTCTTGTCTTTTAGTGTCTTAACCTTTCAACTACCTCTTTCTAATCCAATACTTTTACATTACAAATGCAGGGGATATTAAGTTTGTTTAATTCTTGAAATAAGAGCTTTTCCCGGAGGGTTGGGGTTAAAATAATGTGATAATATATCAGAGAACTAAGATTGCCTAAGATTATACTTTTTTGACATAAAATCTTCGGTTTTCTTATTCTGAAGTTTATTTTATGACTCAAAGCACGGATAATGATTAATCTCTTGAGCCACGTTTCCACCAAGCAGTCCGGGTTTGGTTCAGTACGGTTTGGGACGGTTTGGTACAGTTAAGCCTGATTTCGTTTGCGTTTCCACAGCAAACTGTGCCCTCTTGTGGTAGGCGGCGTGTAAGCTGGATGTCGAAAGCCGCAGCTGTTCAACAATAGCGTGACGCCGTAGCAGCGTGATACAGTTTACCCCGCTAAAAAGTCCGACAAAGAAGAACAGTAAACAAAGAGCATAGATGGAAGACATGCAGCATTTCATCCTCTCTGTGATTGGCATGTAGCTCTTGATACAAAGAACAATCAAGCTTTGTTTCAGAGAAGTCTGTGAGCCACCAGGAGAAATGCAGCTGCTAATGTGGGGTAAATGAGGATTCTTTTGACCAATCAACGGTCTGCAGTGTTGTTGCTCCACCTTCTGAGGGCGGATCGGTTCAGTCTGGCACCCATACGAAAGGCTCCCAAAAAGTGTGACGGCTCGTCTCGGCTATTAGGGGATCTGTTCTGGGATAACTCAGTGGAAGCGCCACAAAATGCGCACCGTACCGAGACAAACCGAACTGGTCTGCTTAGTGGAAACGCGGCTTTGATCTGGTACAGTGGACGGCTCATTGAACTATGATCTTGCGATGTGTTGATTTTGATGTATGTTAAACATGTTAAGCAGAATCAATGTGTCATTATTGTGGGTCATATATCTATGGTGGCCTGTGAGTGACAGACAATTTCCAAAAGCTACAACACAAATGCAGCACCTACAACACGAATGTGAGAGCAAAAACTCAAATGCAAACACAACAACACAACAGAAGTACAGCCACAACACAAGTCAAAAGAGGTCAGTTATCCCAACGGACACAGAAAAGTTGTGAAAGTAAGTAAATGATTTCATTTTCACCTTCATCTATGATAAATACAGCTTCCAAGGGGTCTCACCTTGTGATATCCTTCATAGTACTTGTGTTTTTTATTTACCGGAAAAATACCTCAGTTTAGAGCTATGTTTTTCAAAGCTGAAGGTAAAAAAGAAATTCATTTACTCACTTTCACAACTTTTCTGTGTCCGTGATGATGACTGTCCTCTTAACTCCCATTGTGTTGTGGCGTTTGCACTCATGTTGTTGCTTTTTCCAAATTAGCTGACACCCTTTGGTCACTGTATATATCAGACATTGTATGACTATACACATACATTCATACACACCACTATCCAAAGATCTTCTCAGATTTAGAAACCCTGTTCATGGCTGTGTGATTTTCTTGCACATGGTTCGATTTGGTTGCATTCTGCTCTGCTGCATTACTCTCATAACCCTTTGCTATGCCTGCAGGTTTTGGGATGTGGAGCATGTAAAGAAACTGTTGAATCCACCACAGAAAGTCCCATCACTGGACTGGATGATGCCTGGAACAGTGCTTTGTTCAATCAGTCTCTGTGCAGGAGTGCTGCAGTGTTTTGAGCTCATCATTACAGATCAGACTGAACGCGCTGCTCCCTCAGCACACTGAACAGCGCTGATACTTTGCAGAGAGCTTGTGAAGAGTTAATCTCTGTAAATATTTGATGCGGGGCAGTTTTTGTGTTTGATTACCCAGCTTGCTCCTGTGCATACCCAGCGCTCTCGTCCTGGCCTGGTAGAACAAGGAGGATGAACTCGGCCCTCCCTTTGCCACTCATTTGATGCACTCATCCATGCAGCCTCCCTCCTTCGCTCTGGCTCACCCCGTCGCGCTCTGCTCTGCCCATTAACTTCAATTAATGTGATGGTTCATCAGTGGTGGAGGACTCTGTCACGGGGCCGTACCCCACTACTTATCTGATTACTCTTAATGGGAGAAAATACGATAAACAAATTCAATTATCCCTGACCTATTTCCAATGGTGGGGACAGGATTATTATTCATGTCATCTGTTAAGTATGAATATGAAGAGAACTAATTACCGTGGTGTCACGTTATGGATGGACGGGGTATGTAAATATATTCCATGGTCATGGTGATGAACGGCTCGGCATTGTAAAGGCCAGAGAGGGAGTGAGTGATACTGAAGATGAACACCCCCTGTTGTGTCCTCAGTGGCCATCAATTCTTCACCCAGAGCAGCCTTCATCCGCCCGTATTGATGACGGCGGTGTTGGCACACAGGTTCCTCCAGCTACCACACAAATGATGAAGACGGATGGATATGGATTTAATTAAATCCAGACCTGACTAAATGAAGATTGAAGGAGGTAATTGTAGATAAGCAGAGATATAGATTGAATGCAGACGCTGTCTTCTAATCTAAAGACTTGTTTGAGACAATTAAAGAGACGCTGTGAGGAATCTAACTGTGCGTTTGCTCTCTTAGTGAACACTTCCTGCTCAGCAGCTCGATCTGATCATGACACAGTTCTGACGTCAAACAAACATTCACAGATATGCAGCATGTGGTCATACTCTAAATTGATTGGTTAAATTAAATCATATGTTAGAATTACGGAAGCCCTGAAAGGCCCATTATGTAACAATCTGATTTTTCAAGATAACAGGTTGATTTTCTCAAAAAACAAAACTTTTCTTCAGACAAAAGCTCAACTTATCTTGTTATCTTGAGAAAACAAAGGAAATAAAATGATTTTCACCCTGACCTTTTAGGTATTCCAAATTATTCAGATGACAGTCATTATTACTACTCAATGAGCATATACTAACACAAAACGTGCGTCTTCTACCTCCATCAAACCAAAGCTATCACCCAACTGATTTGATTTCTTTGTAGAATGATGAAAGATCATAGTGTTTTCTTGAGATGCAGAGAAAAAAAAATCTGTTTTCTTGGTTCTTTTTTTTCAGCAGGTCTTGCCCAGAGGTCAGAGTGTTTTCACATCATATCATGTTTTAGTACCCGCTCAAATTTGTTTATACAGACGTCCTAAAAGGTTGTGAATGAATATATTTCATTTTGTCCAACAAATTAATGCTCCTAATGTAATATATATATATATATATATATATATATATATATATATATATATATATATATATATATATATATATATATATATATATATATATATATTTAATTTTTTATTTTTAATGTGAAAACTGATATAGTTCTCTTAAAAAAAAAAAACACGACAAAAAAGTGATGATGTGAATTTCTTCATCTCTGAAGATGTCTTTAATCATAACTCTTTAGGGCTTCCATAATTGTTCTAGAGATAACAAGATTATTTTCTTGTGATTTAAGAATTAAACAGATGGTTGATCATGATCACTATTGCTTTTTGATTGAGAGTACAGAAGAAATGTGCTTCACTTACCACTTACCACTTACCTTAGAAAAACAGGCCTGCTTGTTGTTTAATCAAGTTTCCTTTTCTTATTGTTCAGCCGGCCCTGCTTTCACTTTGAATAACGATGTTCTACTTGGCACTTAGCTTTGTTTGCTATGGAAGCCCTAAAATGTCATATTTTAATACATTTAATATTCTCTGTTTTCTGGAGATAACAAGGTAATTTTAGTTGTGTCCTCAGGTTACCTTACCTCAAGGAAAAAAAATCCTTTTTTATTTGTTTATCTTTTTTTTTTTTTTTCCCAGAGACAACTGGATCAACATGCCTAGCTGCTTTTCTGCTGCTGCCCATTTGATTGAGCCAGTTAAGCCTATTTCTGTGTTTCTTTTAGCTTTTTGCAAAGGAGAAAAATGAGAGCAATACTAATTGCAATCCACCTTTTTTGACCACCAGAAAGATACCCCATCACCTTAATGAAAACAAGATTTTTTTCTTAAGAAAATGAGAAAAATAAGTCAAGGTATCAAGAAAATAGCTGACATTAATTGGTTATATGAGGGAATCAAATGTGTTTAACCGTGGCCTTTCAGGGCTTCCATAAAAACTGAGCCGAAGGGGGAATAAACCAAAATGTCATAATTTTAAGTCTAAACACACTTTTTTTTTTTTTTTAAACAACCTGCTAAAAATGATTGTACTGAACGACAAAGAGGCCTGAAGTCCTCAACCTCTTTTTCCCCCATACATATGGATATAGAAGTTGAAAATGCTTTAAGAAACAACCAACTAGCTTTTAATCATTCTCCATAACATAAGATTGACATGTTTACAAAATCCCTGCCAAACTTAAAAAATATCTTGTTAGGCACATGCACCTGTCATTTTCAGAGTGTCTGGGATTAAATTTAGGCGTGTTTCAGCTCCTGTGCAGATGTTACATGAAGACAAACTGAACCCACAGAAACCTGTCACGTCCTCACTGCTGCAGCTGGAAGCAGCGCCCCCTGTGTCAATGACAACAGTTCACAGAAATGAATGTAACCCACATTTTTCCACCCAGTGCATTTAATTACTGCAAAGAAAAGGACGTGTTCGATTGATTGAATTTATTAAAC
Source organism: Halichoeres trimaculatus (assembly GCF_033239565.1). NCBI lineage: Eukaryota > Metazoa > Chordata > Actinopteri > Labriformes > Labridae > Halichoeres > Halichoeres trimaculatus. The sequence continues at coordinate 34,944,532 of NW_027437183.1, forward strand.
AGGGAAACGGTCTGTGTTTTTAAAGCACTTCCTCTGGTCTTCTGACCACTTAAACGGCTTTTGCGTCGCCGGTCTCATTAACCCATTCACACCACAGTCACACACTGACGTTAGTGGATGCTGTGTAAAGCTCCATCAGTGTTAAGTAATCCTATTCACCCATTCACACAGCACCAGGGGCAGTTTGGGGTTAAGTGTCGGCAAACCCAGCCCCCAACCTTCTCATTGTAAGACGGTGGTCGTCTCAATGTTTGAGCCCTTAATGCTAACAGGATATGAAGGATTTCACAGGTTTTCGGATGAGGTCAGGACCCCCTGAAAGCTCTTGAGATGCCATCAGAATTCCTTTTTTAATATATTTTACTAAGAATATGTTTTTTCAGTGTCTTACTTTTCCTGATGTGATAATGATTGAGTGATTTAAGTGTCAGATGCATTGTGTTGGACATCTGTACAATCATTTTTGATGCAACAGCTAAATTAAGCATCCCAGGTTTCACAGACTCCCCTCGCCTGCTTATTGGATAAATTCATCACTGTTACAGTCTCAAAATAACAACATGTGTCCTGCTTCTTTTACTACATTTAAATGACTTGTGTTGTCCTGAAAGCATGTAACCCCCTCTAGAGACATGAGGGTGCGATGGGGGTTCCTGACTCTCTGGTCTCGGTTATTTTTAAGGATCACAGGCTGAAAAGTTCAGGAACCTCTGACGAGTTCCCTTCCTGCAGCTCGCCTCCCAAACGTAGAGGAAAAAAGGCGCCACTTCACCTCTGTGCTGCTCTCACTCCTCCGGCTTCCTGTATGTTACACAATCAATTTAAAATGTTTCTTCTTAGTCTGATGGGATGGAAGCATGACTGAGTTTGCACCAACTTGCTTAGCTTCACATGTTCACAACCCAGCTGATGCTCTGAGGTCAACCAATCGGATGCTCCTGGTTGTACCTGAGACTGGCCTTACCACCAGGGGCGTTGGAGCCTTCAGACTAGACCTGCGTCCAGTCTTTGACTATATTTTTTAAGTTCTCTGTAAGATTAAATATTTGTAATTCATTACTCTTGTTTTTGTGAAGTGTATAGTTTTGTTTTTAAGCTCTTTACACTGCAGAACGGTCTCAGCCTTATAAAAATTTTGACTTTGTGATTTTTTGTATCCCATTAAGAACAGAGCTGATTGTACTTATACTTAGGTTATCCATTTGTTATTATAACAGTAGTTGATTATATCCCATCCTTAAATTATAACCCAATAGCCCTTAGCTGTGTGTAGCATTTGTGTGTCTTTACACTTATTGTTTTGTTTTTCTGACCTGTTGCAAGCTGCTTTATTCATCCAGAAAATGAAGTGGGGATTAGCTTCATGCCCGAGCAACCCTCTTTTAATTAGCATAGAGTATTAGAAATATTATGTTGATTTTTACTTTAAATTCATATCGAATATCATGAAAAATGCACAGGAATTATGTCTTACTGTTTTGATTTTACTACTCTGATTCTGACGCTCAGCATGCATGTGGCTTTTTTTTTCTTTTTTCTTTTTTTATTTTGCACAGTTTTGCATACACAAACTTAGCAACAAAACACGACGAAGAGAAAGTTAGCGATTGTTCCTTATAGAGTATATTCAGCTAAGCTAAACGTTAATTTCTCTGTGATTGAACAGATTTATGCACTGAGAACTGTTCTCCAACACATCAGCTATGTTGTGATGTCTGAGTATAAATATTAAAGTGTGTACATTGTACCATAAAAAAGGTAAAAATGAACTTTCTTTTCTGTAGCATAAGAACAATCAGCTTTAGTACAAAGATATGTTGCTCATTTTTAAGATGTGTGCAGTGGTGTGTGTGGTTTTCCTCATCCTGGCCTCACGTCTGCAGTAAAGCAGGGGCGCCCTCTGTTGGCCAAACACCACCCAGTCCTCCACCAGTGAAGCAGGAGATGTGGGGCTGGTGTGACTGTCACTGGAGATAAATGGGGTCCAGAAGTGTTACGGCCACTGTTCCAAAAAGAAAAAAAAAGCATCTTCAGAGATGAAGAAATTCACTTGATTTAACCTCCGCTGAGAGCCAGTGACTGCTATTCTGAGGCTGTGTGCTTCCTTACATTGAGCTGCTGACTGCTGGTGTTTAAACCCTCGTGTGCCTCTCGTACTGTTCTTTCCTCTTACACTCTATCCACCTCTGTTTGTGTGGATATACATGTGTGAGGGTGTGTGTACATTTCTCCCTCTGTCTCTGAATACGCCGGTGCCTGTGTCTTGGAGAGTTCACTGACTCTAAAGGATCGATGAAGGGAGGAGATTCAGAGCCAATTATTTTCAGCTTAATGGTCCCTAGGGTGCAGGGGTGAGCAACAACAAAACGCCTTCAAGAGACATCAATTCTGGACAAGCCAGCTCCTCCATCTCTGCACTGCCACAATGTGGGCATCAACTCCCAGCTCTCTGGAGAAGAATGAAGCACACACTGCTACACACACACACACACATACACACACAGTGATGGCAGCTGGGAAGTGTAGCTCTGGAGCATCTGTACAGCACAGTGACAGAGGAGGCTTCATATAAGTATCAGCGCTGAACCAGGAAAGCTGCTTGATGGCAAACAGATGCAGGAAAGTAATCCACTCACAGAGCAGAAAGAGGCAGTGAATACATTTAAAGGACCATTCCTCTGTTTTTGGTGTGGTTTCCCTCCTGAAAGCTCTATCATCAATTCATGACATATGGTTTGTACTAAGGCTGTCTTTCAGTCATTTGCTTAAACACCTGGAGTTGGGAGGATCTTGAGCTCTTTAAAGCATCAAAAGCTGCGAAAGTTTGTCTGATTTTTATCAAAAAGTTGTCTTAATCAGACTTCATATGAGCCAGAAAAATGCCTTCTTTCAAGATATTAAAAGGCAAAAATGACACACAAATTACTCGCAAACCTAAAAGAAAAAAAAAAAAGAAAAATCCTACTTGTTATAAGATCAACACCTTAAAACAAGAAACTAAAAACTCAACTGTTCTTATCCAGGTTGTTTTTACTCCTTACAAGCAATTCAGGAATATATATATATATATATATATATATATATATATATATATATATATATATATATATATATATATATATATATATATATATATACATATACATCTTGAAAACTGGCTTTTTTCTGGGCTCTTCAAGGCAAAGTGGCTGGCTCAGGACTTAAACATTTGCTCAAAGATGGCGTGTGTTTGTTGTGGAAATGGAGATCAAATCTTCTTTTTAACTCTTCTTTTCTTTGTTCAAGACAACTTTTTAGCAGATACAACGCCACAAGGTATTTATCAACAGGAGATTGAGCTACAGTTTGAAACGTGACATCAAACAGACTTAATCAGTTTTTACCGTAGTTTAGCAGCCAGCTATATTCAGCGCTACTCAGCCTAGTGTTCTGAGAGCAAGGAAAGCTAACCACAACTTCTTCCGGTGAACTTGTCTCTGGATCAGAACTCTTCGAGGTCGTCTCCATGGCCACCATCAGAGGGCAGGAACATTGTTGAGTCTGTGCTGGATGAAGTCCATGGGCTTACACATACACACACATAAAGTCACATGGCACACATTACCTTGGACGCCTTCTTTGGCTCCATTACAGTTCAGTTGCAGTGGGTTGATGCGCACGTGCCCGAGTAAGGCTGCGTGCCCCTAAGTGACTGAATACTGACATTTGTGCAAGTCTTCAGGTTATTGTTTGTTGTTATCATGTGCTTATATGCTCAGGTGTTTTTTTTCTTGATCTGAAACTATGCCCCCTGTTGGAGAAAAGTCTGGAATTGACCTTTTTTCCCTCTCTTCTCCCAATGTTGTTATTTTCCAGTCCTGTCTGATGTCTGAGTTTGTCTTCTTATATGTCTTGGAAGGGATGTAACTGAAATGAAATTGCTCCTCGGGGATCAATAAAGTTTTCTGATTCTAATTCTGTAACCTCACTCTTCATTTATTGATAAACTCTCAAGTTTGAACAGACCACTGCAGAATAACTGCTGACTGTGGGTTGGAATGAATATTAGCACTAACAGTTTAGCTCCTGTGTTAGCCTTTAGCTCGAACTGTATCACTCTCACGTTAATCTTTCTTCTGCTCTTTTGTCTTTTTTCTGTCTGACAGTTAGGCTCCAGTGTCCACCATCACTACAGAATGAATCACAGAAATCATTTTCAGCAGAATAAAAAACATATTTCTCTTCTCTTTACTAATCTTCATCAGCCGGTGTGGTGTTGTCATAGAGACTCTGACGTGCCGTGAATCAATCCAGTCCTGCTCGACCCGATGGGAAGAAGAATTTAGAGATAAAAATAAAACCAGATGAATGAATGAATGAAAACACAATTGATTTCTATGGGGAAGCCCATGAGACAATAGTGGGTCACTTTGTGCAACAAGAGGTGTCAACCCCAGCTGACCACTGATTAATTGGTGGAATTTCTTAAAGTGGGGGTATTGAGCTTTTCTTTTCTTTTTTTTCTTTTTTTAAGTCTTTATTCTGACCCTCTGATGCCCCCATAGAATCTTTAGATCATTTACAGCTTAAAAAAAGGCTTTTAGGCTTCCCACTCCACAAACCCCCTTGCTTCTGATTGGTCAGCCCTCTAACGGCAGAGCTACGGGTAGACCTTGGTGTTTGAGGCCCGCTCCTTCAGTGTGTTATGAATATCTTTCTTGTGAAGATATAGGGAAGCATTTTGATCAGTTTACAGACGGACTCAAGGACCTTTAAAACATATCAGTATGTAGAGTTTTGAAAATCTGCACACGTTTGAGCTCAAAGCTCAGCTTCTTATAGCAAGGCTGATGAACATGGTGATTAACTAGGGTCCAGCACCAAACTTTCAATTACTGTCCAAAACCACGATTCAATCTAACAGTATTAAAATAATTTTCCATCATAGGTCTTTGTTTGCAAATCCGTCTCATGATTCTGAAGCAAAACCTCAAACTTCTCCGTCAGATGTCTGCCAAGTGAGCAGAGCAGACGAGGCAGGTTAGAGTAACGTGTCATCACCAACAGGAAAAAAAAACACGAACATTCCCTTTACACACGCTGGTTTATGACAATATGAGAGGAGCAGTGGGGGATTCTTCCTTTAGAGCTCTTTTAGGATCTTCCTTCATGAATCCATTCATCTGTTTGACTGGAGTAAAACACAGCTGTGTCTTCTGATAATTATATTAAAAGATGGGGAGGTGAGGAACCTGCTGGGCTCGGAACCATCTCCTTCCCCAGGTTGCCGAGCAGCAGGACGCCAGGTTGTTTAAAGCGGTCCCACCGGGCGTTTCTGAGGCGGCGTTCAATGAGGCGCCGCCGGCGACACTTTCCCCCAACAGCTTAGTGCTCATCAACTATTTAGATTTGCACTTAACGCTCCTGGGGACGCTGACGTGGAGCTGCTGCAGGGCCGAGGTGGAGGAGAGTCTCCGCTTTAAGGTAAGAGCAACGTTTCTTTGTGAAATCACCAAACCTGCAGGATTAAACTGAGGATAGGATGGAGAGAAAGGGGAGGGAGGGGGGTTGGTTGTGGTCCCATGGGTGCCCCCTACCAAGTCCCAAAATTCTGCCTGTAAGTCAGTCCCCAGGGCGCAGAGCTTTGAGGTTTCCTCCTCCAGTATCCCTCGCCTGCACAGACACATCGCTCCATGTCTGTCTGCTCCCATCCCTCCCTCCTTCCCTCACTCTTTCTCCAACAGCCTCACAACCCCCACACTAACCTCAGCACACACACCTCCACCGAGCAGCACACCTCCTCCTCCTGTTCCTCCCCCCCTTCAGTCCTTCCATCTCCATCGCATCCCCAGACTCCCACAAGCAACTCCATGAGGGGTCGCATGATGAATGAGCAGACAGCCAGCAGGACCTCTGTGTGTGCGTGCGTGTGGAGGTGTGTGTGTGTGTGGGTGTGAGTAAAGGAAGTGTGCACTTACATGCGTGTGTGTGTTTGTGTGTGTTGGTCTGAGAGTGATGACCACAACTGGCAGAGTGATCACAGTGGGATTCATTACGGCGACAGACAGGGCCGCCTCTAAAACACTGACCGTGTGTGTTTGTGAGTGTGTATGTGTGTGTGGGTGTGTGCATGTCTTGACAGGCCCTCCACTAAAATGGCGTCCAAGGATTACACACTGACTGCGATGAAATAAACAGCGCTGTGTGCACGCCCGCGCACTCATGTGTGTGTGTGTGTGTGTGTGTAGGTTTGATAAATTATTTACATCATTGAGAAAGCAGCGTCGACACTGTTTATGCCCGCACCTGCTCCGCTCAGTGCTTAAAAGATGATTTATGTGTTATGGTCACATCGGATTTCAGCAACTATTGGTCCGGCGTCTTTTGGGACACAAAGTGGTGGTTACAAAGTGCCGCAGGCTCGTTTGGGAGGCAGCACAGCGAGAGGAGAGCAGCATCGTATAACTGGACCAGGCAAACTCCTGTCCAGAGAGCTGTTACAGCAGTTTGTTTGCTCTTACACTCAAATGAGTTATGGACACACTCAGGGAGGGAAGGATAGCAAAGCCGGCCATGAATCTTGCAGTGTAAGAAGCTATCATCAGGATAGGTTGACACTACTGGAAGTTAAAGCCCCGACTAATGCTCGACTTAGGAAAAGAGAAAAATAAAGCAACTCTGCGTGCAGCATCTGAAAACTTCTGAGTGGTGTACGGGGAGGAGACGAAGATCCTGATGCAGATCCATTTGTGAGGCTCCTTCTAAAGTGTATGTGCTGCTTTATCTGGATTGCTTTCCATGTTTCTTTAGCCCTGTTTCCACTAGTTCAGTTTGTCTCAGTACAGCACACATTTTGTGGCGTTTCCTTTGACTAAGACTGGGACAGATCCCAAAATTACCAACCTGTACCGTTCCACTTTTTGGTACCCTTCTGTTAGGGTAACAGACATACCGATTTAACCCAGGTAGGTGCAGTTGGAAACACTGCAGTCCTTTGGTTGGTCAAAAGAATCGTCACTTCATGTGCAACAGCAGTGACTGTATTTCTCCTGGTGGAATTGCTGGATGTCTTTCATTGTTGCTCTTTGTTTTTTGTTGTTGTTTTTCTTCTTCATTGAATTTATTAGTGGGGTACACTGTGTTGCACTGCTATGGTGTCATGATGACGTGGCTATTGGCATCTGGCTTACACGCTGCCTACCAAGAAGGATTCAACATGTGCCACAGATGAATCCACTGTGAAGTTCTTTAGGGTTCTTGAGACATTTAGGCGCTTGTTGTTTGCATCTTGAGGCTGTGGGGGTGGGGTCTAACATATGGGGAACAATGGATTAATTGAGTCTCATCTATGTCACAGCGTGGATCACAGTGTAAGGTGTTTCCTGTGTGTCCTCTTTAGAGCAATAAGGGCTCATCACAGAGACATCATAGGGTGAGGTATAGAACTGTAAATGTACTCATTCAGATACTCATTTAGTCATCCTCTACTTCACAACAGTAACAACAGGCTTTCTTGACTCTTCAGAACAATCTACCAATTATTTTTCATCAGTCTTCTTCTGAAGGAGGTCAAGGAATGAGAGAGCTGGTCTGTCTTGTTTACTTTCCTGCAGGATGGGCTTCATCTCTGTCATGTACCTGGGTCCCTACTTTACCTTAGGGCGTGGTCACATTGTGCCGTGCCTATGCACGATTGCCCCCCCTGCAGCGCTGCTCCCCAGCTGGAGAGTACGGCCAGCGGTCACACTACCCCTGTATGAACCAGACTTTTGCGAGTATCACACACGGGCATGGCCCGCTTTCGTCATCGTGAAGCATCTGTATACATTAAGCGCGATCTCATCAGAGTCAGCACAATGAGACACAGAGAGCTCTGCTACAACTTCAGAGACTTTTGGACTTATGGTAAGTCATTTTCACCCGACACAGCCCTCTAACACCCCTGCTTCCTTTAAATTGATTGTTGAGGGATGTGCTCGCGGTGATCATACGTCAAGGATCACACGCGCTATCCGCGTGCTTGTGCTCGTGCAAGAAGTAAACCGTGCCGAAGCCCACCTCTCGGAAGCGTGCCAAAGCATGGAAACAAATTGTGCTTGAGCACGGTACAGTTGCGGTCACACTGGCCATTCCAAACGTGCTTTGGGGCTGAAGCGTGCTTTGGCACGGCACGGTTGGCCAGTGTGACCGTCTACTTAGTGTCTCTATTCTTGGGCCATAAGGTGTCTCTGCGGTAGGACCTCTAGGGGTCTTGATAGTTAGTCCTTCAGGCAGCTCTGCTGTCAGACCTTCAGGTGTCTTTGCTGTTGGACTGTCAGGTGTCTCTAACTTGGACTATCAGGTGTCTCTAACTTGGACTATCTGTTGTCTCTGCTGTAGGACCTTCAGGGGTCTTGATAGTTGGAAGTTCAGGTGTCTCTGATGTTGGACCATTAGGTGTATTTGCTGTTGGACTGTCAGGAGTCTCTAACTTGGACCATAAAACGGACTGAATGAAAAATGTTTTGGCTGAAGCAGATCTTATATCTTCCAAACCTCTGGTTAATTTCTGAAAGTCAAACAAAAAAGCCAGGTTTCAAATATAAAATAACAAAAAAGAATCAAATAAATACATAAATAACATAGGTATGCTCCCTTTATCACTGCATTACACATTGAATACATAACTTTAGTTATGGGTTGTATACATCAGAGGTCTGCGGGTAACTTATTCAGAATTAAAATTAAAACAGCACCTGCTGTCTGTGCTCCACATGGCATGTACCATGTGCCTTATGATCTCTTTTTGCTGAGCTTTGTTGTTTTTCTTTCAGGGGCTATGAGGAGTTTTTATGTGATCTTGTAAAATTCTCCCTTCTAGACACATGCCTGACTTGAAACCACACTTTAAAATGAGATTATCAACTCCAATATTGCACATTAAACGTTCATGTCTTAGTAATGGTGGACACTGGAGCCTAACTGTCAGACAGAAAAAGGACAGAAGAGCAGAAGAAAGATAAACAGAAGACAGATAGACCACGAGCTAAAGGCTAACACAGGAGCTAATCTGTTTGTGCTAATGTCCATCCAACCCACAGTCAGCAGTTATTCTGCAGTGGTCTGTTCAAACTTGAGAGTCTATCAATAAATGAAGAGTGAGGTTACGTTAGCTCTGATTGGTGGATGACTGGCAGGACTAACCAGGATTCACTAACGTTACACAGACATGTCTCAGAGCACTGGGCTGTCAGCTGAGCTAAATAAAGACAGCTAACTACATACGAGCTAACGGCGTTTACTTGTTGTCATGTTAGTCTACTGATTCGTTGGAGCACCAGGCTGCCAATAGTGCTACATATAGCTGGCTACTACAACATTTGTTTAATTTCACGTTTCAAACCATAGTGCTATGTAACTGTTCTAATAAATATCTCACCTCAGCGTGTTGTGTCCAGCAAAAAGTTGTCTGGAAGAAGCAAATTTGTTTTGATCTGAAATCCATTTAATTCCAAAACAAACACATGCCTCGCTAAAACAAATTTACGACAGTGAGACTCTGGGCTAGAAGGTGGCAAGGGACTGCAATAAAAACATTTCCTCCTCATAGCATCCTTAACAGAGGTATGTTTGCATGTCTTGGTCATGAAATGTTTCTTGAAGAGATTTGTGTCGCCATTTGTCAAAAATTAGCTAGCTTGTTAAAAAGGGGAGAAAACTATTGTTTACCTTTAGCTATTAAATAGCTTCGTATTCATATTAACTTATTGTAATTGTCTAATACTGAGCTTAACTTTGAGTTAAATTTCAGAGTTGGCCCGAAAGACTTGGGCTATTTTTTCTTATTGCTGGTTTCAAAACAAAGTTTTTGCTAACATTTGATAGAATACAATTAGAATGTCACCTTGTTTGATAGCAAAAATGGAGGGCCCCTGATCAAATTTTGCTTAGGGCCCCATGGAGGCTTGGGCCAGCTCTGCCAATCAAGGTCTATCATGACGGTCTAACTTTTAAACATCTACTATAAATCTTCTGCACATTCTCTTTTCTCTAAACTTTTTACCACCACTGATGCATCTCATTACACCGCCTGCATTCACATTAGTTTTTTTCTGAAGTTGCACAAGCATTGCTCTGCTTGTAGCGAGCAGGCTGTGAGATGTAACTCGTCTGGAGCGTCTTAGCTTCAGATTGCATCATTTTCCCCCCGTAGTATCTCCCAACATGTCCCAGATATCAGTCTCCTGCTGCAGACAGGGGTGTCACAGCCGGATTTACATACAGCCCTAACAACACAGACACCCAGCGGTACCACAACGCCACAAAGCAGCTCAATATTTCATAGCCGTATGAAATATGCCTGAATGTGTGCACGGCATCTGCCATCTTTGGGGCTTTGCAGCCCCCAGGAGGCCCGTTTGATCTGTAATTGGGAAGTGTGCTGAATTAATCAGCAGTTTATCCACTTTTTAATTGAAATAACACTTTCAAAAAACATGGATAACACAGGGAACAGCACCACTGATCCTTCCCGTATTGTCTTTTGCCGGTTGTCGGTGCTTACTAATAGCCCGCTGAGATTCAGGGAAAGATTACAATGGTGACGAGAATCAGAAAGAGCTCATAAAGAGGGAACAGCTTCACTGTGTCGACAGAAAACCGTCTGACTGCTCCACTGAGGATTCATCTGAAGTCCTGATTTTGATTTCTACAGCGTTCTGTTGTTTTAGGAAGTCTTTTGCAGATCCCTCTTTAAAATCCTCTGGAGAAGAGAGGTTACCATTTTGCAACAATAAAATTGTTTTGGATTACATAATGTGTTCGATCTATTTTGCATTACTGCTGAGAAATCCCAGAAGGCATTGTGCACCATACAGCGCCGCCATGCAAAATTTCAGCTAATCAACACCTGAACTCTGGCAATGGAGTATAAAAATGAACAGTGTGACTTTCAGCCTGCTTTGGCCTTGATGGTTTGTTGAGGCTGACACACTCTTCTCATATCAACTGCAAGCAAATGTTTATGTCTTACTTAAAATTAAGTCTTTATTACACTTAACAAGCTACGTTCACCTGACGTGTCCAGAAACATGTATTTCATGAAAGCAGCCGCTCATACTGGCACATTTATTAAGTAAAAGCTGAATGATGTATTTGTTAACTCTTTTTTCTAGGGATTTCTGTAAAAATCAGTCTCTCAGTGTGCTCAAACATCCTTGTTCCATCATCACAGACTGATGGAATCAAAGCTCACCTGTCCCTCAGGTGTCTCTTGATACCAGATGATCAGTGGTCAGTTTTCTGCAGTGTTATGTGCTGCATTACCATCAGCAAACTCTGCCTCTGACCAAGGAACATGTTCTCCATTGAGGGACCATATGTGAAAAAAATATGTCAGGATGTTTTGATGTCAGGATCAGAATCTGGATTTTATCAAGATTGTTTTGTATAATGATGATTAATTGCTTTAAGGAGACTGTGACGAGGATCTGTTGGTATTTATGTATTAATTAAACTGCAGCGCCATCTTTTGGCCTTGTGTCTCACACACGCTGTCATGAAGACATGACTCTTAACAAAGTGTGTGTTTGTTTTGGAAATGAATGGAGATTAGATCTTCTTTTTTATTCTACTTTCCTTCAATCAAGACAACTTTTTACAGGATGCAATGCCTCAAGGTATTTATTAACAGTTACGTAGAGCTAGGGTTTGAAACGTGACAACAAGTGAACTTAGTCAGTTTGTACCGTAGAAGTTGGCTATATTAGGGGGTTACAGACATGTCTGTAATGTGTAACATTAATGAATCCTGGTTATGTCTTGCAGGTGCCCATCTACCAAAGCAGAGCTAATATTACCTCACTCTTCATTTTATTGAAACATCCAAAAAAAAAAAGGGGGAAAAAAAAAAGGAAATCAAATCATGTTTTTGCCTTATTTTTGTAAATAAAAATAAATAAATAAATAAATAAAAATAAAAATAAAAAAGAAAGAAAGAAAGGCTTATGATACTTAAAATGGGCCAAACTCACCCCTGTGGAATGACACCTCATATCTTGTTTCAAGTTATTCAACAAAACTAAACAAAAATGATAAATAAAATGAAATGAAATAAAATAAATAAAATAAAATAAAATAAATAATGATAGCAATGATAAAAATAAAAATAATATTAATAAAAGGAGGCCTGAATTGCTTGTAACTAGTCAAAAAAAATTAATGGGAAAAGAAAAATGTGATGACAGACCTATATAAATATTCCCATATACCTAGCTTTAAATGGATATGGCCTTAAAATCTGTATCTGATCATATAATAGAATACAGTTAAATATTTAATGTAGAAAAATATCTGTACCTGAGGGAAAAAGATTGGTTTGGGATTTTTAGTTTAGCCATTAAAAAAAGCCAAAAAAAGAAAACCATGAACTTAAAAAAAACAACAACAACGTGATTTTGGATTAATATTTAACATATAACATGAATTAGTTTTAATGAGTCAGTGTGAACGGCGCTCTCAGCTGGCTCATTCTAGTGTGATTTTGCACCAAACTGGTTGTCAGTGGTACCTAAACACAGATCCAGTAAAGATTTCCAGAAATTGTCAGAACGGCGTGGTAAGGCTTGCTGTGTGTAGCCTGTAATGTTTCTATATTTATAGTGATTGCATCGAGCATTAAACTAAAGTATGGAGGTGTCTTCCTCCCCCCTCGACAGTTGCCACAGCAGAGGTGCTGTAATAAATTGTTGCAGTAGAGATCAATGTCTGTGGGAAGAGGTGAAGGGAGGGGGGTGAGGGGCTCATTGTTCCTGCTCTCAATGTTTCCTCTCTTTAAGGCACATCCCGCCTGCCGCATGACGGATGGCAACCATTCTAGAGTGGCCGTTTGGTACTTGGCATCATGGAGGACTGGGAGCTCGGGGCCGTCAGGTCTGAGACACGGATGTCCCCAGCGCTCTACAGACGGGGCCCCCAGGGGCCCCTGCTCTGCCTAGATGGAAAGGAGGTGCAATAAATCAGCCCGTCTGGGGGGCTATGCTCTGCCTCGCCATCCATCTCAGCCCCTGCTCCCCGATGGGGAACACGGGGCAAGAGGGGCGGGGAGGCCGAGGGTAGAGGAGGTTCAGATACCTGGGGAGAGAGGAGGAGAAGGAGGAGCTGCAGGGAGGCAGGGCAGGGCAGGGGTCTCTAGCAGCATATGATACAGTCACCCAGGGGCCAGGAGGTGCTGTGAAGAGAGGAACCACCAGAGAGGCCACACCAGCAGAGTCAGGAGCAGATACTCCACATTAAGAGGATGAAACCAGAGCGAGGAGGTGAGGAGGAGCCCTAAAGAAACACGTTTTAACAACTGTTACTGTTTTCAAATGTTGTCACATTTATTTCTTTGACCTTATTCCATTTTATTTTTCTCTTTATCCCTTTACTTTGATGAATTTTCTTTCTTTGATTTCCCCTTTTTTGTGTTTTTCGTGGTTTTTTTTGTGTGTGTGAATGCTCTTAAAAGTGTGCTTCAGGTTTAAGTTAAGGAAACTTTATTTTTACCTATTCGTAGTTTTGTTTTGTAGTCAGCGAGGTCACCACAGCCGTTCCAAAACACCAGAAATGGAGCCAAACCAAGACATTTCAGACATTAAGACACTGAAGTGTTCCATGTTCCATTAGCACAGCAGGAAAAGGCATAAACGAGGGGGAATTACCCTCCATGAAGATCAAATTTAAATCTTAATAACTCTGCAAATTTACTGCTCTCAAAAAGCTAAGGATAAACCAAGTTTAAGAAATAAAGGAATAAAAGGATACATTTATGAGAGCATGAACAAGAAAAACGTGTGTGCAAAATAAGGCTACAGCTGGTTCAGCTCAGCAATAGCAGCAGGGACAAATCTGATTTCACACAGCTTCATTCTGCACTTCTAGACTTTGAGACAGAGTTAGCTATCCTCTGTGACTGCATGGTGTTCAGGAAAGCTGCATGGAGCTGAGGCTCACTAAAAAGACCTGACTGATTCAATAAAAGCTTGATAAGACATGGTCATCAGTGTTCGATCGATGTGAAAGTGAGACAGTTTCCTCAAAGAATAGAGCTGCTGTTGGGCTTTCTTACACACTGCTTCACAGTTAGCTTCAAAGTTCAGTCTTGCATCAAGGATTGTACCAAGGTATTAATAAGACTGCACGCACTCAATGGTCTGACATTTGATAGAAGTTAAACAGTTTTGTTGAAGACTCCTTGTAAAATCAACCAACATGTCTTTTGTTATCGAGGTATTCAGTTGGAGGAATGACTCCCCACACCATGCAACAAAAGCTGCATTTCCACCAAGCAGTACTGGTCGGTTCAGTACGGTGTGGGACGGTTTGGGACAGTTAAGTCTCATCCCGTTTGCGTTTCCACAGCAAACTGTGCCCTATCGTGGTGGGCGGCGTGTAAGCCGCATGCCGGAAGCCACAGCTGGTAAACAATAGCGCGACGCCGTAGCAGCTTACCCCGCGATTAAATCCAACAAAGAAGAAAACGCGACACAGTAAACAAAGAGCACGGATGGAAGACATGCAGCATTTCGTCCTCTCTGTGATTTTCTTGTAACTCTCTGTTACAAAGTTCAATCAAGTTTCGTTTCAGAGAAGTCTGTGTGCTGCCAGGAGAAATGCAGCCGCTGTCGGGGTGAGTGACGATTCTTTTGACCAATCAACAGTCTGCAGTGTGTTGCTCCACCTCCCGAGAGCGGATCGGTTCAGTCTGGCACCCATACGAAAGGGTCCCAAAAAAGTGGGACCGCTCGTCTCGGTTTTTAGGGATCCGACCCGGACTGCTTGGTGGAATCGCGGCTAAAGTCATCAAAAATTAGCCCATGGCTAAGCCACACCCCCTCCACTCACTCAGACAAACAATGAACATTCAGTGACAGGAGCTATGGCAGGTTTCACAGTAGGAGAAACTTCACAGGGTGCCACTGATGATTTTTGGAGACAGAAGGATCAGATATTACAAAATGTTCTAAAGTCCACATTGGAGGGATATATGAATCATTTTATTGTTGAGAAGGTTGATAAAAAGCTTCAGTTACAGACTAAATTTACACGTCCAAGAGCAAACGTGATAAACAGCATCTGGTTAGCATCAGCATCTCAGACAACAAGGCAGAGGATCAGCATTGGTCAGGTTGTTGCATGTGAGATGTATAAAATGACTATATCACAACCATTGAGTACAAATAGTCACATTGATATTTTCAAACATCGGAATGTACATCTCTTCAGTGATTCGCTCGTTTCACCCTTTGCTGCTCAGCCGGTACTCCTCTCTCAGTGAGCGCTGCACTCCACCCGCCCATCCAGGAACAACTATCCTGCGCATGTGTGTTATTGTATTAGGAGAGGAGGGGAAAAAGTTGCTTGCATGGTTCTTCATTTGTGGGAAGTGGGTTCTTAGGGCTTATTTTCTAAAGTGTAGTTGCTTCTTTGGGTTTGTTTTGCTGCCTGTATGATCCCTGCCTGATTCTCTCCCAGCTCTCCACAACGAGAAACAAAAGCGACATATTCTTGAAGTTCACTTTTGCTTTTCTGCGCACTCCACACCTTGGTTTGAAATAAAAGGTTAGCTTGACTTAACCCTGTGATGTTCCTCTTTTAGAATTCACATTAAAGAAATTCATCTGAAGGGTCTTCTTGAGTCTTTGTACTGGTGTCATTTTATACATCGAAGGGCTAATTTAAACATTTATATAGTGATTTAGATAGCTAGGAGAAATCAGAATATCGACATATATATTGTGTATTGTGATATAGGCAAAAAAATATTTCGATATTGATTTTTGGTCGTATAGTGCAGCCCCAGTAAAGAGCTACAGGATTTACACTGAATCATTTAGCACAGCATTTGACAACCTTTGTTATCTTGACTATTACAGATAAGCTAATGAGGCTAAGCTAATGAAGCAAAGCTCCAGATGCTAACTTTAATTTAACTAGAGCCCTTTGGACAACAGCTAACAATAATGTAGGGTCACCAAAGAACCAAACTAGAACAAAACAGGCCAATGAACTCCCAACAAACAAAGAGACATGATGAACAACGCAGCTAGGAGCTAACAGTAGGCTAACTTTAGCTAATGGTAGAGAAAATCCCAAAGCATCCGTCAGACTGCAGTGGTGGTTCTTGTGTTAAAGGTAAATGTATATTTCTTTACTGCAGAGTGACAATCTGCTTTCTTAAATACATGTCAGCTTGCCTTAGATTCACACAGAGTTGATGTTGTGGTCTACTGCACAACTTTATCCAAAGGAGACACTTTTCTCTGTTCAGATATGGATTATGAAAGTGTAAAAAAAAGTACATCCCATCACTCAAGCTCTCAGGATACTTAATGTCAGAGTAACATATCCCTTGTAAACACTGTTTGATCATTTATAAACTCAAAATATCAGAACGCCACTATAAAACCTAATGAAAACCAACCTTATGAAATGTTTTGTGAATAACAATAATAATATACTGGTTCTCTGGTGTGAGCTGGGAGGTGACTCTGTGGACCTGTCCTTCCATCCATCGTTGCTGGGAACGTGGGATCTAGCTCCGGGGGATGGACAAGCTAGCCGTGCTAACCCAGCGGCATCGTGCTGTTCACAGACATAGCTGACGGAGCAGACATCGGACGCCGGCCCCACATTGGAGGAGCTTCACCTGCTGTGAGCAGACAGGATCCAGGAGACAGAGACTGAACAGACTGCTGGGGAGGCTCAGTCCTGGACTCTGTGGAGGTGGAGAGTGGCTGGGCTGGAGAGTGGTGGACGGGATGTCGTCATCTAATTTCTTATGGACCTTTTTGCACTTTCTACACTCTTTCTTACTTTTGTTTTCTTAAATGCTGCGGTGACTCCTGAATTTCCCCTCGGGGATAAATAAAGTATTTTCTATTCTAATCTATTCTAACATCTGGGCAGAGATTGTCTTTGGAAGGCTATAAGCACTGTGATTGGCTCAGCACGTTTGTGGGCGGGCCTTCTCCATAGGTCAATTGAGCCATGGCTGTACTCTTTCTCATGAAGTTTACTTACATTAACTGAGTTGTCAGCTTACTTTATCATTGTACTGTTCTTATATTTGCTCTGACACGCGTTTGTGTACAGAATTAACAAAAGTGGTGAAAGCACACACCCTTGTGGTGACCCTGTGGATGTGTGTTTTTGAGACAGAATATTGTTGACCTTAACCCTTTGTGTCCTGTCAGTTAAAAAGTTAAGGATCCAGCCCACCAGGTTGTTACTTAAAGGAAATTCCTCTCACAGTCAAGATGTGGGGCTGGGTGGTGTTAAAAGAAGAAGAAAAGTCATCAATGAAAGCTTTCCCATCTCTTCCCTAACAATGGTTTTTGGATCTATAACAAAATTATAAGCAGTGTTTAACTACAGGATGTGACTTTCTATCACAGTGAATGGAAAAATGAGACAAAAACAGTGTGTGATGGTTGTATATCTGCTGCTGTGTGTCACTGAGGTCTGGTTCAGGATTTGATCCAGAGCATCATCACACATCAAAGGGAAACAAAAAGAGGCTCAGACTGATTTTGATTGTGAGAGTTAGAGTTGGTGTGTGTGTGTATGTATGTGTGTGTGTGTGTGTGTGTATGTATGTATGCCTGTGGCAGACGCAGAGGTCGAGTAGAGAAGGCTTGTGCTCCACGTCTTCAAACAGCGGCGTGGTTGTGTGCAGCAGGACCCCGCAGACGATGGCAGCGCCGGGGGCTGCCGGGGTGGCTGAGAGGAGTCACACTGCTTCAAAGAAACAAGACGCAACTACAGGGCAGAGCATCCGATCCAAGCAGGCGCCTCCACCCTCCAACCACCACAACGGGAGGGAGAAAGGAGAGGAGGGGGTGACTTCTCTTTTTCACCACAGCCTAACTGTCTCTCTCGTGAAAACAAGACGAAGAAGAAGAAGAAGAAAAAGAAGTGGAGAAGCCCCCGTTATGCAGCTTAAACACCCTGCTCCATCCCCTCCCCTCGCTCCTCCAAAGAGCCAGAAAATAAGGCTAAAGCTGAGCAAACTGAACCAACCAACACATTTATTCTTAAAAAATCAACAACAGCAACACAAACAGAAGGTTGACAACACAAAGTGGTAAGTTTGAATCTTTGAAGTAGCAGTGTTAACATAATGATAAAATAGGAAGTACAGAAAATTAAAAATAGTAATGTTCAAAGTCTCTGTGACAAACGTTTTAAACCAAAGGAACAAAATTGGTGAGCGCCACACTGGAAAGGCCAACTCAACTTCAACTTGAAGTCATCCTAGAAACAGCTGCTGAGTTGGGAGTCAAGGCGGGCCTGAGCCTCCTGTCAATCAACAATGTACCAACAGGTTTGTCATCTTGGTTGTGTTCTTATTTACACAAACTTTGGGTGGCAGGAGTCATGGTGTTGGCGTGAGACTTAAGCACATTCAGGTGGATAATTACAATACATGGTGTAATTTGTCAGCCATGAAAGTAACTAACAGTAACATGACAGTTAGCACACTGAGCACCAGCGTCCACCGATAGATTGGGATGGGTACCGAACTAGGTTCCTTTATAGGTACCAACCAAATTCTGTCAAAAGTACCAGGTACTGATTCATGTAAAACCAAAACATCCCATGTTTAGGTACCTCAATGTATCCTTGTGACTGTGAGGAAGTGGAAGAGTTGGCGATTTTCCATGGTGGACATGAACACAGCATTGCAAGGTTATGGATTAAAAAATAAATATGTTAAATTGATTTTTTTATATATTTATTAATAAAAAACTCGATATTTTTTACCACATGAACACTAAAAAAAGCACCAAAAATGGTACCTTTGAGTACTGGTACCGATTGCCAGGCACCGGGCATTGGTACCGTATCGTTTCAAATGTGAAAGGTACCCATCCCTACCTATAAATAAACTTACTGTATCATCCTGTTCATACAGCCCTATTGGTTCCCTCTCCAACCAGTTCCTGTATTTCAGACTTTGTTGTAGAATAGAATAGAATAGAATAGAATAGAATAGAATAGAATAGAATAGAATAGAATAGAATAGCATGTAAATTATTAATACCTGAAGGGAAATTCAGGAGTCAAAGTAGCAAATAAGAAAGTTTATTGTGCAAAAATGTCCATCAGAGAAAACAGCTTGTCTCCAGCCAGCCCCCACCTAGGAGGAGGGTCTAGGACTGAGCTTCTTCAGCAGTCTGTTCAGTCCCAGTTTCCTGGATCCTGTCTGCTTACAGCAGGTAAAATCCTTCAATGTGGCAATCATGTCCACTGTTAGCTCTGTTAGCCATGTCTGTGAATAGCATGATGCTGCTCTGCCCTCTGGAGTTCCTTCTGGTGCTGGGTTAGCATGGCTAGCTTGTCCATCTTATTGGAAGTAGGCGGCATATAAGCCAACACCAGCGTCAGCTAAGTTATAACTTTAAACTGTATAGTTAACAGATGTAGTCTCCTTGATGAGAGCTGTCTGTTTCTGAAACTGATTTTTGGGGCAAATCAGCTGGCACAGCCATATAGGAAGTGATGCAGGCTTTGATTCTCCACACAAACAACTATGGACACCCATCAGTAATGTGAGCTGGGCTGTGCCTTTGATTGGGCAAACTTGAGATCTTAATATGCTCTAAACTGTAGAGTTAGAAAAAAGTTGACCCCAGAATAGTGTGATAGTTAAATTATCAATACAAACAGGAGACATTTTTTTGTAGCAGTACATATGTTTGTTTCTGCTGTGAAGCTTCTTTTTGCTTGACTGGCTCTGGAAGTCACCTTGAGCCCCATTTCCACCAAGAAGTTTGGTTTGGATTAACATGGTTTGGTACAAGTTGGATATGGAAAGCCTGTTCCTGTTTGTGTTTCCACAGCCAACTGTGCCCCCTCTTGGTAGGCAGCATGTAGCTGGGCGCCGATAACCGCCAATACTTGTCGTATGTTGTTCCTCACCTCACTGTAAAGATGAGGTGTAGAAATCAGTGGAAGTACAGCGTGCAAAGGACTCCTCTGGGTGGCTTTCCAGGTTTCCACGCAACAACTTTTGCGTTTGACCACAAGGGGGCCATTTACACGACAACAGTTTTAGGGTGAAATGCAAAAATATTGTTGCACTTCAAGCCTTGCGTTTACATGGATACAAAATTTTAGCCAACCAAAAATGCAAACTTTGGTGGAATTTTTCTGAAACGCTGCCAACACCATTGCCGTGTGAACAGCAAGTTGGCGTTTTCAGTGGAAATGCTGACGTCACTCTCCGCTTTGTGTAAGTGTACACAACATGACAAAAGTACAGTTGTTATAACTGTTGTGGTGAACCGTGTTGTGCTTGTGCTGCTTAATCTGCTGTATCTGCTGACTGTCAACAAAATGAGCATCTGTTGCTCTACTTCTGCTCTTAGTATTCACCAATACACCAGATGATCAGCTGAACTCTGCTTCAGTGGAGATCTAACAAAAGACGCTCCTGGACAAGACAGTTATAGCACCAACCACAGGCCTGGGATGTTACTACAGTGTTTTCAGTCCCCCTGCGTTTCCATGTAAACACAGATTTTCTTCACTGCGTTTTAGCGTTTTCAGATGAAACGTTGTCGTGTAAACGGGACCTCAAACCACTGTCATATAAACGGCTCCTTAGGGTGCAGACAAATGATGTGCTTGAGCACAATTTCGTCTGCTTGAGAGTGTGGCCAGCAGTCACACTACTCCAATATGAACCAGACTTTAGCAGGTATCACACACACACACACACACCCACCTACGCCATCGTACAGCATCTTTTTACATGAAGCAGGATCTCATCAGAGTCAGCTCAATGAGACACACAGCTACAACTTTTTGGGACTTTTTGATCGACCTTAAGTCGTTTTGGTCAGACACAGCCCTCTAACACCCCTGAGAGGTGATGATCATATGCCAACCGTGCTGAAGCCTACCTCTCTGAAGCGTGCCAAAGCAGAGAAGTGAATCGTGCTCAAGCACGGCACGGAAACTCATGCCTAATGCTCATCATCCATGAGGAAGACTTCCAGCTGTGAGGGATGCTTGTCAACAAGCGGCTTTGGAAAATGTAGCTTCTGTGGTCTCAGAGTGTTGATCTAACAGATATGTTAAGGTGCTGGTACGTCCAGAGTCTGGTTTGACTGATCCTTGATAGAACACCACGTGTGTTTAAAAATGCAGAAAATGAGGACGTTTACATCAAATGAAGGACATGACTCTGAACACTGAACATGATTTACAATCTAAAGGAGGGGTGGGGGGTGGGAGCCTCTGTTTTCTAACTCTCCCCACTGCAAACAAGAAACGAGGAGCAAAAGTTACCATTACAGCCCGTCACACATCTTAAACACACTGCGCCATCTCCCTCCATCCCTCCTCCTGGGAGCCCAGATCCAGAAAATGTGCCAAAAGCTACAGAATAAATAACAGAGCTGGAGAGGAGGGGTGCTGCTGGTGGTGGGGTGCTTCAAATGAATGCTAATTCTTCTAACTCCCCCCATCACCACCATCACTGCCCCCCCGCCCCTCCACCCCACCAACAACTTTGTTCACATATTGATGCGTTCTGCAATCAACTTCAATGGCGTGAGCCATCTTGTGGGAAGAGAGCGACTGAGCCACGGAGTGAATGAGGGAGAAAGTCAGAAAGTAAAACAGGGGTCCCAGATTATTTCTTCACTTGAGCCCAACCGCTGCTTTCATTAGCCCCCCCATTAATTAGCCTCCTCCAGCTCATTTGCAAGTCAATGGCTGTGGCTGTAGGACCGGCGGCTTTGAGCCGCAGCACCCCTGTGATCTCTGGGTCCTCCAGCCCCTCCACCCCTCACACTCTGGATGCAAGCCTTCCTGACAATTAGTACAAAAGAGATTCATGCTCCGTATAGCCGATACATTATTCATATTTTCTCCTCACTTAAATAAATCATAATGTTCTGGAGGGTTTTACTTAAACAACATGCTTTCTCTTCTTCTCTCTGTTACAGCCTGCTCCATTAGCAGAAATCCAAATCTAATCACTTTGCATTGACCTTGCCCCACAACTGGGTTGCTTTATCAATAGTGTGTGAAAAGTAGGCCCGCTCATTTCCTGGGTGATCATCACAGATCTGAGAAAAAGGCGACGGTTTGTCCACCAGCTCAGATCGTCACGTCTTAACGGACTGATCAAAGCCCACGTCTTTAACTTCTAAGAATTCCTCGGTTTCAGTTTTACCCAAACAGCGAGCCGCTTCCTCTAAGAGCAGTCGTTTTTGATGCCTCCAATTAATCAGGCTCCTTCTTCTTCTTCTTCTTTCTTTTTTTTGTGCGTTCCAGCAGACACTTGGGTTGAAAGTCCTCCTGAGTTCTGACTGCTCCCTCAGACGCAGCGAGGCATCGTCTGGAGGATCACGGGGCCTCTCCCTGCCTCTTATGTCCTCTGCACTGATCTGTTAGCGGTGTTGTGCTGGACCAGCGCGGTCTGGACAGAGCAGAGCAGCTGTCTCAATGATTTAGCAGCCCTTTGTACTATTATTCATCTGACTGGAGGGAGTCAGTGTCCAGCTGAGGGCCTGCATCTTTTATGACCACTTGCAGTCCATTCAGACAAAGGTACTTCCATGGAATACTTTCGGGACCCGCAGTACATGTATATTGATGTCCACGGCTGCATATTGATTTTAAACATCTTTATTTCATTGTGAAAAGGAGCAGGCTGCCTGTGCTCACAGATGAATTTCTCGGGCTACCTTAAACATGCAGAGTGTAGCTCCCTCCTTCTTGTTGACGTTGATATCATTAGACAGATGCTGTCATATTCCCTGCTGCACTTGTCATGTTAGTTAATCCATCAACGCCCGTCCGACAGCTGTCTCTTTTAACTGCAAACTTTGTCGCTCATTTGGAAAGTTGTGCTTCAGCGTGCTTCAAGGAACATAATCCTCCACTTCCTCCCTCTGAAGTTACCCAGGCTCAGTTGGGCTGTTGTATATTTGAGTGTTTTACTCCACTATCGCGGGGTCCGGGAGATCTGAGGCTTCACGCCGACACGGCGAGGCTGTCACTTGAGACGGGGTGGAAACAGGTAGAGCAATTAGCCAGCGGAGAACATGTTTATCTGTCAGCGCAGAGACAGGATGGGACGGCTTTGAGGCGAGGGCTGGGAGGGGTGGGAGGAGGCTGCACTGCCCCTTTTAACTGTGTACAGGCTATTAGACTATTTCACACAACTCATTTCCAGATACAAAAAGGGGAATGCCGGCGCTTCCATCGCCCCCCTCGCCCAATTAGGAGAAGAATCCCCCTTCTTCAGCATTTATTACACCTATTCAGTATTCTGGATGCTGCTATCAGTTTTCCATAACTAGGCTGCACAAAGAGCAAACGCTCCATTTGGTGTGATTTGTTGCCCCGCTTGACCACTTCTTTGTCTCGGCTGGGCTGGCTAAGCGCCGTGGAATGGGGCTCCCCCGCTGTTTTATCAAGTCTGCTGAATCCGTAATGAAATAAGTGAGGGTGACAGTGACAACGGAGGGGAGGGGAAACGGAGGTAAGAGCAACAGACCGCCTTATTTGAATCATTTAAGCAAGATGCAATTACGGCTGTGAGCCCGGTGCGGAGGAAGCAGCCAATTTTAAAGGTAGCACAAATCAATGAGCACAGTGATGGTGATGTGTTTGACAGAAGTGCCTGTTAGTGGTAGACGGCTGCTCTCGAGGATCATTACACACCCTGTAGACAATACATTATCACCAAAAGAGAGGAATGAAAACAGAGCCGTGGAAGGCAACAAGGGGCCACTCCGCCATCTGTATTATGGCTCAGGACGGCGATTCAGAGAAGGAAAATGACACCGGCTTTTTACATCTTCAACTTCTCTGGAATTCTTTTGGCACTTTTGCTCGTTTAATATATCCGCAGGTGTCAATTTCTTCAAGGTGCTAAACGCACGACTCTTAAACTTCTGACTCTGATCAGAATAATAACGATGCTGGGATTGGACGGTGCTAGCTCCACTCCCGTCTCCAGTTCTCCAAAATACAGCAGCACGTCAGCGGCCTATGGCTGGAGATAAACCTTTAGTGCTGTATGCTGTCCTATACCTCACTGTAAAGATGGGCTGTAGTCATCAGTGACACTGGAAATACAGAGTGCAAAGGACTCCTCCAGAGGGCTATGGGGCCTGATTGTAAAGTTGCACACACTGCAGATAACAACATTTCTCCACATTTAGCTCTAAAACATCACTTTTTATGCAGATTTAGAGAAATATTTGTGAAATATATTTGTCAAATAAATATAAATGTTAAATGTTTTGTCTAAGTGTAAAATGTATCCAAATGTCAACTATTTAAAAATGTCATAAATTCTTTTTTTTATTTAGCTACATTTCTAAACATTTTGTTTTCCTTCCAAACAGTTAGCTAAGACTAAATATTTATCAAAGGTTTCTATATCTAACAATTTCTAAACCTTGAGGTATGATTTCTAAATGTTTAGCTATGATTTCTGAAAATTAAGCAACAGTTTCTAAATATTAAACTAAAATGCAAGTTCACACTCCCGCCCGCTGGTTAGTACTAAACAAAAAGTAGGAGGGAGTGATTTTGAGAATGTCAAGCTCTACTTCTTCAATGTTGGCCACAGGAGCTTCAACAGCGTCATCACAGCACTTTTCACAGTTCCTTCCTCTTTAGGTGAACTGAATCTAGTTCGATACACATACAACTTTGCTTACCTTAAAAGGACACAGCGCCACCTACCGAAGCAGAGTATAACTGAAGTCTCATTCTCTTTTCTGTATGTACACACGGGCCCTGACAGTGTTTCACCCCAAAACCATAGACTTTATAAAACATGGACATAGTCTCACCGACGTCACCCGTCTGTTTCTGTAACAGAAAATAAAGTACATCGGCTATAGCGGCCATATTGGTAGTGGCAAGGGTTTCACCTACAGCCATAGGGCGCCAGCCGTCATGTGACCCTCAGCTGTGCCTCTTATTGGGGGAGCTTGCGATCTTAATATCCTCTGAACGGCCGAGTTAGAAAAAAAATTCACCCCCCGTACAGTGGGAGCCGCTAGTAAAATTAGCGACTCAGACAGGAGACGTTTTTTGAACCAGGCTGTAAATAGGTTAATTTCTGCTTTGAAAACAGCTTTTTTTGGCTTGGTGTGTATGTGACTTCTGCTACTTCCGGAGCCAGCCTCAAGTGAACACTCCAGAAACAGCAGATTTTAGCACTTCATCATTGTCTCATACTCTCAGACCGGAGGTTGCTGCTTGCCCAAAACTCAGAAACACAGAGAAAAATACTGTAGTAAGCATGCCAGGCCTGCAGGTGGCACTATAACTGTCATGTCCAGAAGCAGCTTTTGGTAGATCTCCACTTAAGTAGACTAGGGATGATCATCTGGTGTGTTGGTGAATACTAAGAACAGAAGTGAAGCAACAGATGCTCATTTTGTTAAAGACAGTCAGCAGATTCAGCAGCTTGAGCAGCACAAGCTCAACATGGTAGACCACTACGATCGTAACAACGGTGCTGTTGGACACGGCTACGGTGTAGGCAGCGTTTCAGTAAATATTCACTCTGGAGGCTGTTTTCAAAAGGTTGCATTTTAGGCTGTTTTTGTGTAATTCCCTGGCAACAACACAACAATACTTTCGCATTTCACCCTCAAACCATTGTCATGTTAACGCCCCCTAGGTTGACACACACACAGTTTTGCTTATCCAAAAAGGACACAGCGCCATCTTTAAAAACAGAGCCAGACATTCTCAGCTGTAAGTTCCCCCCACTGTGACTTTATGATCGATCTATGACTTAAGTACTAAGTTTCGAGCATCTAAACGTTCTGACTGAGGACAGGACAGGGCTAAGGGGCATCCTCAGGTTCAGGTGTCAGATATTTGACGTATGTGGATGATTCTGAGTTTTTAACACAGCCGTAGAAACATTACACAGACTGTGATTTCCAGCAGAGGAAAGTATCAATCCAACCCAGGTTGGATTTGGCTGAAATACTTCTTCTGATCACACATCAGCTTACCCTGAGTTTTTATGAAAGCATTTCTCTGTGGCTGGCAGGAGTGTGTGTGGACATTTTCAAGCAGTCAGTGTGAGTAAAAGAGGATGTAAGTCTCATTTGAATGATGAATCGTTGTTGGTTTCTGTAGTGAGCAGCAGAGAGATAAAAAGAAAGGAGTAGACCTTCTCTCGGTTTTAAGGGTTTTAGGCTTTTCCAGTTAGTGAGTCTTAACGTTAGATGAGCTCCAGTAACATTTGAGGCCAGTGTTGGATGGAAGTTTGACTGAGCCGACACCTCTGGGACACGTCGAGCACCAGCGCGCTCCCTCTCTCCTCCTCTCTCCTCCTCTCTTTGTTTCTCCCTCTGTCTCTCTGCCTGAGGATGAGGCCATCTGGTGTGTGTTGCTGGAGCCAGGCATGCTGACTAGAGTCAGTGTGGGCCAGGGCCAGTCTGCATCCTGGAACACAACTCGTTTTGTATATTGCCTTGTTTTGGCCACAGAGCCTCGCTGATCCCCCTCAGCAGAGCATTTTACATTTGGAGCACTCCTCATTTACACGCGTACAGACGAGCTGCACAGCGGCCGAGGAGTGGCACCATGAATAAAATTATCATCTCAAAATATCAGCGGTGAAATTATCCCTTCCTGAGTGTGTGTGTGAGTGTGTGTGAGCCTCCTTCTCATGTAGGGAGGAGGAGCAGAGAATTGAGAAGCAACTGTGAGAACTTGTCAGAGGAGGTTTCTGGACCATGGACTCACACAGGAATAAGAAGTTAGACCATCAGACCTCTGTCAGAATGTTTAGATCATGAACATCCAGAAAAAAAGATGTTTTTATTTTAAATCAAAAATCAGAAATGAAATCTGTGAAAGCCCTTTTTCAGCAAATGAAGTGAAAAGCTGTTATTCTTCAGCAGATCGAACATGAAGTGTTAATTAAAATGGCTAATACAACATATTAATCACTAACAGATGTGTTAATTAGCACCTGATGCACAGAGTGAGACTTCCATTTTCATAAAACTTCAACTGACGACTGTGCACACCTGAATCCGCAGTGTGTTCTAGTATAAAGACTACATCTCCCATGAGCACCATCACCCACTGTCATAGTTGCTGTGACTCTTGCCAAGGTGTGTGTTTGTTTTGAAGCAAATGAATGGACACATTTTTTTTTTTTTTTTTGTTGAAGACAACATTTCCCAGGATGCAAAGCGATGAGGTATGTTTATTTGTGGTGCTCTCCTCAACACATCCTCACCAAGCGGCAACCTCCGGTCTGAGAATATGAGACAATGCTGAAGTGCTAAAATCTGCTGTTTCTCCAGTGTTCGCTTGAGGCTGGTTCTGGAAGTACCGGAAGTCACAAACACACACAAGCCAAAAAAAGACATTTTCAAAGCAGAAATTAACCTATTTACAGCCTGGTTCAAAAAACATCTCCTGTCTGAGTCGCTAATTTTACTACTGGCACCCACTGTACAGGGCTTGAATTAAAATAGTGTTCATGGAATCAATTGTTCAAAAAACCGAGCTAAAACAATGACATCTTTTTGAACCAGACTCCATGTCTTCCATTATAAATCTTAAAACATTTAAAGACACCAGCTCCTTGAGCTTTAAGTCATTCTGCAGACCAAGAACAGTCTTATAGATGGGTCGCCAAAGTACGCCATCTGACCCGAGAGAACAACTCACAATGATGAGTCTGAGGTTTACAGTTAGCTACGAACCTGAAGGAGGTGTGGTCAGACAGAATCCACCATATAGAGACACTGTGCAGAAGCATGCATGTACAACAGATCTACATAATTTAAAACAGGAGAATGCAGCAACAAGCTGCTTTTTAAGACTGCATACATACAACAAAAAACCCAACTTTTCTGAAATTAATTAAAAAAGAAAAAAAAACAGTTTTAGCCTCAGCTTTTTCACAAGACACAGTTGATGTGATTTAAAATTCAATGAGTGATTCATTACTACACCAAGGTATTTTTAATAAACTCATTATGTTTAGCTATCAGCTAACAGAAGATCTAAGAAATGTTGTCTGTAAAACGTGAGATCAGATGTGTAAAATGATTCTAATGACAATACCTCCTCCTCCTCCTCTTCCTCCTCTTCCTCCTCCTCCTCCTTGGATTCACCACATCTCACCCTCACTCCTCTTCTTGGGACTCCTTCCATTTTGGTTTAAGACAGGTGAACTCACCTTTAGTAGTGCTTAAACTTGATTGGTGTGTCTACAGTTAAGCAGCAATGTGTTTGTGCACCTGATGGCTGTGTTTAACTACTTGGTTCGTAGGTGTGGTCACTGACTGTAAGTGCTGTGGAAGTGACATCATCATATACTTCTGTGTCAAATACACTGAAGTGTATTTAGTGTTTTAAAAGTCAGTGTGTGTGTTGTTTTGCAAAGAGTTTGAAGCTGACACTGTCTTATTGGGGTGTAAATCTGGGCTGATGTTTTGCTGCTTGATTTTAGTGTTTATGCAGTAATAAAAATGTAATAAGGGTGTTTTTATCACAACATACAGAAACACTCAGCTCTGTCTTTAACAAGGGTTTGAATTAAAGTCTTACAGACAGCTAACGTTCCCTGTCAATCAGCTGGTCGCACCCTGTTCACAGATAACTCACTCATTCTGTAATCAAGCTGGAAACTGCCTCGTCAACATCAGCCTCAGCTCTCTGTGGCCGGGCCTCCTGGAGCCAGAGTTCAATATATGCATGGATTGAACTTAACCCTGCTTCCTGTGCGCTTTTCAGGGCAAGCCTTCGCTGCACCAAGTGCCCCCCGCCCCCGCCTGCATGACTCCCTCCATGGAGGACCGTGACTGGCCATACGAGCACCATGCAGGTCCACCCCTCATCTATCAGTGACACTACGGGCTGACAGAGCACTTATTCACGCTCACTCATGAATATTCAATTTACTCCTACTTCAAGGGTACCAAAGACATATCTATACACAGGAGAGCAGAGCGGCATCCCTCTCTCTGTTCACGCTTTCTTCTTCTTCTCCTCTCCCTCCTCCTCTTCCTCTGCTTGCCTCTTCATACGCATACATCCTAAACATCCACGGAAATGTGCAGGCCTTAATTTCATGCGCATGTTTCATTAGAGGTGTCGACCAGGAGACATTTTTTCCCTGACACTTTGAGCAAGCCAACACAATCCTGCAAGGTTTGCGCGAAGGAAAAATCCCATTTGTCCTTTGTCAGCACAAACACTTTAATTTGAGGCTTTCACTCCTGAGTAAGCAGCAGATCTCCTCAGAAGCCCGCAGAGACACAGGAAACGCATGTGGGTCCTTCAATCTCTCCCTCATCAGCAGAGACACACCTCATTCCACATGGCCTCCATGTTTTTACCCATCAGCGGGGGCATGCATAAGTCAAAAGGAGAGGAGGGAGTGCAGGTGTGTCAGCGTATAAAGAGCCGGCACCACCGCCGGTCACACGCTGCTGTGAAGTTTGGAAGTGCTGCACTGTTCACAAGTTTTTGTTATTTATCCCTCTGTCAGGTTCCTAAATTTAGATCCATCTGGTCTTCATGAAATGTCATTTAAAGCAGGGAGTACTGTGCTCTGTTTTTACTTCTTATTCTGTCCCTCTGGTGCTCCCGTAGTATCTTTACATGGGCTACACCTTAAAAAAGTAGAATCCCCATTTCTCTTACAGTCTCGCTCAGTTTAAGCTACTGTCTCTTTAAGGGTAGAGTCTTCAGGATTTTTCTTAAAAACAAAAAGTCAACTTTTACAGGAATAATCCTGTTCAGTCATCTCCTACAGCCCTCTATACATGTGTCAGTGTCTGTGTCTGCCTCAACCCCCTCCTCGGTCTGTATGTTGATGTTTTGGTTGTCGGGATGTTTCTGGGTGGAGAGTAGGCATGGTTACCTCAGCCAATCACAGTGTGCCCAGTGAGAAGTGACTCTGCATGTCAATGTTCCCGAGTGGAAACTATCCAGAGCAGCTACTGTAGTGGATGTAGCATGGAGGAAGAAAAACACAACCCAAGGGAAATGAAACACCAAACGGATAAAGCTTTTTTCCTAAACGAGGGTGAAGCTTGGCTCAACTTTCACTCTCTTTTGGGCACTCGGAGAGCAGCACAAGCCGACTTAGTATGTGTCAAATACCCACGGTTAGCTTGTGCTAACATGTTGAGTCAGGTGCACGGCTCTCGAGTCTCTCCCATGTAGAAACGCAGTGCTACAGGTGGTTGCTGGGCTACTGAATGTGTTCATGTAGTCACAGTTGGAGGCTGTGGGTGTGTGCTGCCGCTGGCACTGAGCCAAGGAGGAGCCCATTTTGAATGTTGGGTTTACTAACAAGTAAAATAAGTCCTTTAAGGCTTCCCGCTCCAAAAACCCCCTGTCCTCTGGTTGGCCAGCCAGTCGGTAGCACAGTTATGTGCAGACCTTGGTGTTTGAGGTCTCCACCTCCAGCATGAACCAGTTAAGAGATCCCTATGTGATGACATCATCACTTTTTTCCCATGATATTTTTTGAACAGATCATTTGATCAGTTTTAAGACATATTCAGGGATTTCTACAATATGTAAATATGTAGAGATTTGACAGTCTGCACTGTAACATCCAGCATTGTTCCTGGAGAGTGTAATTCTCCCTCTTTAAAGCTCCTGTGGGGAACTTCCTACTTGTATTGATTTTGGTTATACCTGCGTAAAGAATGATAATTTATATCTCTGTCAGTCTATCCCAAACCATCTGAAAGTTGTGTTTTCTAACAAATCCTACTTTTCCAACAGTCACTTATCATGAATATTTACTGTTCTTGAAAAAAAATCTCATCTTAAATTAAAAGTTGACTTTCTTGACCTTTCTCGTGATTGTAAGTTGTCTCATGTGAAAAAAAGTAAAAAACAGTATATATATATATATATAAAAAAAAAAGTACAGCCTTTAAATTCTCCGACTACTTTGCTTGTAGGTTATTCGGAGACATCAAAACCAACTTTAGTTGCTTGTTAACCAGTTGGACAAACAGAGGAGCTTTTAATCAAATCATTCTGAAGCCTGTGTTTAAAAATGTGCTTTGAAAAGTTTTATGAACTTACAAAGTCACAGTCCGCACAGTCTGTATGTTGATATTCATGAAAACAACCAGGGTTAGCTAACAAAGCAAGCTACTGGTCTGACGAGAGAGAGTCAGGTGGAGGAAACACAAAGATTATCAGGTATTCCAAGTTGTCCTTGTTCTCAGTGCCTATTAAAACTGCATATGTTCTTTATATAGGTGAAAGTCTTTCACTTTCTTTTATGCTGTTCTTCTCAGGGATCAACTAATCAGGAACATTGTGTCTGAAAAGGTCAGGGCCACTTTTGAACTTTTGTTCTGTGAAACAGAGGATAGAGATGGTTGGAGGGTGATATTAATGTGCTGTGATTGGCATTTATTACTCAACAGGTGGGCTTCTTGAATAGGTTTTGATAATGATTAAAAAAAAAAAAAAAAAAAATCAGGTAACTGAACAATAGGAGGGATAACAGATAGATATTCATGTGCTTAAATCTGTTTTACATGAAAAGGCTACAGTGGCCAGTAGGTTCAAATAGTGTTTTTTAAAAAGTAAAAGCTTAACCACACTAATGAAAAACAGGAAGACAAAGAAGATGAATGCAGCAACAAGACTGAAGTTAAAAGAGTTCAACTTGTAATGGTTTTCTAATGGACAGAAAAGTCGTGAAAAATAAAGCATCATCTTCTTTTTAACTTCAGCTATGATGAATAAAGGTATTATGCTAACATTCTAACAAGGCCAAATGTAAGATGACAGATTACTGGTACACATTATATAAATCTGAAGTATTACAGTTTACCAAAGCTGAAGTTAAAAAAGAAAACAATAATTAACTCACTTTCACAACTTTTCTGTGTCCAGTGAGATAGTTTGTCATTGAAAAACCACTAAAGCTGACCTCTTTTAACCTATGTCGTGATGTTCTGTTTGCCTTTGTGTTGTTTGTTGGTGTGGTTGTGTCTTTTTCTTTCTGCAAACCATCTTACACCTACCGGCCACTGTAGAAGTCGGTTACAACAGAGACACTACACTCTAATGGAAACATGCAGAAACAAACTTACAAACAAACAAAAAGTCATGCTACCAACAAAATCAAATAACCAAAAAAAAAATAAAGTTTTGTTTTATAGAACCACATCCTGTCCTTCCATAGGGTCCAAAAACAGGCTGGTGTCTGCTTGACTTTGGTGATCTGTTTAAATTAAGTGCCTGTTCAAAAACAATAACAGTCTGTAACGTGTAGAGTATGTAATATGCACTATGTAAAAAAAAGAATATACAGATAAGGAGTGTTGTATAAAAATGCAAAACAACAGCATGCGCTGGTTGGAAGTCTCTTTATAAGCAAATATATGAGAGTGTAATATTTTTCTTTTTATCTAAATGTAATTCTGACTTTTCATTTTTTTTCTTTTTTTTTCAGTTCTAGTTACGTTTTTAAAGCTGGTTTTCTGTCTTTGTTTTTATTTTCTATTGTTATTATTATCAATGTATTTATTTTTTGAAAATGGTTAGTCCTAGTTAAGTTATTTCTTTCAAGATTAGTTTTAGTCTACAAACATGTCAGAAAAAGCGTTTTGTAATCAAATCTCAAAACATCCAACCATTTTCAAAAATCTATTCACCAAGGACAGTAAAACAAAAGTAAAGTGTGTCATTCTGTGGTAATCTGTCTGACCACTGGGCAGATAGTAATAAAAAAAAGAAATACTGAGATTATGTAAGAAACTGATTGACGAAGAAGAAAACTAACTAACTAACTAACTAACTTTGGTTAGTTATTGTTTAGTAAAACCTTGTTAATGTTTTTGTTTCAATTCACAAAAAAGTTGTTTTTTCAACCCTCGTTTTAAATTTTTTGTTGGTTTTTGTGAACTATAACAATGTCATTTGAAGGAGAGACGTGCAGATTACATCAGTATTGGGTCGGTCCGTCGAAGACCATATCTAGATGTCAGAGCAATGTGCAAAATAGGTACAAATTTTGACATCTTAATCTGACCATTTTTGGAGGTTCTAATGACGTTTAGCATTTGGGGGTCATTTGCAGACCAAATCTAGACTTTAATGAGACGTTCAAAATGGATCCAAACATTAAGGCGTCATTAGTAGACCTTTTCTAGACGTTAATCTGACCTCCATACGACAAAAAAGATGTAATAAAAACTTTCATTCTGCACCTTCAGGAGACATGATTTGGATGACAAAATTATGTTAGATATACCTTATTTCAACGTCACATTGTGCAGTGTACTATGGGGTGTTCAGGGCAACATGTCTTGGATTTCACACTCATCACTGATTGACTCATGTCAGATGGTCTGCTTCACCTGCACGTTAAACCAAAACACTATGGGCGTATTCAGACCTGGACTGTTTGGTCCACCTTAAACGCGCTAGGGTTCCTTTCCCACGCTGGTGCGAGCTTTTCATGTAGGTGTGAATAGACATAAACAAACCCTGGTGCAGACCAAACAACCGGACCAAGACCCACTTTTTGAGGTGGTCTCGGTCCGCTTCCACACGAACTCTGGTGCAGTTTGTGGTTCTCCAGTGAAGGTGTGAATACAAACCAAAGTCCATCTGAACTAACTACAGGATTTTTGGGCCTATAAAGCCACTGTAACCTAACCGTCTTTGGTTCATACCTGATCCTGCGTTTTCTGTTAAGCCACGCTGTTGCTCTCATGTTGTGGGTCGTCTTCGCTGTTCCAGAATTGTAAACGGTGTTGTTAAGCCTTCTTTGAAGGAGCTGCTCTTGAAACTGAAAATGATTTAGCAGCTCTAATAAGAGCACAAACACATGTCGCCCTTTGTCAAAGCTGTCCAATGAGAGCACTGATCGTCACACACGTGGATGTGTTTACAGAATATAGTCCACTTGCAAAAAGTACAATCTGAATACGAACCGCACCAAACAAAAAAAAAAAAGAGTCTGCTTTTGGTCCGGACCAAACAAGTGGACCAAAGGACTTTTCTGGTCTGAATACAGCCTAAAATCCAATCAGCTCCTGCAGTTTATCCAAAGTGCTGCTGATGAAACAACATCCATCACACCTGTGCTGCTCTCTCAACAATGGCCTCCAGTAGGTCATGGGATCAGTTTTTTAAAGTTCTTTAAAGCATGATTTTTTTTTCATCAAGTGGTGTTTGCTGTTTCCTTCCACGTTTTATTTTGTGAGGCATTTCTGAGAACACAACTGACACAAACAAAAAAAAACTCAATCTGAATGAACTGTGGTGAAAAGTATTTTCTGGCTTCACTTTTTTTTGGTATGTGTGTGTATGTATGTGTATGTGTGAGACTGGGTGTTGTGTAATCTGTTTGTCTGAATGTTGTTTGCTCCCTGTACCTTCCACCTGTCCATGCTGCCACTCCAGCAGTAAACACGTTAGCATCAGTGCGAGGCTCGGTGCTTGTTTCAGGCCTGGACTCTTTCTGAACATTTACCGCTGTGGCCTTTAAAAAAAGAAAACTTTGGTTTCATTTTTGTGCAGTGATAGTGATGAGCCCTGACTCTGACTTATGTTGGAGATGATCAGCTCTGTAACTCTCCGGCTGTGATGAGAACTTAATTAGCAGTTTGTGGAGCTGGCTGCGGCGGGTTGCATTGTGGATAGCGGCGAGGACGCTGGGGCAATGAGCGGGCTAAGTGCAAACCTCTGTTCTCATAATTGCACATCTGTTTCCCGTTGCTTGCTCCCATAATTGCTTCCTCCTCAGTCATCCCCGCAGAGGCCGGCTGCAGGTGACTGCAGGTAAAACGGGACGGGGAAACCTGTCTGCTCTCTGATCAGCAGAGATGTGCAGGGACAACTGGGACAGATGTTTTGACAGCTTCTCCTGGGCTCACACACACATACACACTCACACACACACACTCTCACATGTGCAAAAACACAAAGTGTGCATGCGTATTGAGTGCTCTGTGAAGTCTTGCATCAGAGCACCATCTACTGGCCGAGGAGATAACAGCAGGCTGTGACAGGATTGGAGTTTTAACAGGATGTTGTGTCAGGGTGGTGTGATTTCCCTTTCACTCCTCAAACACACTAACACCTTCACCACACCTAGAGATTTTTTCATGAGTAGAGTCTTTATGTTTTCTCAAGTCAGTCTGTTTTATTCTTTGATAAACACCACCAGGAACACCACGGTCTGACAGACAGTGTGAAAAGTACAAACATACCAACCAACAGCGGAGGTGGAGAGGCTCTGGAGTGACAGAAAGGAAGAGGAAAGGAGAAAATTATGAGTAAAAATAAATAAAGTTAACCTCTTCAAATGGTAAAGTGAAAAAATTATACACACTGATATTTGCGATATCAAGAAAATCAAACACATCCTGTCACAGAGCAGCACAGAAAATCTCCACTCTGTTCCTCAATCACCTCAGCTGACTCCTTTCTCCATGAAGGTGCAGTGGCTCTACTCCGAACTCCTTTCTGAACTCTAAGGCAGAGCCCACACAGCTTTTTTTCGTGGAAACTTGTTGCAGCTGCTTGTATCTGTCACTTTATTCTTAAATTTGAGCTGCAGACCAGAGGTGAAGTAGAGTGACTGCTTGGCACTCAGCTACAAACTGCCCTTAAAGCCGATGGAGGTCCCAGTCTTTTTTGCCATCTGCAAAAGAAGCAGAGCTGGAACTCAGAGACCCCCAAACAAAGGAGTATAGAGCCACTAAGGGGACATGGATGAAAAAAATAAATAAATGAAGATTTTCTCGAGATTTTTTTTCAAGATCTCGCAAAACATTTGCAAATGTTGTCTCAGTTGTGATTGGTCAATACATCTACTTCTGAGTCAGCTCAAACAAAAAAATGGAAAGAGTGCACTGGTAGGAGAGAATTATTGAACTTTATTTTGAGATTGGCCTCAAATATATAGATAACAAATCAATTCTCAGACATAGGTACATATTGTCATATAAGGGAATGACATTTGAAAAGAATACTTGGAGCAAGGAGACTACCCTGTCGCAGATCTTACTCCAATATGACCATGCTTATGGTTAAACCAGCATTTTGCCAGATCCCAAGATACTTTTGAGAGATCTTGAGAATTTTTTTTTTCCTCCATGTCTCCTCATTTGCTCTGTAAAAGAGGATTAGGGCCACAATAAAAAAGGTTAGGATCAAATTCTTAACTTTTTCTTACCATTATTTGGAGGTTAAAGGGATAGTTCCGTTCTTTTGAAGTGGGGTTGTATGAGCTCTATGTGACCACTAAGGACATTAGATACAGTAGAAAGTTGTCTCCTCTCCCTCAGTAAGACACAAACTTTAATCCATGGTGACGAGGAAATAGACGCTAACAGGGAGAGACCGTACCAAATTCAAAGGCTATTTTCTCTGCCTACAAGAACTAAAATCAAAAAGTAATATCACAGTTTAAGAGTACGATACATAAAATATTTTTTAAGTGCATTAAGTCTTCGGAAATATAAACATTTATCTGGACCTAACTAACCCATGTGTCCTTACGCGCAGCGCTAGTGTGCTCCATCCCCCCTCCTCCTTTCAGCTGTAGGGAATGTAAACAAGCTATGCATCAGGCGCTGGTTTTAGCCTCGTGTAAGTTTGATCAAGTATTGTAATTCTTTTGTTTGTA
The DNA here is from genome assembly GCF_033239565.1 of Halichoeres trimaculatus. Taxonomy (NCBI): domain Eukaryota; kingdom Metazoa; phylum Chordata; class Actinopteri; order Labriformes; family Labridae; genus Halichoeres; species Halichoeres trimaculatus. The sequence goes on from NW_027437183.1 coordinate 34,981,178, forward strand.
CTCTAAGGATTGTGAGGCAGCGTAGGAAGGAGGAGGGGGACGGAGCGCACTAGCGCTGCGCGGAAGGACACATGACCAGTTAGTTAGGTCCAGATAAATGTTTATATTTTTGAAGACTCCATGCACTTAAAAAATATTTTATGTATCGTACTCTTAAACTGTGGTATTACTTTTTGATTTTAGTTCTTGTAGGCAGAGAAAATTGCCTTTGAATTTGGTACCGTCTGTCCCTGTTAGCGTCTATTTCCTTGTCACCATCGATTAAAGTTTGTGTCTTACTGAGGGAGTGGAGACAACTTTCTACTGTATCTAATGTCCTTAGTGGTCACATAGAGCTCATACAACCCCACTTCAAAAAAACTGAACTATCCCTTTAAAGTCACAAATCTGGCTGTTTTCTCCTTTCTGATTTTGATCTCAGAATTCTAAGAAATAAGATGTTAAAGTTGTTCTCCTTCCCTGTTTTTTTTTTTCACTTTTTTTTTCTCTTTGTATTGGAAGTCCATCATAACTTTTTGTGTCTCATTTGTTGACCAGTGACACCAAACTGGTTGTGTTCACAGTGGTGTTTTTTATTATTTTTGCTGTGTCTGCTGATGTAACTACATGTTACAATGGTTGCATTTTTTACACACGAGCGTTCAGCTGTTAGCAGTCTGTAGTGTAGCTTTACATAAGGACAGCCTCCACTTCCACTGTTCCTCTGTCTACACTGACCACCTACCTGGAGGAGATGGAGGCGTGGATGAAGCTCAGCTGAACAGCACCAGAACAGAGGCAATCCTAGTTGGTACCCCACATCAGCTCCACTCTGTCATCATCACCAGTATCACCTTCTCCAGGCAAGACATACCTCTCTCCACATCTGTCACCAACTTTGTTAGAAAAATCAACCCACAATTGACACCCACATCAAGCACCTCTGTAAGACCTCATTTCAGCATTTCAGGAACATCTCCGAACTCTGTCCTACACTCACCCTGCTGATGCAGGGAAGCTCGTCCCTGCCTTTATCCACACCCTTCAGTGGGATCTCCAGCAAGAGCATTCAGAGACTGCAGAACATCCAGAACAGCGCTGCCAGGCTCCTGCTGAGGGTCTGTAAATACCAACACATCACCCCCATTCTGAAAACTCTCCACTGGCTCCACGTCCCAATCAGAATTGAGTACAAGATCTTCCTCCTCACCCACCAATGCATCCTGGGTCATGTGCCCCAGTACCTCAAGGAACTCCTCTTCCTCCCGACCTCTTCAGGCTCCCTCCATATAATAATGATAATTTAAAAAAAAATAATAATAAAAAAAATAAAATAATAATAATAATAATAATAATAATAATAATAATAATAATAATAATAATAATTATTATTATTATTATTATTATTATTATTAATATTATTAATATTATTATTATTATTATTATTATTATTATTATTATTATTATTATAAATCAAGATAACTTGTTGCTGTTCGAACAACAATATTTTAAGGCAGCCCTGTACATCATATTTATAATTTACAGTGCAGGAGTCATGAAGCAGTGACATGGTGAAACAAAGACAACAAAGACAACAACATTTTACTGTGTTGGTTTTTTGTCCCATTCCAACATGTTTTCATTCTGTGTGACCTGAAATAACTGATAAAGCAAAATTAGTGACTTTGGTGAAATCCTCCAAAAGCAATCAGAGTAAATCAAAGGGGGAAAAACAATTTCTAAATGTAAATTTGAATAATTTTCACACCGTTTGTTAAGAAGTGTAATGGCTGTGTTCCTGATGTTGAAAAGTGAGCTTTTCTCTCATCCCACCACACGGTGTCAGTGTCTCTAAACAGGACTGAGCCTGTGTTTACTCCATACGCACCACCACCATGTTAAAGACAGAAAGGGGCCTTAGCCTTAAACCCTTGTTGCCCAACAATCATCCAGGCCGCCTGAAGGTTTTGTGTTATTAAGACCTCAAAGGAGTCAGAATAAATGCAGTCAGTGTTTGATTTTTTTTTTCAGAATAACCTACATTTTGACATCTGGCCTTTCAGTTTGCTAAGAGAATGTAAAAAAAAAGTTAAAAGAAAAAAAAGTGTAAAAAAAAAGGAAAATTGTGTTTTTCCAGGTATGTAATGACGTAGGAATTGGAATTAAACATCAAGATGAAACAAAAAAGATTCTGAGTCGAGAGTGAAGCAGCTTCTGTCCACTTGGAGAGTTCTTCTTTTGCACAGAGCAAATGTCAGGTTTTCCCAGATTGTTGTTGAATTGTTACGGTAATAAAATCTCTTGTAAAAATGAGAACAGGTTGCATCATTTGTTGCCTGTGATTGTTTCATCCTTGCACATAGATTCCTATGCTGCAACACCCTGGGTATCACTGTGAAGCTTTTCTTTTCTTCTTAAAGGAGCTGTTTAAATTTTCTCACCTTCCAAATAGTTGAGGAGTTACGGTTATTCAAAGAGCACTTACAAGATGGGAGTGTCAATGCTCTGATTGGTTTTAAGGAGTCAATAAGTGTGTAATAAAATGATTCTGCAGTTAGGGGTACGTATCAAGTTTAGGGGGTAGGGGAGACCGGGTATGGTTGTAACACTTTTTGTTTAAGCACCTCCAACTCCCTGAACTTTTGAGTCAGAGTTCTCAAACTTTAATGCAAAGTTCCCACATTTATTTACAACAAATGGCACCAATTCAAACCTCTGCAAGAATATCACAGAGCTCCAAGGTGGTGTCAAATACATGGTGGTCCTTTGTTACAACAATCCCCACTATCAGGGTAGGTTGTAATAGTTAGACAAAAAAAAAAATCAAAAACAGAGGCCATGCCCCTCAAAACGAGGTTTTTTGAAATAGTAAAATCCAGAACAATGTCTCTCTCTGTGACTGAGCATAACTCACTTCCTGTTTGAATCAAGAGTTCATCCTTAAGAATCTGTACTCCGAAACCATACAATGTATGATACTATATAATATTTTCAAAATAAAGTCACAAATGAGTGTTTGTTGACCGAGGATAATTTTTGTTTGTTTGTTTTTTTCTTTTTTTTTTCTTTTTTTTTTTTTTTTTGTAAAGTGTTACATTTCCCCCTGGCTCTCAGAGAATACCTTGCTGCTGATCAAGTAACCTCCACTGGGACATCACTGGGTCCAGTAACCTCCACTGGGACATCACTGGGTCCAGTAACCTACACTGGGACATCACTGGGTCCAGTTACCTCCACTGGGATACCACTGGGTCCAGTATCATACACTGGGATAACATGGGGTCCAGTATCATAAAATGGGATATCTCTGGGTCCAGTATCACACACTGGGATATCACTGGGTCCAGTAACCTACAATGGGATATCACTGGGTCCAGTATCACACACTGGGATATCACTGGGTCCAGTATCATACACTGGGATATCACTTGGTCCAGTATCGTACACTGGGATATCACTGGGTCCAGTATCACACACTGGGATATCACTGGGTCCAGTATCGTACACTGGGATATCACTGGGTCCAGTATTGTACACTGGGATATCACTGGGTCCAGTATCGTACACTGGGATATCACTGGGTCCAGTATCGTACACTGGGATATCACTGGGTCCAGTATCGTACACTGGGATATCACTGGGTCAAGTATCACACACTGGGATATCACTGGGTCCAGTATCACACACTGGGATATCACTTGGTCCAGTATCGTACACTGGGATATCACTGGGTCCAGTATCACACACTGGGATATCACTGGGTCCAGTATCGTACACTGGGATATCACTGGGTCCAGTATCACACACTGGGATATCACTGGGTCCAGTATCACACACTGGGATATCACGGGGTCCAGTATCGTACACTGGGATATCACTGGGTCCAGTATCGTACACTGGGATATCACTAGGTCCAGTATCACACACTGGGATATCACTGGGTCCAGTATCATACACTGGGATATCACTGGGTCCAGTAACCTACACTGGGATATTACTGGGTCCAGTATCACACACTGGGATATCACTGGGTCCAGTACCGTACACTGGGATATCACTGGGTCCAGTACCGTACACTGGGATATCACTGGGTCCAGTATCGTACACTGGGATATCACTGGGTCCAGTATCACACACTGGGATATCACTGGGTCCAGTATCACACACTGGGATATCACTGGGTCCAGTATCATACACTGGGATATCACTGGGTCCAGTATCATACACTGGGATATCACTGGGTCCAGTAACCTACACTGGGATATCACTGGGTCCAGTTACCTCCACTGGGACATCACTGGGTCCAGTAACCTCCACTGGGGTATCACTGGGTCCAGTTACCTCCACTGGGGTATCACTGGGTCCAGTTACCTCCACTGGGACATCACTGGGTCCAGTTACCTCCACTGGGGTATCACTGGGTCCAGTTACCTCCACTGGGACATCACTGGGTCCAGTTACCTCCACTGGGGTATCACTGGGTCCAGTTACCTCCACTGGGACATCACTGGGTCCAGTAACCTACACTGGGATATCACTGGGTCCAGTATGGGTATCACTGGGTCCAGTTAACTACACTAGGATAGAACTGGGTCCAGTTACCTACACTGGGACATCACTGGGTCCAGTAACCTCTACTGGGGTATCACTGGGTCCAGTTACCTACACTGGGACATCACTGGGTCCAGTTACCTCCACTGGGATATCACTGGGTCCAGTATCACACACTGGGATATCACTGGGTCCAGTATCATACACTGGGATATCACTGGGTCCAGTATCATACACTGGGATATCACTGGACCCTCAGCTTCTGCAGTGATTTGTAGTAAAATAGCAGATCCCATGAGCCTTCGTGACTGATGTGACTGACGCACCGTTCATTGTGACTTCATCAGATGCTTTTTTTTAATCATCTGCTGGCACACCAATGTCAGTCTTTCTTTCCCTCTGCCTGGGCGTTTTGTAACATTAACAAAATTAGCAAACTGTTCTTAGTTGTTTATAAGTGGATTGTTCTGACACTTTTTAATGATCTGTTTCAACCATCCCCATGCTTGTCAGCCAGTGCTTAGCTAGCTGTATTAGCACGGTATAGTGGATCGAAATTAGCATGAGAAAAATGCATTACATTTTGCCTTGTTCTGGTATAACTCAAATGGTTTGGTCTGGAATAGTATAAGAACCAAACAAAATACAGTCTCAGTCAAAAAGTTTACTTTTTTTATCTCACTCTATAGAGTGTTTTCTCTATAGAATCTTCATTTACCTGTTTCAGACCTGACACCATGGGCTCTAATTTTGTGGCACAGCGCAGGGGGCACAAGCCAGGCGCACCCCGCGCAGTGTTAATTCCGTCCGCCGCACAGCCGTGCACTGCCAATTTGACAATTTGGTAGACCGTCTGCGCAGAGACAGGTGTGACTGTGCGCCAGGGGGAGTTGATGGCGCAACGGGGGAAGGTGTCGGCAGATTCATGTTGGCGCAGTGACAATTTCATGCCAAAAACAGTGCATAAAGTGCGCTGAAAGCTCGCCAGCTCCAACCTGGTCTATCCTCGGCGCAAAGCGGAGCGCACCCTCTGCAGCTGTAATTTGGTGACAGGTGCACGTGTGCGCACATGTCCACAAAGCCTCGGAGGCAGGTTTCCAGAGTGTCAGACACATTTTAATGCAATAAACAATCACAGCAATCTCTATTAAATGTAACTGTCTGAACCAGCAGATACATTTATATCTATATTAACTGTCCCGTCACATCTGATGTCAGATTAAAGCCGTTTGTCATAATGGAAAGTTAACCTGATGGCATCTGGAAGTTTGATGCACATCTTACAATTAAACAATAAACAGCCTTAACATCTGATACTGAGTATATCTGGCTTCTCTCATTTCATTTAATTCAAAGAAAAGAGGGAGAGAAAAGACAAAGAAAAAAGAGACGAAATAAATGTTTGTCACTCAGGATTTACCCGTGATTTCCCATATTTCTCTGTTTAAGTCTTTATTTTTAACGTGATCTAAAAAGATGGAGTAAATTATTGTAGGAGGATGAGGCGGAGACACCAGGAGAGTATACAGTATATCACCAAAGGTTCTGCTATTTGGCGATGACAAACCAGGAGTGCAGGTGGATCAAAAGTATTCTGAATGGATAAGCCAGCTGTGTAACTGTCTCTTCATGTTGTACTCCTATTAATGACAAAGGAACAGATTACATCTGTCCCAGGAGCTGGCCCACACGGTGACGCGCTTCGTGTCCTCCAATGTGCCCCGCTGTCCATTCTCCGGCTGCAGGGACAGCAGCTCTGACCATCCCCGCTACCGAGTCTTTCTAGCACACTCTCTGTGGTGTTGGGGATCACTCAGACCAATCAGACGCTGCGCCTCAGTCGCAGGGCATTTAAAGGCAAGGAGAGGCGCAATTTGATTGGTGAAAACAGCGCTTGGCTGTGTTAAACCCACTCACGGCTTTTCTCCTCCCTCTCTGCCATTTGTGCGGAGGGAGGCGTGGATGCGCTCCTCTGCGCCTTGACTGCACCTCTCTTGGCACTGCAGGAAACTTGCAAAGTGCACCGGTCACGCCCTGTCCATGTGGCGAAGGCCGGCACAGGGCAGATGCGCTTGCGCCTGGTCTAAGAGATTAGAGCCCCATGTGTGATCAGGGTAGAAGTGGGTACATACTGAAATGATCATATGACTCCTTACTCATCTTTGGTTGGTGGAATTGGTGGCGTTACAACTCTCCCCAAGTTACAACCATACCTGGTTTCTCCGATACTTGTATTTCTCTAAATGTCTTTTTCAAGCAATGACCAGTTTCATATTCAGTCACTCAGGTGACATTACATTTTCATTTAACAAGGACAAACACAAAACCCACACAGGAATTCATAGACTAAAAAGATAGAAAACAATTTTTTCAGCAAGCGTAGTGCTTCATTTAAGTCTATGACAGTTTTGTCCATAACACAGCTGACGTAATAATGAACATATTTATATACATCCAGTGTCCACCATCACAACAAAATTAATCACAGAAACAGTTTTCAGCAGAGAAAAACTCTGATCTCTCTTCTTGCTGTTAAACCTTTTCAGTCAGCGTGGTGTCATCGACAGTCCCTCTGACTAACCCCCATCTCAGTCTGAACCTGTTGAGCTGTACTGGATGACCTCTGTTCTGACTCAGCTCTGTATTGTCTCCCTCATCTGGAGCCAGGTTCTGTCCAAAGAGGACACAGGGCCCGTCCCCCTCTCTCCCCATCCTTCTCTCCTCTTTGTTTCATCCCAACAGCCCATATTGTTTATACAGCCGCACTAAAAGACTGTCTCCCCGGTGACGACGTGACCCCTGCTGCTGTCGACCTGGTCCTCAGTAGCAGGGCCTGATTGATGGTGGAGGGGCGGCCATAAAGACGATCTGCTCCAGCTAGATTAGGCCAGACAAACATGGCCCCCGAATGCTGACCAGTGGGGAATGTTTGTTTACAAGAGAGCATTCCAGCGTTTTTGGCGTTCAGACTTACAAAACTCAAGGTTTCAAATAAAATGCTGTGATATCATTAAAAGTACTTGTTTAGTTTCCAAAGATGTAACTCTTATTTCAAGGTCGTTGAATAGTACAATTTTCTAGCTCCAGATTTTTTTCAGCCAATCTGGTGTATTTTTTGTCTTTAAACATCTTAGAAGAAGACACAGTCATGGACTTTTCATGTGACCGTGGCTCTTTTAGTCTGATAAGACAGTTAATGCTGAAAATATGACGTAAAAGTTGCTTTGATTGCATTTTCCACGGTTATACCACTCTCAGAAATCAAGTTTTTCACAGCTGTTTCGTTTTCAAACTGTGTTGCGTCTGTATGAGATCAATATCCCATTTTTTTCCCTTGAGACAACCCAGACGAGTCAGTTTCATCTCAGGTCTGTTTGCAACTTTAGCAGCAGAGTGAGACGAAAAGAAAAAAAGGAAACAGATGAGGGGATTGTCCCTGCGTTTCTGTCCAATGCTTCTGGGAAAAGCCTTCATCCTCCCTCCACATGTAGGTCACCGGCCTTTTGTGTGCAGCGATGCGAGCCCACCAAGTGTTTGACGTTTCCATACCGCTCTTACAATCCCCAGGTTGTCATGGGAATGCTCGGGGTGGCGGTGGCAGCGAAGTTACAGTGGAGGGAAAAGAAAGCAGAGAAGGAGGAGGTCACTCGGCCTGGCCTCTTTTGTGAGGTTTCGTTCACTGCGGCTGAGCGTGTTAATGAAGACAGCTCGACTGGAGGGGTCTGTTGACTTCAGATGAAACACTTCTTTCCTCTGAGGGGTCTGATTTAAGGTCTTACACATGGGTACTACAAACATGTAGCTCCCCTGATCGTCTTGAAGTGTCTCCTCTAATCCTGAAACGTCTTCTCCTGGATGTTCAGAATGTTGTGGCTCGGCCGACGTGAAAAGCTGACCTGGAGCCAGTAAAAGACGTCTGCACACACACACACACACACACACACACACACACACACACACACACACACACACACACACACACACACACACACACACTGACTCCCCTGCCTCTGTGTTAAAGAGACAGACTCTGAATATCTGAATGTGTGTGTACAGGCAGACGCATGCATTCAGACTTTAACAGCACAGATCTTGTTGAGTGTTGTAAAGTAGGTTGGAGGCGGGTCTCCACGGTGTGTGTTGCTCTGGGATGCACAGTGAAATGCCTCAACATCTCCCACTCTGCATTTCTGTTGACTGCTGCTGTTTTTACGACCCCGTCTCAGGATCGTAGCCGCGCCGGCCCAGCTCCTCCCAGTTTTAAACAGCTGTCAGGTGGTTCACTTCACTGCCTGTAGTTCTGGGAATAAAGCAAAATGTCATAATGACAGATTTTCTCTTCGTGCCTCCTTACACCGGCTCTTTTTAGCTTTCATTTCCCAGTTCCTCTGGTGGTTTAGAGTCTCTCCATGGTCTTATTCATTCACACATTTTTAGAACTAACCCTTACAGCCCTGCCCAGTCCCTCAGATCAGCTGTCAAGAACTTCAACTCCCCCTTGCTTTTAATTACACTTAACCAGGTTTCAATTTTAATCTTCTATTATTGTAAGAACATGATCTATGGACTGTATCTTTTTTTTTTCTGAAACTGCCTTTTGTAAAACCCCTACTTTTCTTTTGCTTTTATACTGCTAGCTGAAGTATATGTGTTAAATCAATGTTAAAAAAAAAAAAAAAAAAAAAAAAGATAAACCTCAAGATTAAATATGAGAAGGAAGTCATAGGTTAAAGAATGGAGTTGTAATTTTGGGGGAAAAAAAAAACAGGAGGTAATTATGACAGCCTGTTTCTGCCAATAAAAAAGATACATATTCAAACACAATTTTAAAATACAAGGCAAAAAGTTGATATTACAAGAAAATACTGCTATCATTTTGAGAAAAAAGTCAAGATAGAAAGTTGAAACTTATTTAAAAAAAAGTCAAAAAAAATGTGAGGCATCTTATTTTGAAAGGCAAATTGCCGACTTCCTGTTGGAGATAGGTCAGAGGTATCAGTGAATGATTTTTGCGTCTCATTGAGCTGAACATTTTGGTGTTGGTTTCATCTCTCTACGACATTCTTAGCCCGAGCTAGGGCCCTTTTCATATGCCTAGGTGGCGCTATTGAGCTTATTATGGGATGCCGGGGGTCATGTTTGGTATCAAATCGCAATTTCACGCGATTGTGAGGTGTATACTAATTTTGGTGAGTTTCCGAGCATGTTAAGGAGGTCTTATTTGCGTTCTCGGGGCGGGTGGTATAATAATAAGAAAAAAGAAATGGACGAAAAACAATGGTGCCCTCCGCCTTTGGTGGAGGGCACCCTCTGCTCAGGCCGAGGACCCTAATTACGAGAAAATGAAGCTGATGTATGAGATTAACAGTCAAAATTAAAAGATAAAAAATCCAAACGATGATTTAAAAAGTCAAAATGTTGAGATCGAAAAGTTGAAATTTATAGGAAGTCTTTATACTAAGTTTAGAATATAAAAATTATGAAATAAAAAGTTGAATTATCAAGATTAAAATTGAAAACTTTAAGTTAAAAGGTGAAAGTTATACAATAAAAAAAGTTGAAATAATAAGATAATGAAGTCGTACAAGTAAAAAAGTCACAAGTGTCAGATAAAACAACAAAATTATAAATCAAAATTATCAGATTAAAAAGTCAAATTATAAAATGAAAAGAAATTCAAAATTCTCATTTTACAAGAGAGAGATAAGATTCATGTGCTCCCCTGGTATTATAGTCCCTGCATCTGCTCATTCACCGTGTACCTCTCACCTCTCTCTTATTATTTAATGCTTTGGCATCTTTTGTTTCTTTGTTTTTTGTTTTTAAGTGTAGAAAAACTTAAATCAAAAGTATCACACAAATATCAAAACCTCACACTCAAAGAGCAAAAATCAGCCCATCTTTGCATGCACACACTGGACACATTAGTATATTAATGTAGACACAATGATCTGGTTTAAGCGCTATAGAAAAAATGCAACAGGTGAGTTTGTCTGTCTTCAACCAAAAGAGTCAGAAGAAGAGAAGGATATTTGTGCAACACTACTTGATCATGTTGTAAACCACAGGTTGCCGCTGAGGGAGTTCAGACAAATCTGAGCAGATTTAAAGCAGAATCTGTCATGAGGACATTTCAAAAATAAAATCATACAGGAATCAGCTTCTTACTGTGTGCACCATAACAGTACTCTTCATACCCCGTCCTGAGACATTTTACAGCTACATGTATCTTTTTTATAGAGTATTAAGAGTTAAGAATGACAAGGCGTTAAGGGGGCCATAAGAACAAGAGAGGGAGGTCATAAACATGGGTTCAACCAATAATGCCACAAGGCTCAGGGACAGTCAAGCCAATATTATCAGTGACCACGCCACTTTCGGTAATGTCCTTCAGGTCTCTCAGTCAACACACATCCTACAGAGACATCAGGTTCAAATGAAACAACTTCATGGAGCTCCTTTTGAGCAGAATTCAGACAGGGTCAAACAGACCGGGCTTTTTCTTTTTTTTTCTTTTAACTGTATTGTATCCTGTTCTGGATAGAGTATTTTATGTTTGTCTGATATTAGCTGAGCTTACAGTGTATTGCTTTTTGCTTGAGGCAGCCTGAAAACTGTGACATGCTTTGTTATGGGTCTCCATGTTGACATGTTGACTGATTTGGGTTTCTGGAGAGAAATGATTCATGTTTTCATCAGTCTGCAGCATGGGTTTAGTGTGGTTGTCCTCCACTTACAATTAAGCTCCAGTGTCCACCATCACTACAGAACTAATCACAGAAATCATTTTCAAGCAGGAAAAAACACAGATTTCTCTCCTCACTACTAGACTTCATCAGATGGCGTGGTTTTGTCATAGAGACCTCGATGTGCCATTAATCAATCCGGTCTTGCTCAACCTGGTCGGGAAGCTAAGAAGTAGCATTTTGAACAAAACCTGTATTCTGAAATATCTGTGCTGATAATCTCATTTTAAAGTGTGGGTTACAATCAGACATATCTAGAAGGGAGACTTTTTCAAGATCACTTAGAAACTCTGCACAGCCCCAGTAATTGACTAAGATGATGTAACGGTTGTGCCACACTTAGAGTGAAATTAAATTATGAACTTTTGAATTTAATTACTTAGCTTCATGATTGGGTCAGGCAAGACCAAATTAATTTATGGCATGCCAAAGTTTTGTATGGACAAAAACCATTAGTTTTGGTTGAGAGGTTGGTAGGCCTAATGTATTGAGAGACTAAGACTTTGATTTCTCAGCATGCGCGATAAAAATGAAGCCTCACAGGCCACGTTGATTTTCAGTTTTACAACATAAATAAAAGGGAATCTACCAAAGGCACCAAAAGACAGGACACTGGATTTGTGTCTTTCATTTCTCCAGAATATATTTCTCTTCCCAATGACAGGGAGATTTGGGTGCCCTTTACCCCAAACCAGCACAGTCATTACCCTCACATTTGAAGGGCGCCACAGCTCACAGGCTGGAAGTAGCTCTTGACCCCCTTCCTTCAGTCAAACATTGCTCTGACAACCAATACTGTAATGTCTGTCTGTTTGGTAGAAACAGCCTCCTTTGCACATGAAAAGGCATCCTGTGTTTCTCCACAAACCGTTAACAGCTACATTCTGTCCTGTCACTGTGTTAAAACCAGGTGGTGGCTTTTAATGCGGTGGTTAAGTTTAATACACTCACCTTTAATGGGTTTAACTGCAGTGACACAGCAGAGTGGCATCTCAAGCTGAGCCCTGTAACATTCCCAGGTAGAGGAGGCAGAGGTCAAGTGTCTCAGCAGTTTCTGAGTGTTTATGGACACAGATGCTGAATAGGTATGAGAATGACATGATTGTCTAGACCAGGGCTTCCCATACTCTTTAGCCAGAATTAGCATGAACTGGTATTTCCCTTAAAAAGAAAAGCTGCCAAGGGAGGAGTCTTTTATGTTGTTGGTGTTTCCTCATTCATAATATGAAATGGAGGCAAGTTGAAGCAGCAATTGTCTCTTTTAGGTCAGGTCTGTACCTTATTATTTTATTTGACAGAGTAAACAGCCTTCTGTTATTCTATCCATTATATCTTATTTACATGACAGGTTATCATTTCTGCCTGATGTTTGTGTGTTCATATTTCTATATTATGAGCACACTTTGAGTCAGGAAAAACAATGTCACAACCACCTCAAGAAACATGGATGAAAAAAAAGCCCCTTTTTTAAGTGCTACCAGTACCATCTTTGTAGCCACCCCTGCTCTAAGTGTCCACAGCTGAAACCTCTCCCAGAACAGCTACGTATGTAGTGATGTACTGACGTTGTACGGTGACACAATGACATGGCTCCAACTTGGCTCTTTGCTGATGGAAACGAAACAGGTTTTTAGGAACAACATGATTAGACTCAACTCAAGTGTTACAGGTCCCGGGCACAGTGACTACAATAACAAGAGGAATGTAATCTGTTAAATAAAGGTGAAGTCTCAGAGCTGGAAGAAAAGGAGCACTTGTATCTTTCTCCAGATTGCGTCCAAAGCAAGGGGCAACATCCAGTTTTGAAGCCTATGTAGAAGTGCTAAAAGTTGCTGTTCATCAAGGATCTGATTGAAGCTGGCTGCAGAAAGACCTAGGCTGTATTCAGACCAGAAAAGTTATTTGGTCCACTTGTTTGGTCCGGACTAAAAGCGGACTTTATTTTATTCGTTTGGTGCGGTTCGTATTCAGATTGTACTTTTTGCAAGTGGACTATATTCTGTAAACACATCCACGTGTGTGATGATCAGTGCTCTCATTGGACAGCACTGACAAAGGGCGGCACACAGAGTAAAGACCTGGAAATGGAGGTAAACATGTGAGTTTGTGCTCTTATTAGAGCAGCAAAATCATTTTCAGTTTCAAGAGCAGCTCCTTCAAAGCAGGCTTAACAACACCGTTTCAAATTTTGGAACAGCAAAGACGAATGTGCGCAGCAAGGAGACGCTATGCTCTGCGTGTCCTAACCCACAACATGCTAGCAACAGCATGGCTAAACAGGAGATGGAGGATCAGGTATGAACCAAAGACGGTTAGGTTACGGTGGCTTTATAGGCCCAAAAAGCGCATGTGTCCTGTAGTCAGTTCGAATGGACCTTGTTTTGTATTCAGACCTGCACCGGAGAACCACAAACCGCACCAGAGTTCGTTTGGAAGCAGACCAAGACCACCTCAAAAAGTGGGTCTCGGTCCGGTTGTTTGGTCGGCACCAGGGTTCGTTTGTGTCTATTCACACCTGCATGAAAAGTCTGCACCAACTTGGGAAACGAACCCTGGTCCGTTTAAAGTGGACCAAACAGTCCAGGTCTGAATACACCCCTAAAGTCATGTACACACCCAACCTAAAAGAAGAAAAAAAAAAGACTTTGGTATTAAAAAACATATTACAGCTCCACTGACAGGCACCCTATAGAACGATTATCAGTCTATTTAGCTCCATTCAATCAGACAAGTTAGCATTTTTTTAACACTAAGTTCAACCTGTTATCAGCATAAAAATGTACAGTTGTTCTGTGGGCAGTTTTTAGAAACTATACTATACAACAAAGGCAATGTCTATCAAGTTTTGACCGTCACAGAGTAACCAGTGTTTTGGAGTTAATAGCGACCATGATAACTGGTGACTCTCAGCTGACAGCATCAGTGATTAACGGCTGTGAGTCACCAGTTAACAGGGTCACACTTTATACTGAAACACCAGCAATGTCTGCGGGTAAATAATTAACTCTGGACGTAGTTTTCTGATTCTTTTATTATAAACCGAGTCTCAGACTCAGCAGTCTGTGTGCTCTTTTTGGTCTGGGATGGTTTCTGATTTATTGACACATTTACGTCCTGGTCTGTCACAGTCTGGCAAGTGTCCACGGATAATGCAGCCATGAGCAATGAGTGACAGCTGTGTGGTTAAACTTCTCTCTGGGTACATGCCGGATTTCTCTGCTAGCCGTTTACCATCCGTATAAGTGATGATATTTAGTTTAAAAATGCGTTTTTTGGTGGTTGACTCCTCCATATCAGTTGAAAAAAAATTATACTCTGCAGTACTTCTGCACACAAGCTGTGCGCACACCCTGCTTTATTGAGAAACAAATAATCTCTCTATTGCTGTTAGAAAAGAAACTCAATCCTCCAACATATCCAATGTGGCTGCGTCCAAGGATTGGCTTCATTTCATGGTATTAGGAACAGACAGGGCGTTGTGGAGGCTACATACATGTTTTATACAGTCTACGGTCTGAAGGAGGGGCAGGGAGTCCTTCCACAGTAGGCGACCAGGGTGCGCGACTACAGTGACAAGGTTCCACTTTGTGTTTGTCTCCTTTCCTCACCAGTATTAAAACATGAAAACATCTTAAATGTCTTGGATGGTGCTTATCTCATTTTTCAGAGCGTATTTGTAAAGGCTAGTGCTTGATAAACAAAGTGGAAATCGGGAGAAATTCGTGAGAATTGTGGGTCCGGGAGATTGTGGGGAGGGTCACTGAAATTTGTGAGTCTCCTGGGAAAATCGGGAGGGTTGGCATGTATGTTAAGGGGTAACAGCAGATCATCACAGTTATACAAGACGCTGTATATATAACTTCACTCCCTGTGTTTTTTAGCCTCAGTGAGTATTCAATGCTACAAAATGTTTTTCATGCTTTAAATGATGCTGCTTCAACCCAAGGTCAATAAAAACAACAACCCATTCCTCATTTGAGAATAGAATTGAATTTTGAACTTTGTTGATGTTACTTTATTGTTTGAATAACTTTGGTGTTAGTCTAAAAAGCAGGAATCCATTCACTTTTGTTGGAATGAGATGTTTTTCAAAACTTTACAAAGACAGAAAACCTTGGCAACACTTGATTCACGAGTATTAAGTGTAAATATAATTGAACAATGAGAAACTTTGAGGCGTTAACTAAAGATTTCCACTCACTGGAAGACTTAGTTTGCTGCCCATTTTGTTCAGTTCAGACACTGAGGAGTAGCTGTTTGTGTCTGAGTTTGACTGGACTGAATGCAGAGGGCTGAATGCAGAGGGCTGCTGTGTGGTTGGATGAATAAGCAGTGGCAGAGCAGGGCACGAGGGAGAGCGATGTCCAGAGGTCTCAGTCTGCAGCAGCTTTTGTTTCTGTGGGCTCTGGTCCAGCTCTTCACACTGAGCATGGAGACCAAGGTGGAATACTAATGGCGGGCTTTGTCTTCATCCATCTCTGTTACCACAATCTGGGCACCAGAGATGTGGAGACTTGACTTTGGCAGTCCAAGTCTGAGGTACATCACTCTGACTGTGTGAGTCTGGAGACAAGTGTGTGTAACGCTAAACTGAGAGAGACGCCTCCTGAGTTACGCAAGAGGTCTTAAAGGTTCATTATGAAATAAAAGTCAGAAAGATTGAGGAGAATTAAAGTTTCTTCTGTGGATGTGTGGATCAGGTTAATTTGTCAGTCATCTTTAGAGTGAATATAAAATTATCCCATAGACTGTAATTTATGAAAGGTCGACATGCCCAAGGTTGACATGGGATTTTTCAACTTGGCACAAGTTTTTCTGCATCATCACTCTTGTCTGGTGGCTCTTCTGTCCTAGTTGACTTTCCATTTAATGTTTATGCATTCTTGGATTAAGCAGTTCTTAAAGAAGTTTCAAAAAGCTCTGTCCATGAATGAAACACTTAATCCTGCAGAAAACAGAGCAAGGTTACACAAGACATGTCTTTGTGGTATGGGTAGAACCATAAACATAATGAAAGTAGTCTTGATGACATCACCCATTTGTTTTTGATAGAGGATTTTGTAGGCCATCGGGAAAAGAGGCCATATTGAAAAAGCTGTCTTGACCTAGTTTAGTCGGAGTTAGGATGAGGTAAAGAGGCGGGGCTTTAGCCTCTTAGCAGACATCTATTGGGTGCTCACCTATCAGTCAAACCAGCAACGCCCTAATATTGGCAAAACTTGTAAGTGTAACTTAATAAAACATGCATCCTGTTTAGAAACAAACATGTCATTGTTGTATCGTTGATTATTTGTTAAGCCTTTATCTAGAACATATCTAGAACTCATAAATATAACATAGTTTATGGTGTTTCAGAAACACTGGACACAAAACTATCATATTAGATATTTATTTGACCTCAGAGCAAATAGAAATCACAAATATTTTTTTCTTTCTTTTCCTATTGAACAATAGAAATTATTTCCTCTTTAGATGATGAATCTGCTCAAAATAGCCGGGGGTAACTAGGTATTGGTCCTCTGTTTTATTGATCTGATGATGGTTGTGTTCAGTGTTTTGTTCTTCAAAGTCACATCAAACACTTTTTCAACGCAGCTTTAAGACCTGTTTCAGAACCATCCTCAGTGACTGTTTTCAGCCGCATATTTTAACTCCCGTAATGTAAAGTGTCAGAGAAGCGTGGTGTCTTATATGGGGGCATGTCTGTCAGTGACAAAACTCTTGGAAAGCCTGCTCTCATATCTCCTCTTTCCTCCAAGCACAATGAAACACTTTGGGACAGAAAGTACTTCCAGTGCCACGGTGGAGAGAGCAGACTGCAATTTATCGCTTTGAGATGCACCCTGCTTCACAAACCACCTTTAATCTGGTTTGCCATCCCTCCCTATGGAGGCCTAAATCTAAGTGCCTAGGTGTTTGAGGCCAGCCTCTCTAACGTGGCATGAACCAGTTTGGAGATCCTCATTTGATAACACCATCATTCAGCAAGTCTCATGAAAACCTCGTAATAATTCAAGATTTTCTACAACATATGGTACGCCATTGCTAGGGCAGCAGTAGCTCAGTCTATAGGGACTAAGATTTATCACCGGAAGGTTGCCGGTTCATGTCCTGACATGGACCAAGACTGGGAATTGGGTTGATACCTGAAAAGGTGTTAGCATAATTTCCTGGGTACTGTTGAGGTGCCCTTGAGCAAGGCATCATACCATGTTACTTTGGACAAAAGAGTGTAAGTGAAATTGTAAATATAGCTTTTTGGAATTCTGCACTGCTTGTTTTTTGTTGTTGTTGTTGTTGTTGTTGTTTTGTTTTGCTGTTGTTTTTTCCACCTGGGCACTGACTTTTTTTTTTCTCAAACGGAGGTTGGTGTTTGAGTCCCCTTCTGGTTTGAAGTCTTAAACATTTTCAGGTAGGTTGGTCGAGTCAAGAATTAGTTTGTTTTACATCCTGTCAGACAAGAAACAACAGTCTATCTGCCGGTGAAACCCACTGGTGTGTAAAGTTTGGCTTTTTCTTCTGGCTTGGCTCTCAAAGAAGATTCGTCTCCTTCGGCAACTGGACTAATTTAGTATTACTTTAAGTCTCATATTTTTGCCTAACCTTGCAAATAGAAATGATTATGTGTATTGGTAAACCATTTTTTTTTATGAGGAGCCTCATAATTGCCTTTTTCAAATTAATTAATTAATTAATTAATTAATTAATTAATTTGTTTGATTAGGACAGTGCACATTAATCAACAATTTTGTTATACATGTCATTGTAAATATGCCAGAATTAGCACAAAAGCTAAATTTCATCCGTTGTCCTAAGGCAGGTGATCAAACAGAAAAAACAAAATAAAATAACAACACTTTCCACAAGACAGTAAACAATAACACACAGTTTTAACAAACAAGATCGACACAATGTGTATTTGCATTTGTCCTGTTACTAAAAGCAGGCATTCTTACTTTTGTTTAATAAAACTTTAATGAAACGCTTTCGCATAAGAATCAATTGAACAAAAGATGATGATGACCCAGATGCTG
This sequence comes from Halichoeres trimaculatus, assembly GCF_033239565.1. NCBI lineage: Eukaryota > Metazoa > Chordata > Actinopteri > Labriformes > Labridae > Halichoeres > Halichoeres trimaculatus. The sequence goes on from NW_027437183.1 coordinate 34,999,488, forward strand.
CTTTGATTGTGGGTGTCACTTATAATTACGTTTTCACCATGTGACACACTCTCCTCCCCACCATTGTCTTCTGTCTCACCCACTAAGTGGGGACAAAACGTGTTACCTGACTGGGGCCCCGTTTACACAGAGACTCCCGCAACAATTCTTCCTTTGCGTTTTCAAAAGCCACCTGCGTTTACATGAGGACGGCGTGAAAACGATCCGCGTTCATACGACTCCAGGAGGAGAAGTCTCCTCTTCTGTTCTTTCTTTTCCTGACGTTTTGTTGTGTGAGACGGTCGGCAATCCAACCATAACGCGCATTACCGCCAACTACTGGCTCAACTGGAAATGTGGCTGAGCGCGGAGCCTTCACCTAAAACTGCGAGTGCGCATGCGGTGACGTCAGCGTTTCACCCTGAGAAGCTCCGCTCTGTGTTTACACGAAGCTGGATGGAGGAGCGGATTCAGATCTTTCCACTCTGAGGAGCGTTTTCAAAAGTTTGTGTTTTCACTGAAAACGCAACGTGGCCTCGTCTAAATGGAAGGCCAAAACGCAACGAAATGTTTGCGGAATCGACCGTTTTCGGCGTCGTGTAAACGGGGCCTGAGTGTCCCCCTCTCTGCAATCACATAATGGTTTGATCCTTTATCCTCACATACATGGCCACCATGCTGTCATTCAGGACAAAGTTCTGCAGTGAGCAGAGCTGAATGACAGAGTGAGAGCTGAGCAACAAAAAAAGAGAAAAGTTGGGAATCGGCTCTTCTAACTCACTACAAAGCATCAAATCTGAGAGCTGCATCTTTGACACATCACTATAACTCACACTGCTGTCTGCTCTAGCCCTTAGTGCTTCAATAAAATCCTGGCTTAAAGAAATAAAAAGCATTTTGTAAAAAATAGGGAAGCTAGTCGGGTGCCTTCTGCCCAATCTCATATTAGGAAGAGATTCTAGACTGATATTCTCTTCCTGTTATCCCTGACCAGATTTAAAGACCCAGTCATATCTGTGATCCATTCAGAAGGTAACCAATGGCCTGACACGTGCTTGAGGAAAACATTTGGCTGGTGTTGAGTCAGTGTGTCGATGTCAGAGGGAGCAAATCCACCATTTAAAAGCCATCCAACAAGACAAACTTTACGATTACTGTAGTTACACAGCTAGTGCTAATGTTTAATTGACTATGAAGAGCGGCAGTAAAACCGATCTGACAGTAAACTCTGCAGTCCCGAGGACGTGTGCGTGGTAAAAATGTCTGCTGCTGTGCTGCTCTTGATGAACTCTCAGAGCCAAATGCTTGACACTGCTTGCGTAAATAGGCTTCTTTTAAAAGATGACTCTATTTGCATGACAAAAGCTGATGGCTTCAGGGTGCTAAAGAGGAAGGGGTGGGGGATCTGAGAGGGGCTGGAGACGGTCTGCCACTTTTGGACGGACGCTCTGGGGCTCGCTGGCTCTTAGGAGACCAGAAACTCTGCTGGATATGCTGGACTTTGAAGACAAGGTACGAGGTGAGGAGTCTGGACCAGATTTGGCTTTTCTCACACCACACATGGAGTTTGAAGCTGGATTACTCCTTAAGCCTTTTTACTGCTTTGTAGGAAGATGGGGATCCTACAACTGAAAGCGCAACAATGACTGAGGACATGCTGTCCAGATTTTTTGGAAACAACCTGTTGGAGAGCGATGTACTAAAGAGATTCTGGCTGGTTTTGGGGTTCAACATTGGAAGCTCCATTTGAGACATAATACCAGTCATCAATAAGGTTCCTGTTGAGACTTACTGAGCTTTCCCTACAGTGAAGTACATTTGATTCAACAGAATTTACTGTTCCAGTGGAAGACACGCCGGCTGAGAGATGACTGCAGCTCTGTATCCTGGACTCATACTCTTCTCATTTTTGGTTGGTAACCTTTCCAATCTGCACATCATTATATGAGTAGAGTGTTAAAGCTAGAGTAGTGCAAACTCAACAAGTTGCAGTTTCAGGTGTGATCTCAAGTGCAAAAATACTACAGCTTTAAAGAGAGGGTATTATGCTTCTTTTGTTGGCTTTACACAGGGCAGTGATGCCTCTGTAGTAGCTTAACATGACTTACAGCTCAGAAAAAAAAATCAGAATTTTCTCTCACTGGTGTTTTAGAAACTGCTTATTTCAGCATCTGTCTGGCGTGCTCCATTCTAGCTGCTGTCTCTTTAAGACTCCCTGCCTTACAAACCCCTTTCCCTCTACAGCAAGGCTTTTCAATTAAAAAATTTCATACTGAGAACATGGGCTGGGCAGCACAGTTAACCTGCTGTGGTCCTCTCCTGAGCTATGCCAGTTTTCTTTAATGTAGTACAGTTCTGCTTGTAAGACGCAGTCAAATTCTGAATTTTAGCCGCCACCTCATGAGATCCCTCTGGAAAGTTTGTATGAATTGCTGCATGTATTATTATTATTATTATCTTTATGATTATAATCTTTCAGCACTGCAACACACTCATTGCGGAGCAAACACATTGGTTTGGTTTTTGGAGTTGGTGGTGAAATAAATACTTTCAGCCTATGCAGGAATTAACAAACTGATCATTTTCTTGCTAATTTTTCATTTTAGGTTAAAAAGAGATACGCTAGTTTCCCATGTAGGACTGCTAATGTTAACTTTAAACGTACCTGCTCAATGACACCATGCATTGTGGGTTAGGTGTGAGGTAACAATTGGTGTTGCAGTCATTATTTGTAATAATGTTGATGTGAATAATGTGAATTTTTGTAAGAAATTGTCCTTGTTCGTGTGATAAGTTGGTATTATGTGATGTTTTTCTCGTTGGACCCAAATAACAATCACTCAGCAGCTGCTTTTTGGCTACTTGTGGCGCGCAGGCTGCTAATTGATTAGAGCTGCTCTGATGGTTGGGTTAAACCTTCTATACAAATGTGAAGCATAGAAACAAAACACCAGGTTCAGGACCGGAGAACACGTGTGGCTTTCTTTACTTTTTAACACTCTGCAATTAGTCCATTGGCATCTGCTCACAGGCCTCTTTTACGCAACGTTTGATCCTAAAACACAGTGAAAAAAAAAATTGCATTTACATTGAAACCTAGAGGGACTTAAAACGCTGGAGTAGGCATGCCAGGTGGTGCTATAACTGTCTTGTCACGAAGCAGATTTTGGTAGATCTTCACTGAAGTACAGTTGAGCGGATCATCTGGTGTATTGTCGAGTACTAAGTACAAAAAGTGGAGCAGCAGCGTTTTAGAAAAAAATTCCACTCTGGAGGCTGTTTTCAAAAGTTTGGGTTTCAGGTCGGCTAAAACGCTATTTCTGTGTAAACACCAGACCAAAACTCAACAACACATCCTAAAACAGCCCCTCAAAGTTTATGGGGCGGTGTATCCCAAACCTACGTCTGCCACAGAACCAAACTACAGGAAAAAAAGTCGTTGTGTTCACAACTTCTTTTTCACAAATTCTTGTTTTATGCTGAATGTGGCCACAATTTTACTCCAGAAATAGTTTGTCACATGGTTTTTCACAGTGATTTTTGTGTGGTAAATTGCATAAATGCAATTCATCCCTGTTTTTTGCACTTTGGTGATAGGGGCCCCTTTTTGTTCACTCAACTCCGTGAGGAAGTTAAAAATTTGGGGGAGTACTGGACACAGAAAATTTCTGCTTAAGAAAAGTCTGCACAAGAAAGCTAGGCTGCTAAAATGATGTCATTAGTTTGTTCAATTAGCCAGGCCCGCCCCTCCAACGTGTCATATTTACAGAGTTGTCTCTCTTTAAATGTAAATTTGAAATTTGAAAATACATCTTTATATGTCCTGAAAGTATGTTCCAAGTAGACTGCTGTTGGCAGTCTACTAAGTGTTTCCTTTTGATATACTTTCACAGTCATGCTTTCCAACTCAACAACTTTGTCACTATATTTATTGACTTTTCGGACCCCTGAAGCATCCCCTTCTTTTTTTTTCAAAGTGACTAGTGACAAATCTAACCACTCTTCAGGAGTTTGGAGACTCTGATATGAAAGCATGTATTGCTCAACAGCACCTGCTGCTACTCAATGAGCGGCAAGTGTTGCCATAGTTTCCTCCCTTTTCCAGTACACTCACAAACAGACAAGTCCGGGCTCTTACAGCTGCAGCCAGAGCGAGCCCAGACATAGGAGGAGGTTGATATTTTGACATAAAAACAAGTTTCAACAGAAGGTTCAATTTCATATGTAAACATATTTGTGTTGCTTTTATACACTTTCTGTCTCTCCCATGACTTTGTTAATGGGTTAGCTGATTGTATTGAATCCTTACAATCAGCTCATTGAAATGATTCGTTCCAAAGCTTTGTCTACTGAATCATTCTGTAGTTATCTTTAGTTCTGTCAAACATTCAGTTCTGCTCATGATCAGACTGCAAAGCTGAGAATTTAGTGGGAGAAAGTGATGATTTAAAAACTGAGAGCTGCTATAACAATCACATGTACTTCCCCCAGCTGTTCTGTTTACTATGTTTAGGACACAGATCACTGACCGAGAGACTCAGATTAGGAGCTCCTGTACAGTCCGTATAGTCAGTAAACGACAGAAAGTGAAAGTTTGAGACTGTGCCAGCCTCAGCTCAATCCAGTGAGTGAACAAGCTAAATGGGAGCCCCTCCTATCCTCACAGTCAGTCAGACAGTGACTCATGTCACTAAGCCCTCATTCACTCATGACTGAAAGTAAAAGCGCAGACTGCACCAGCCTCAGTTTGTTCAATGAGCGAACGAAATAGAAGGAGCCCCTCCTTCCCTTCCAGTCAGTGAGTGATTTTGTGTTGGAGCTCTCGTTCAGTGTGCTAACTGTGCTGACTGTGCTGACTGGGCGTGGGAGAATGTGAGTCCCAGCATCAGTCACACATACTGTGCTGACTGAAACACCATTAACTAAGATAGTGTAGTGGATGTTAAAACAGTCAGCTGAGTGAAATTAAGTTGGGTATATAAGCTGTTTGCAAACTAATAGAAGCTACAAAAAGCAAAGAAATTTCTCGTCACCTTTTGTTTAATAAACTATTTGACATTTCCTCGGAATGAGAGACATGAGAGGGAGATGTAGGGGCGGGCTTGAACGACACAAGGCTCCTGACCGACTCCGACCTGTTGGTTCAGTCAGTACATATCACTGACCTGAAAGGGAAAGGGAGAGTGGGCTTGGGTTGCTCTCAGGACATGGAGAGGGTGATAGGGGTTAGGGTGCTATTCTGCTGAACCAGCAGTCGTAGTACCAAAGTAGTACAATTTTTATGGACCAGCTGTTCAAAGGTAATCCAATTGGATTTTGGTTATCCGTTTGGATTAAATCCTGAAAATGGGTTGTTCAAAAGGGAAAGAAGGATTTCAAAACTGGATTAGATCACGTAATCCAATCCTAGATCCAATCCGGATCAAACCTTAAGTTTGTGTTGTTCAGAAATTTTCAGTAGGATTTGGATCACTTTGATTAAAAAAAAAAAAAAAAAAAAAAAAAAAAAAAAAAAAAAAAACAGGATTATCCTGATCCTAACAGAGGGTAGGATTTTGAGGTGGATTTCAGGAAGAAAATGTAGTAAAACCCTAAAATTGGTCAAAAAGTTCAACATTTGTACAATTTGGTGTTTATACTTTTTTTGTATTTTGCACTTGACTTGTTTAACCATTCCAGTGATAAAGTAGAAAAAGTTAACGTAGGCCACCATCGAAGCCTTTCAGTACAGTACAGTAAAAAAGACAGAGAAACTGAAAGAGCAGAAGCACAGATACTCACAGATCCTCCTGGCAGAGGAACAAACCAAGCTGAGCAAACTGCAGCAAACCAGAGAAAAACTTCAGATCTGCCTTCCAAAAGCAGAGCTTAAAAATGCTGGACTCTTCTTCACAGATGAAGAAAGCTGAACTTGTTTTTTTTTGTTTTTTTTTTGTTTTTTTTGCTAACTACTGGACATTTAGCCTACTTTTTAACATATCAGACGTTTTCAAGATATACACCCAATTTGTTTAATGTATATTATTTTGTGGCTCAGATTAGAGGTCATAAAAGAAATTTAAATTAAAAGTGGATGTTCATGTTATTTTTTTTTTTTTCTCAAAAAAACAAAAAAACAAAAACACCTGTAACGTCCCCATGTTGGCTCTTCTACCTGTTGTTCCAGAGCTGGTAGCCCATATTGTGATATGTTGTCCAATTTCAAGTACTGGTAATCCGGTTTTGGTAATCGTGACAACTGTGTATCCGGGTCTGGCTGATCCAATCCAATGTTGCTTTGAAAAACTGGCATAAAACTGAGACAGATTACCTGATCCTGAATAGCAAGAAATGGGTTTTCCAAATCCGATTCATTTTGATCTGGATAAAATTCTTTGAACTGGCCCTACATGATGACCTCATCATTTCAGCATGTAGATCACATGCTGTTTTTAGAAAGAAGCGTTTTGATCAGTTTACAGACAGGTTCAGGGATTTCTACAACATATAGAAGTTTGGTAATTTAAAAGTCTATGTTTAATTATAAGAACACAGAAAACTCCTCTATAAGATTGTGCTTAAAATACAGGCAGGAGAGAGTTCTGGATCAACAGTTAGAATAATATAATCTCAACTTGTTTTTCTGCAGGTGCTGTGTGAGAGTGAGCCCACACATGCCGGACCTGACAGGACAGGAGAATCACATGGTGAGGCTGTAAATCAGTTTTATTAGCCATTAAAACCTGTTATCCTGATTTTTTCTTTCTGAAAATCTGATCCTCCAGGAATTTAGAACTAAAAGTATTTGATATATTTTTAACAGGTCTGGGTTCTGACTCCACAGGCCAACCAAGACAGACCCATCTCACATCTAACTGGGCCTTTCAGCTGGTCAATGACTCGCTGGCCTTCCCCCGGGCTGACAGCTTCTGCAGGGGTCAGTTCAGCTCCCTCGCTAACCTTAATCAATCAGAGGAACGGGAAGGGGTCACGGAGCTGCTGCGGCAGACAGGGCTTCACTCACCCATCTGGGTCCAGAATCCCAGCAGAGCAGCCGCCAAGCCTGTGGCCATCTCCAGACAGTGTGAGTAAAACCCTGTTGACTTCATACAGGAAGTGAAGAAAAATGAAAGTAAAATGAAAAATTATTCACTTGGATTTTTTTCCTCTTGCTCAGATTCAAAGTTCTCAGCTCTGAGCTTCTCGACGGATTCCCGTGAGGGCTTTGTTCGCGTCAACATGTCCTTCCCTGCCTTGTCATCAGTCAGTGTGTGTGTTCGCGTCCAGTGGAACCCAGAGTGGAACGAGGTGTCCACCATCTTTTCCTACGCTGCTCCTGTCTTTACCAACGAGTTCCAGCTGAGAGGCCAAGTGGACACGCAGGGACGCATCCTCCTGGCACTCATCATCCACGGGAAGCACTTGCCGTACAAGGCGTCCTTCCCAAACGATGGAGCTTGGCACCATATTTGTGTCGTGTGGCGTCAGAGCGGTGGCTTCTGGGTTATCTATGTGGACGGGGAGAGGAAGGACACGGGCTCAGACACGGACACTTCAAGGGATATCTACGGAGATGGGATACTCATTTTAGGTCAGGACCAAGATTCTTTTGGTGGGAATTTTACAGAGCCTTTCTTTGGAAATATGACCGACCTGAATGTTTGGAATATGACTCTAGAGGCGAGGCACGTCCTTGCACTCAATGCCTGTTCCCCCGTTGACCAGGAGGTGTTGTTTGGTTGGAACCTTGACCAACTTGGCAGACACCCAATGGTCAAAGACGTGCAGGTCCTTCTGTTTTGTCCAGGTAAGATCACGTACGTGTGTTTGGAATGTAGTAAATGCTATAAAGGAGATAAAGAAATGTTATTAAAAATAATTAGGGATGGGTACCGAGTAGGGGTGTAAATCACCAGTTTCATGACGATACGATACGATATCGATTCCTTGGACAACAATATGATATTTGCCGATATCACAAAGTCTGTCACGATACGATAGGATACGATAGGATACAATACGATGCGATGTGATGCGATACGATGCAGGGGCCTTCGATCGATTTGAGACGATATTGTATCCTCACTGAACACAATCAGCAACATTTTACCTGAGGCAAGAAAGAAAAACAAAACAATTTTGATAGTTTTATTACTGAAATGTGGAACGATGTGCTGACCTTTGGGTATGATAGAGGATTATAGCCATCTGTATGATCTAATTATGTTTTAAAATTAAAACTGGCTAAATTCAGGTAAGGTGCTTTTTTGTCCCTACAATTACCTTATGGGTCTTACTGTTATACTGTAATGTTTGTTTATTATATCAAGTAATGATGCAACACTATAATTAAAAATTACTGATTACATAAACTTTATTATTGACCTCCAACATTTGACCATTTTCTATCAAACCAAAAATTTGAAGCTTTGATTTTAATTAAACCCAAACATTTCTATTGGTCAAAATTAGACCAATCAACTTAACGAACTTAACATCGTTAGTTTTTTTTTTTACTGTGATGCCTGATAACCACAGTTTGTATGTCAGTGTGATCAGACTTTGTTTCACTGTGTAATAGTCGATGTGGAGGAGGAATGACTCTAAGCTCTCGCAGTTTTACTTTTTAACTTTATGAAATTTCATGAATCAGTGGCTACAAAATCAAATGATGAGATAACTCACTGCAGTCGTGTGATGATACACTCCTGTCGTGTGTGCAGCATGCATCCTGTGCAGTCAGGTCGACCGTATCTTACCCGGATACAGGAGAGCTATTTTATGATTGGCCGATATGTCTGGCTCCCTTTTAGCTCTGTGAAGCTAACACACGTTCACCTACAGCGGTGTGACTCTGTGGGCGCCAAACAATACATTTTACAGCAGGAGAAATATCAGGCGTGGCGTGTCAGAGAGTGAAAAGGTTTAAATGTGTGTGTCTCATACGCTGAGTGCGTGAGGCTTGAGAGGAAACTTCAGAACGACTCGCGGTTGGCCAGAAACAGACATGCGTGTCCGGTCGGGATTTCAAAATAAAGGTGTACATTAAAGATCACGATGTTGATCAATTTTTCAACTTTCCATCGATGTGATTGGATCATTGCTTAACCAATCGTTATATCGATGTGTATCGATGGATCATGAAAACCCTAGTACTGAGTTAGGGACTTCATTGGGTACTAACCGACTTAATGAAAATCGAAGGTACCTTGTTAAGGACGCATCCTTGTGACTGTGAGAGATTTTAAGAGTAGGCAATTTTCCATGCTGGACATGAACACAGCATTGCAAGGTTGCATACTGAAGAATAAATATGTTAAACTGATTGAGATCTTATTATTAAACAAATGCATATTTATTACCACATAAAAACACAAAAGTACTGAAAATTGGTACAGTTGAGTACCAATACTGATTGCCAGGTACCAGGAGTTGGTACCGTGTTATTTCAAACGTAAAAAGTACCCATTCCTACATATAATACAGTGTCTGAGCTGATAGTTAAAGGAGATATTATCAACTTCTTACATATAATTATACGTATAATTTGTCACGGAGACAACTTTGGCCTGGAATGATGTCCACTCATGCTTAATAAAAATTTTAAAAAAAGGTAGATGTCAAATGCAGGGTTTTTTAACAAAGGTGGACTGCAAAGTATTTATATACTATAGTCAGAGGTAAAGCTGTGTGTTTAGTTTGTGGGAGAGGAGATCGCTGTGTTAATGGATTAGAATTTGATTTAGTATTATGAGATAAAACGGAAAGAAATGCAAAAACTTGATTGATGCTGAAAGTTTTTCATTCTTAAAATGTCTGATCAAAGAGGGAAGGGGGATGTTGGTGATAGTTACCAAGGTGAATGAAGGGCTGATAGTGAGAATAATTTAGTGGAACCTCTCAGTCTTTGTGAGGTTAGTTGTTACACCACTTTTTCTCCTCTTCTCAATCTTCCTCTGACTTGAGAGCAATTCTTGGAGCAGTTTAAGTCCCTGTGAAGAGTTTTTAAGTGATCTTTAAAGAGCTTCCCTTTGGAATGTGATTATCAGCTCCATTAAAGGTTACTCCTAAATGCTTTGTGATCGAGACAAACAGGATCAGATTGATATACGGTAAGCCAAAGTCCCCCTGACAACACCACTCCAACTGACTAAGTTCAGTAGTGAGAAGACACTTTTGTGTTTTTCTCTGCTGAAAATGATTTCTGTGATTAATTTTGTAGTGATAGTGGACACTGGAGCCTAACTATCAGACAGAAAAAGGACAGAAGAGCAGAAGAAAGACTAACAGGAGAGGGATAGAGCACGAGCTAAAGGCTAACACAGGAGCTAAACTGTTTGTGCTAATGTCCATCCAACCCACAGTCAGCAGTTATTCTGCAGTGGTCTGTTCAAACTTGAGAGTCTATCAATAAATGAAGAGTGAGGTTACGTTAGCTCTGCTTGGTAGATGACTGGCAGGACAGAACCAGGATTCACTAACGTTACATGTTACAGACATGTAAACCAACTGTTGATAAATACCTCACTTCAGGGTGCTGTATCAAGTAAAAAGTTGTCTTGAACAATTTAAAGTAGAGTTAAGAACAAGATCTGATCTCCATTTATTTCCAAAGCAAACACACCTTGGTCCTCATGACAGTGTGAAGTAAGGGCTCATGGGAAGCTGAGTCTTTACCGGTAGCACTAGTACCAGCTTTTCTAGGAAGTCCTCACAGCATCTTTAAGAATGCCAGAGTGGATATTCTTGGCAATATGATTAATGTGACACTTAATAGAATCGATTCTAGCTGAAGAAGAAGGTGTTTGGTGATTTCAACTTTCTAAAGCCGCGTACCATCAAGACATTTAAAAACACACTTATCACCTTTCGATTCGGGTCATAACTTTGGTGAGTTTCAAGTCTTAATTTTATTTTATTTTATTATTATTTTTGCAAAGCTGATTCACTATGAAAGGAATTTCTTTTAGATTTATATATTAATGTCTCTGACAGATTGTCATCATTGATTTTTACCTCCGCCAAGGGGTTATGTTTTGAGAGAGTTTGTCTGTTTATCTGTGAACAACGTAACTCAAAAAGTGACGAATGGATCTTGGTGAAGTTTTCACGAAATGTTCAAAATGGGATAAGGTGGAACTGATCCGGATCACTGTCTGGATCCAGGACTTCTTTAAAGGATTCTTTATCATTGTGAGATAGGGTCATTTTCACCATATGTGTATATAACTCCACGCCAAATGGTCAGATTGCTTTGCAAAACATTACGGATCCTGGCAATAGTCTGGATACTAATATCCTGATTATGAAATATGTACTGGCTCATCATCATTTTCAACCAAGCGGCAACCTCCGGTCCAAGAATATGAGACAATGCGGAAGTGCAAAAATCTGCTGTTTCTGGAGTGTCCACTTGAGGCTGGCTCCAGAAGTAGCGTAAGTCACAAACACACCAAGCCAAAAAAAAGCCATGTTCAAAGCAGAAATTAATCTATTTACAGCCTGGTTCAAAAAAACGCCTCCTGTCTGATTCGCTAATTCTACTACCGGCTCCCACTGTACGGCCGTTCAGAGGATATTAAGATCGCGAGCTCACCCAATTAGAGGCACAGCTGAGGGTCATGTGATGGCCGGCGCCCTATGGCTGTAGGCGAAGCCCTTGCCACAACCAATATGGCCACTATAGCCAATGTGCTTCATTTTCCGTTTTAGAAACAGACGGGTGACGTCGGCCAGGCTACGTCCATGTTTTATACAGTCTATGTTTTCAACACTGTCAGGTAACAAATTATCATACAAACCTGCAACTAACAACGAATTGTAGCAGACAGTCTGCTAAAAGGGAGAATAACATTAAAGTAGGGCTAAAGAGTTGGTGACAATCATAATATGCTGAGGTCTGTGCTCTCTGAGTGCTTTTTTAGTTCCTACTTTGTACCATACTAGAACATTTTGTGAGCAAGTGTCAGATCAATAAAGAATTCACCTGTTAGCAGAGCAGAAGTTGTGCAGACATGTAATCTAAATCCAGATTGAGACGGCTATAAAATATTGTACTTATTTAAATTAGATGACAGTTGATGGTAGATGACTTTTTCATCCAGTCACTGTCTTTGCATTAAGACTGAAAAACCTCTTTGCGTTAAATGAAAAGGAGAGGCAACAAATAACTTCACTAGTTTATCTTTTTTCATATGTCCACAGGCTTCTTGATAAACAGAGAACTAACACAAACTTCCACTGACTTTAAGCCTATGGAGTTCATCTTGCCTGCATTTCCTTTGAGTTTGGATAAATCATTACTATAGGTCGTTTTCCTGGAATAATTGATTTATATGAACTTTTTGTTTGACCTGAATCCTGGTGATCAGGTCTGATTGCCAGATGTGAGGGGCACCAATAAAACTAAAATTTAAGCAAGGGTTAATGTTTTTTTTTTTTTAGACCCTATATGAGCCACATTCACCTGACAAGTCCACAAAATGACTTATTTCAAGATATTTTTCAATATTTTTCCTTTTTTTACCAACATAAAACACATAACAGATTTTAGTTTGTGCAGGAGGCTAACAGGCCCCAAAACTTTCATGTTCAGTAAACATATTTCAGAACAGGACTGGACGACTCATGAAAGCCCAAACACAGTCATTTCATCTTTAATAATGGTCTTTGAGGCTGAACACAGTAAGTTAGTTTTACAGTCCACCTGTTGCCGTGGCACACGTACAGCAGCATCTCACCAGATGTTGATCAAAAGCTGATCCAGGCTCAGGTTTGTCCTGGTTTGTCCTGGTCCGCTGTGCTTTTCTTTCTCTAACATTGAATTAGCACCCCCACTGTGTCTCTGAAGTGGTCTCATTCAGAGAACAAGGAGTCTTTTTCACAGTCTAAACACAGCCTGATTTAGGAAAGAGGCCACTGTTAAGCCTCCTCTACCTCAGTCTTTTGACTCATGAAGGTCAGAGCTCACCAATCAGAGTTTTTCTTCCTGAAAAAGACAACGAAGCCAGCATGGATCCTTCAAATGGTGACTCAACCACATTAAGAGCCCTGTGAGAACTTTATTAGTGATACTAAAACAAAATCACTTTTATATATCCGCCTGTTCACTGTCCATAATTTAAAATAAGATAGGCAGCACGCTGTTTCTCAGCATCCATGTTTGGGTCAGGTTTACCCAGGGCAACATGAATCCACTTACAGCACATTAACAGAAAGTCCTTTTGATGACTCTGGTGTTTAAAAGACAATCTGATCTCCGCTCATTTGCTTCCAAGTGCATGATTTGTCAAGAGTCACGTCCCCCAGACAGTTGGTGCTCGTGCTCATGGGAAACAGAGTCTTTATCCTAAAAAAAAACCAGGTGTCACAGATATTTCCCACAGCCCTTTTGAGTTTGAACAAGTTTTCACTCTGTGTTTTTGACTGAGAGCAGCAGAGAAAAATGACTTCAGCCACTCACATTATTCCCTCACTTTCTTTCTTATGTAGGAAAAAAGATGGAGAAAGGTTTAAATCTTTGCAGTCTTACAGCTTTTCTTCCAGATTACAAGGTTTCCTATTCCAAACATGATGTTTCCCATGGCGTTACAGCAAAGTGCCCAGCTGCTGATGTACAAAGTTAGTGAACCAAAGCACATGGAAATATAAAAACACACCCAGAAGAGACACATGAAGGCCAAAAGATGAAGCCAACCCCTTTATCATCTCCACTTAGGTCGCGGTCACACTGGCCAACCGTGCCGTGCCTAAGCACACTGTGTGTTCCATTACGTATGATCACCGCGAGCGCATCTCTCAGCAGTCATTTTAAACAAAGCAGGGGTGTTAGAGGGCTGTGTCGGGTGAAAACGACTTAATATAAGTCCAAAGGTCTCTAAAGTTGTAGCAGTGCTCTCTGTGTCTCATTGTGCTGACTCTGATGAGATCGCGCTTCATGTAAACAGATGCTTCACAATGATGTAGGCGCGCCATGAGTGTGTGATACCTGCTAAAATCTGGTTCATATTGGGGTAGTGTGACTGCTGGCCGTACTCTCCAGCTGGGGAACAGCGCTGCAGGGGGGCAATCAGGACGTCTCGTAAGTTGGAAATGAGTCATTTTATTTAAGTTTTAGCTTTTCATCACTTGCAGAAATTACACATTTTCTTTTCACCTCTCCAGTATCTAAAATCTTATATTAAAAAAAAAAAAACAACAACAAAAAAGATAAAAACTGACCCAGTTAAAGGAAAAAAAGGGCTGTTCAAACTTTTGATTGTGTTACTCTTACTGACATATATTTATTTTATTCCATCATCACAGACTGAGGAGTTCAAAGCTCACCTGCCCCTCAGGTGTCTCCTGATCCCAGATGATCAGTGGTCTGTTTTCTGCAGTGTTACGTGCTGAGTAAACATCAGCAAACTCTGCTTCTGACCAACGGAAATCTCCTCTAGGGGGCGATATGGGGAAGTACTGGAAGTCACATACACCAAGGGAAAAAAGAAATGTTAATTTCACATCAGAAATATTTACTACCTGGTTCAAAACACGTCTCCTGACTGAATCACTCATTTCCCTATCGACACACACTGCACGGGGGGGGGGGGGTGAATTTTTTTCTAACTCAGCAGTTCAGAGGATATCAAAATTGTGAGCTCTCACAGTCAGAGGCACAGCTCAGGTCACGTGACTGGCGGGTGCCCTGTAGCCCTATAGCCCCCATCACTTCCAGTATGGCAGTGCTAGCTGATTTGCTTCAAAAATCTATTTCAGAAACAGATGGGGGAAATTGGGGAGTCTATGCCCATTAATTATACACTATGATTCAGACATGCTGACCTGAGACTACATTTTTAGACCCAAATATTTCTGATCCTGCAAGCTGAACCATTTTTCTGCTTCATTTCATAACTTTAATCTAGTCTTGTGTCCTCTTTTTTTTCTGACCCCATCCATTCATTTAAAGATGTCAGCTGTAAGAGTTGTTAAGTTTCTGCAGGATGCACAGAGCTTTAGTTTTATACCAGTAGCCTATGCACAGTGCAGATGGAGTCTATTGAGACCTTACAAGATAGACTTTGTTTTTTTGTGACCTTAACAGAATATGTAAATGTACACATCATTTAGAAAATGATTAATTTCAGTGACATGACTAATATGTTGTAAGATAAAAGTTGGAGGTCTGATATGCCTGGATTAGAGGAGGTCAAAATTAGATAGACTTTCATGAATCCTCACCAAGACATTCCCAAACTAGAAAAGCACAGAGAGCCAAGCATTTTGTGATTGTCACCAACACTGTAGTCCGACTTCAATGTTATACTCCCTTTCAGCAGACTGCTACAATTTGGTGTTAGTTGCAGGTTTGTAGGATAATTTGTTACCTGACAGTGTTTAAAATTATGATGACCCAGTACCAGTGGTGTGCGGTCAGGGGAGGCAGGGGAGGCACTGCCTCACTGGTAGGCTAACAAGAAAAAAATATATATATAAAAATATTTTTTTATATGATTTATTTTTCAGTTGTTCGTATACAATTTGTCATAATCAAAAAATTAAAAAAAAGGAAATTGCTGATTCATCAATAAGAGGGAGGCTAACAAGGGGTACGCACAGCGTTTCGCGCTAGCTTCATGCTTGAAATGTGCATCGGAGGCAGAGACTCCGAGAGAGAGAGAGACAGTTTACTTGAAATCACAACGTTTTGCAGGTTGGCGCATGCGTACTAAGGTCTAAGGCTGATTAACGTGGGCATCGATGAGGCACAGCGCTTCTCTGCCTCCGCAGGTTGTAATACCCCACCCTCTTTGAGGTCTCGCAATAGTTTGTTAGTGAAGACGTTTGTTAGAGTATACTGGAGGTGCCTGGCCTGTGTTCTTGTGTTGTTGAGATACGAGTTATTTTTGTTCGTATTTAGCTCTTTCTCCTTTGATGTAAATCCTGTATAAATGCAGGTGAACGTATGTTTCAGGTTTTAATTGGCATTTCGTCATGTTGACTCCGGGACTTCAGTCTGTCTCTGAACCGTAGAAGGGAAAGCTTATTAACATTTATTTACTTGGCTCGTTGCTGGTAACCGGTGTCTAGGAGTCGGGGCCAAAGTGAGGGAAAAGACTAAAGAGGAGGAAAAAAAGGTGCAGCTTGTGCACAACCGCACATTTACTGAGGAAACAAAGACCAAAATAATGTACTGCCACCCCACACACACCATGCGTGCACTCAGACCGTCTCTCCTTCTGCTATGTTATACGCGCTCACACACACACACACACACACACACACACACACACACACACACACACACACACACACACACACACACACACACACACACCGCAGACTGTCACCGCGTTTAAGAGGCAGGGCTGGCCAGCAACAATTTGTATTAGCAAATGTGAGCAGTGCACCGTATATATAACACATATAGAAATTTCAACTTTAGCTGGCTGCCTGCCTCCCTCATCATGGACCTCACCGCACATTACTGCCCAGTACATATTTCATATTCTGGATCTTAGTATCCAGAATATTTCAGGATCTGGATCATACTTTTACATCGGTCAGAAATTATGGTGACCTTGTCTTGTATTGTTTTGCAAAGCAATCCGACCATTTTTGGTGGAGTTATAAACACATATGGTGAAAACAGCCCTATCTCACAATGATAAAGAATCCCTTAAAAAAGTCCTGGATCCAGACGGTGATCAAGGTCACCTCCAAAACGTAATCACTCCTTCCTTATCCCATTTTGAACATTTCCTGAAAATTTCATCAAGATCCATTTGTCACTTTTTTGAGTTATGTTGTTCACAGACAAACACACAGACTCTACCAAAAACATAACCTCCTTGGCGGAGGTAAAAAGATAACTGTCTTTAGTTCATCTAAAAACATGATTGCTCCACCTCATGAAACTGTCTGCATGATGAGTTACTCAAAGCTGAGTCTTGGTTTTATAGCCGCTGTGGCTATCAGACGGTGTAATGAGACAAAGACACCTCTGAAAACACATTAGGATGACTGAGCGGTCAGAATGAAGGGGAGTAGCAGTGAGACAGGAAGGAGGGAGGGAGGGAGTGATGGAGGGAGGGAGTGATGGAGGGGATTCCCACAGGTCCAGCCGTGTCGGGGGAGCGTTGAGAACAACAGATCTCCATACAGGCAGGAAGAGTAACTCCCTCACTATCTGACTTTAGTTTTCTCCTGCAAGATCCAGTCAGACCTTTTACAACAATCGTCAATCTTTTCGTGTTTGTAAGTTTTTCCTAGAGAAGAAAAAAAGAATGAACTCACCAGCTCTTTGTTTCAGGCTGTTAAACGTTGCACCCTTCAGTTTATTCTTTGTACTGAAAAGGTTTCTAAGTTGACCTTGTGTCTCGTGTGAACGACTGTATGATATGTGAATGTGTTTGCAGCTGTTGTCCAGCAGATGGAGCTGCAGGGCTGCAGGATGCTGCAGGGCTGGTCAGATCAACAGCCTCAGCTCAGTCTGACCGACTGCTCTGATCCGCTGCCGTTCATCTGCAGGAGCAGCAGAGGTAAGCTTTAATAACATAAAGTAAAATGATGACAGAATGTGAAGAGTGATAGTGTGTGGACGAACCAAACAATGAGAACATCTTTACACGGCTTAATCTCCTGCATGTTGTTTCTGGCACAGAGAGATACCTGAAGATGAAGCAGATGAGTGATTCTCAGAGCTCGCAGCCATCGGCCTTCATGACTCATCTCATGAAGCTGTCCAACAAAACACAGGTAGACAACCCCAACATCTTACACTGCAAGAAATTAACAAGAGCTGGTCTTATTTTTGGTTAAAATGGTCTCTTTAGACTTAACCCTCTATGGTACTCATAGTGATGCCAGTTAGAAAAAAAAAATGTTTTGAGGGATTTTTTGTTTTTGAAATAGATCAAATAAACATAATCCAAAGAAATTTTAAAAATGTATTTTTATAGATATTTTTTGAGTTTACTGTACCATCATGGTTAGTAATGAAAAAAAGAGTTATTTATTTACATTGTTATCACATTTTTTCAAAAACACATGGACAATACTTGAAGGCCTCAAAAGTATACATTGCATGACTAAAAGAGTAAAAACTTAAAGGAATAATGATTTTTTATAAGATTGTATTTTTAAACATTGCCTGCAAGCAATACTGGACCAAAAGCCATGTTTACATGGACCCAAACATTCCGCTTGCATTCGCTTTATTTGCTCAAACGGAAAGAATTTAATCTTTGTATACACCTCATTCTGAAGAAACATGCCAATCTGAATGGAAATTTAATCGGTTTCACAGGGGTGGAATATTCCTTTCCCCTATTTGATTGAGATATCATGTATCCACTCAAATGGAAAGTTGTCAGGGTGTGTTCTTTCAGCGCATGCTCAGATAGGACATTGGATGCAACCAGAGACATTCCTCAATTTTAAAAATGGTGGCGAGCCGTCAGCACTGGACTGCTGCAGAAAGTTTGTTTTTGATCCAAACTTTGAAAGGAATTAACGTAACTTCAAGACTGGACGGACGATAAACTTGCAGTATTTATAACTAAGAGTATTGCAACATCGTGATAAACAAACTGTCATCCTCCAGCTTTGATAAATCATGTGATGTTTACGTTTTTCTGCACATGCCCCATTGACTATTCTGTTTGATTACAAGGGCGCATGTAGACCAGAGATTGGAATATTCCTTTCCATGTATACTATTGTTTTCAGAAAGATTCCATTCAGAAAGAAGAAAAACTCCACATGTAACCGTGGCTATTAAGGAACACCCAAGACAAGAGACAAGGAGTCAGAACATATTTTATCTAGACTTCACTTCTGTGGCTTTCAGGAGACAGACTTCTCAATGTGAGAAAAATGTGTGGAGGATATGAGCCTGTGCTCTGTAAAGACGGCTCACAAAGTTCACTCTAGTAGACCAGAGCCTACAGTGTAGGACTGAACTTTACTAAAACTGACATCGAATTTATCCTGGTGAAAACTGAAGTGGTCCAAAAAAATATTTAATGACCAGTTTGCTTTTGAACAGTTTGTAAACCCACAGACAGTAACCAAAATGTTTTCACGGTCAATCTGTAATAGCACAGTGTCACCCCAGGGCAAACAAAGCATTATTACGTGTTTCCATTTATTAATTAGCAAATAAAGTAAATTAAGCTAGTAGAGATTAAGCTTTGCTTGTCTATATGGACATATTTTTTCTGGACTGAGAAAGACACGGTTAAAAAGTTATTGGACAGTTTTGAGGAGAGAATTGGTCGAGTTAGTCCTTGCAAGAAAGTCTGTATAAAGGGTTTCTTAATGACCTCCAGAGGGTCACATGACAAATTCAAACACTGTTATTGGTTTGTTAAAGTCTTTTCTCTTTTTAAAGGTATTTCATGATAACTTGGATGTATTGTGAGTGTGAAATGTAGGGTTGAGTGAAATTTTTGATTAATCAATGCATTGCATTATTTCCTCACCCAATTCAGTATCTATTCAGCAAATCCTCTGAATCAATTCACCTCCTGACAAGTAAAGAAGTCAGCTCATTCAGCTGTAAAGTCTGACGTTTGGGTTGTTTTAATGCTCCAAAACGTAGATGACATACCACATATGTTCAAATGGGCATGTAAATCGAAAATCAAAGCATTTAAATTAATATCAATCCAAATTGATATCAAAATGAATTGAATCGTGAGGTTCTTAGCAATATCCAGCCCTAGTTAAAGGCCAAAAATGGGTATGTTGCCTAGAAACAACAAGGTACAAGGAGGCACATTTACATGACAAGTACGGAAAAGTGTTTACAGATCTGCAAATTTCTTAGATAAGTTTAGATAAGTACTAATTTGACCAAAAAAGGTAATTTCTTTGAACTTGCTCATGAATTTCTCTTCTCTCCTCCTTTTCTACCTCTGTTTTCTCTCTCTGACCTGTAAGTGTATACTAACAACTGCAGGAGCAGTCGTCAAAATAACTTTGTCATAAACCCTCTGTTTACCTCCATGAGGTCGACTCACTTCACATCATCTCGCTCTTAAAAACAAACAAAACTGAAGAGACGATATTTGACCCCCGGGCAGTTAGATCACATGATCCTGTTTTAATCAGTGATAGTCTAAGGCCTGAACCACAATTATATGGATATATTCCTAAACGCACATTTTTCTGTCCGATTGGGCCTCTCAACCACACGAACAAAGCGATTTCACCCACATAAATGGAGATTTCTAAAAACGGATAAAAAAGTGAAGAAATAAAAAAATATCCGGTTGAGTGGATCCGTGTAGCGGTGTTAAACGGAGCTGGTGCTGACACGATGACGTCAAGCGCCTAGCAACAAGTCACTGGCTGTTTCCCAAAGCCCAGGTACCTTGCCTTGCCTTGCCTTGGAAGGCAGTGCCTCCGAAGCCACTTCTTCCAGTCCAAGGCAAGTGTCCTGCCTCTGCTCAAAAGGAGATGCTTGTCACATCATTGACACTCTGCAGGTGCAGCTTCTCAGTAATTATAGTTACGTGAGTGACACACAAAAGAGTCAAGTGGTGGACATGGTATAAGTTGTTACTTTCAGAGGTGTATTTTGTTACTTACATTTAATTTGGAATTCACCGCGCGCCTCCACTGGAGTGTCTCTCTCTGGTGCGTCTTTGCCTTCCATTTTTTTCCTTTTTTGTAGATTCACGCGTTGCATGTTGGGTATTTATAGCCATGGCAAGGCTATAAAGGATACACCAGTGTATCCTTGGTCAATTAGCCACATGCTAACCAAACGAAGGACATGTGCCTCCGGAGGACATGAACATTGGAACAGCACTTGGGCAGCGACTGATGATGTGGATGCCTGCCCACGCTCACCCCACGCCCACATCAGACCAAGGCAAGGCAAGGTACCTTGGCTTTGGGAAACAGCCACTGTGTTTGACTGCGCATGATCATAACGTTCATCTTCTATGGTTTTCACATTTTGCTAACCTGCCACTTATCGGCCAGGCATGGCATTGCAGGCTTCAGAGGTGATCGTTTTCAGTTTGGCCTCTTCGTATGGACAGAGATATTTCTGTGGTGTGGACGGAGTTTTTTTTTTTAAACGAGGACAAAGATATCTGATCAAAAAAATATATCCATATACGTGTGGTTCAGGCCTAATTGAGCAGGTGGACTTGTGTATTTGGGCATTCAGACCTATCAAAGAGGCATGTTCACGTTGATTCTTTGTGTGCCAAACTTGTCCAGAGACTGCATTTTCTTCACAGACTCAGTTTGTTTGGTGTCAGTACGAGTGTGATGCTGACCTTCTGTAATGCTGGGAAGTCTGATCAGATATGGGACGGCTGCCTGATTTGACACCTGACCTGTTCAACTTCAATCTAAAATCAAAAAGATTCTTAAATTTGCGAAAGTAATGGGTCAAGAAAGTGACCTGTCCGTTCAAACTATCTTTAAAAAATTGTCATCAACCAGGCACAAAACACCTTAAAGGACTTTTCTCACGTTCTTTGTTCAGAATATGAATTATTGCCCTCTGGAAGACGGTTCAGAGTGAGCAGATTTTAAAGTTATCGCTTAAAGCTCTCCCTTCTTCCTACATTTATCACCCTACTTAAACAAGCTGCAATAAAATCATGGGCAGTATGGATATGAAAATTATTAGCTCACACCTGAGTACCAGCACGTCGTTCTCACCTCCTTCTCCTCACCTTGTGGGGAAACATCAGGCCTTGCACCAGTTAGCATTGACATGCTACAGGCTGCTAACAGCTAATTTCACATGTAAACAATGCAGCTATGGTTACATGTAGGATCTCCAGACAAACACAGGAGAAAAAATAGTTAAAATATCACTGAAGAAATGAACCATACAAAGTAATGATCCACTCCAAATACAAAGATGATGAAAAAGAGACAAAAAAATCACAAGAAGCGGACAAAGCAGAGAGAGCTGCTGCAACAGGCAGCTACAACCAACAGGGTGGCGCCTAGCAATATAATAAATAATAATAATAATAGTGACTTGCAATAATGAAATGCAGACACTATATTGAAGAAGGTATTTGCTAATTTTCACTAAAATTGCCATGAAAGTCAGGGGTTATTTCATGGCATTTTTGATGAAAATTAACATTTAACAAAAGTTTGTCCAATTAGTACCTAATTACGATGAAATTGAGATAGTAAACAAAAAAAAAAAGATGCCTCAATTGATAGTTAAGAGTAAAGTAATGCTAATGGATAAGAAGTTAGTTTTTGAGTTTTTGAAACTAGAAAAACGTCTTTGTACGAGACACTAAACAAATTTACTTTACTACTTTACTTTAGAGCAGAGTTCATCAGCAGAAATTTCCACATTTTACAACTTCTTTAAAACAAAATGATGAGACAGAGAGAAAGTCGCTGTTAAGCACAATCCCCCTTTTTATCCACATCCAGTATGAACTTTACAGGAGCATTTACTGGAGGTAAATTCTTTATTTTCAAGAAAGAAAGTCTCCTTCTTCATGTGGATCCAGACAGTTATTTAGAGGCAGTCCCAGACTGAACTCCAGCAGTTTCACTTTCTGCTCAGAGGAGATCCCAGAGACAGCTTCAGTTCAGTTATAAAATGACTCTCTTTCTTAAAATATCCAGACCCTGATGAGCACCATGACTTTGTTGGTCTTTATTAAACCTGGGATTATAATAAAACTACAACCTCTCATGGCCAGGTGGCTATTATGAAATGAATAAATAAATAAATGAAAGGACACGCAAGAAATGTGTCTAAGAAAACAAAATCATCATCATTCTCTGTTTTTCTTTTCTACAGTTTAACTCAATGAGTAAAAAGGGTTGTTTGGTTACAAAATTTCAAATACAACAAAGAGACAAAGAAAACTAAAGATGTATCTGAATGGAATTTATTTGTGTATGAAAAATGTACTTATTTAGTGTCTTATATAAAGACATTCTTATCTCGAGAAACTTAACAATCACACTTTTTTCACTCTCTGTTCACTCTTTGCAGGCAACTCAGGCCTCATGTTTGTCTGTTAATATCTTGAAAAAAAAAGAGATTTTTTCTGGTGAAGGTGGCTCAGACATAAAAACTTGCTTGGATCTCAATTTTTTTTTTAACAGTGAAGAGTCACAACCTTGGATCCACCTGGACTAAAACTCCTCAGTGTGAGCCAGCAGAGCCGTGCTGTGCCGAGAAATGATGAAAGACTGTTTACAAAAAAGCACTGAATGACATGAATTAATTACAAGGTTGTTATTAAAAACTGGAAATGTATTGAAGTTGTTTGATCCAATTTCTGTATTTGGTTATCTGCAAGGAATCCAAACAATTTCCAGAGGGGGAGGGAAGAGCTGCATGAAGGTCTTTGGCATGGCACAGTCTGGATTTGCTTCAGAGAATGAGGCTGAAAACCACAATTTCTTAAAGTTTGAGATCACCTACTTAGACATTTCTTTCACTATTTTCCCTAACACACTTTAAGATTCTGCTTTAACAAACCAAATAAAAGACTGAGACAGCTGAACAGACTTCATTTAATCCCTGACGTCCCCATCAGTGCAACGAATGTGTTGAACTAAAATGAAACAAATCTGTGGGTCCATTTCTCTGCCTCTACTTCCAGGTAGCGCTGGGTCAGCAGCTCCCAGACCTGAGCAGCCTGGCTCAGGCGTCCGCTCTGCTGGATGTCTCTGTCCAGGCCCTGGAGGACACCCAGCAAGAGGGACTGCAGCCAGCGGACATGGTGTCCCTAGTTCAGCTGCTGTCTCTTGCTGCTGACGTCCCCTCGCAGCCCCCTGCTGATGCCACCAACCAGAGCCAAGGAGACGCCCAGGAGCTGAGCCAGCACTTCATCAGCGTGGCCGACAGCATCATCAGTGAGGACAACGCCCTCAAGTGGCAGGCCATCAAAGAGGTAGCATCTTGTTGTCTTCAGAAATCCATTTAGGCAGCAGATTGACTTCACCTTAAGCTCAGCTATCAGCCTGTTACTTTATCCTTCTTTCTAACTGTACAGAAGCCAATCAGATAACAGAACTAAAATCTGCTCTGTCACTGGCATAGACTCTAAAAAAATGCATGTCATATTACTCGGCTATTTTTGAATTGAAGCTGACACAAAAACTGCTCCCCCTGGAGGCTGGATGAAGTATAGGTCTAAAAATCCAGCTCTCCAGTAATTCCAAATGAGCTATGGTCAAACTTTAAAAAAAATGATACATCTGGTAGAAATGTTTCTCACGTCCCATTGTTGTGGTGATTTGAAGATATTATTTGGCCTCTTTGTTTTCAGGTCCTCTTTTTTCTGAAAAGTTTCGTTTTCTTTAGTTATACAGCTTAAAGGTCCCATATCATGCTCCTTTTCTGCAGTTTAATATGGATCATTGATGTCTTCATGAAATGGTAGTAACATGTTTTGGTCCAAAAAGCCAATAAATCAAGCACAGCAGCATTGTTTCCAGGCTCTCATAGCCCCTCTGTTCAGAACGCTCTGATTTAGTGGGCGTGACCTTCATATGTAAATAAGCCCCCGCTGATACCGCCCCGCTCTTCTGCGCTACTGATAGCAGCGCCACAAGCTACAAGTGCACAATGTTTAGAAAACAGTGAAGCTCGTTTCCTGTAACATTACAGGCTAAAACAACAGGCTAACTGCAGCTAAAGTTAGCACCCTGAAGCTAACACAGAGACAGGGTGACACTCAGGAAAAGCTCTTCCATCTGCTCCACAGCACACAGCATTTAAAATACTCACATTTCCAGGGTCCCAGGTTTGTTGGTGATGGTTGGTAATGTGCCTGAATTCAGGACCAGTCTATTCACTAGCCCTCTGTTGTACCCCTCAAACCCCCAAAATCCAAACAGCTCATTTTAGGTCAGGATTTTACATTTACAAGCACGACTAAGAACAGGTTTTGTCATTAAATATTAGGGGTGTAATGATCCATCGATATGCATCGATACATCGATTGGTTAAGCAATGATCCAATCACATCGATGGAAAGTCTAAACATCGATCATCATCGTGGTCTGTAATGTAAGCCTTTATTTTTGAAATCCCGACCGGACACGCATGTCCGTCTCCGTCCAACCGCGAGAAACAAAGTCTGATCACACTGACACACAAACTGTGGTTATCAGGCATCACAGTAAAAAAAACTATCAATGTTAAGTTAGTTAAGTTGATTGGTCTAATTTTGAACAATAGAAATGTTTGGTTTAGTTAAAATCAAAGCTTCACATTTTTGGTTTGATAGAAAATGGTCAAATGTTCGAGGTCAATAATAAAGTTTATGTATTTAGTAATTTTTAATTATAGTGTTGCATCATTACTTGATATAATAAACAAACATTTGTAACAGTTCAACTTTATCCTTTAGAATAATGCGAAACTATACTCACCAGGGCAGGCGGACAGCACAGGCCGCCGGGGGTAACCGGGGCTGACACACAAAAGAAAAACAAAGATCTTAGCGATCTCGATCCCTCTGCTTGCCCTTTATAAATCAAAAAGGAAGGTAAAATTAACCAAGAACGAAAACTCAGATCAGTACTTGAATTGAAACTTATATTTGCTCAAAATCTTTAACTGAAAACACGCCCAACCTGGACGGACAAATCCGAAGAACACAACTCACAAATAAAACAAAAAATACTCAGTCCAATAAAAAAGAAATAGTCCTTAGTCCCTTGTGTCCATACTCGAGTTATTTGAGTCCTCTCTCAGTTCCCACCTGTAATCCCAATGTAACCAAAGTAATCCCAACCGGAACAAAGGAAAAAACCAGCGGTGTCCGCCAACCAGCCTCTTATTCCACAGGGGGAAAGAAAAAATAATGAAGAAATAATAATTCCCTTAAGGATATTTTTGCTTCCCAGCTTCCCCCAAGACTGACGAGCCCCCCCCCCAGAGCAGCGGGGTGCCAATCGAAGAAAGGAAAAAAGAGGAATAATCCGTCAAAAAGCTCCTTGCGGTCGGGGTAGCCTCACACGCTCCTCACCGGTGCACACATTACTTCCCCCCAAAGTTTCTTTCCCCACCCCTTTTGACACTTCTCAACGGAAGTGAACTCAAAAATAAGAATAAAAAACATGCATCAAAACACATCCAGAATAACACAGCCCCAACATCACCGACTCCATAAACAAAAAAAACAACAACAAACGTAAACAACCCAATAACCCCGTGTGCCTGGCTATGTAAAGGAATCAGGTGCTACCTCCTACCTTGTTCCACATTTCAGTAATAAAACTATCAAAATTGTTTTGTATTTCTTTCTTGCCTCAGGTGAAATGTTGCTGATTGTGTTCAGTGAGCACATAATGTCGTCTTAAATCGATCGAAGGCACCTGAATCGTATCGTATCGTATCGTGACAGACTTTGTGATATCGGCAAATATCATATCGTTGTCCAAAGAATCGATATCATATTGTATCGTCATGAAACTGGTGATTTATTTAAATATCACATTTTGTGGGCTGGGAGGAAAGCCAAAGACCCACACATTTCACTAAAAGACTTAATAAAGTGATTTTTGCACGATATTGGACCTTAAAAAAAGGCTTTACGTTACATTTAACAATGATTGACAGCTGCCATTCCTGTGTATTTTTTTCAGGAAAGTAAAATATGTCAGGAGATAGAGTCAAGAAGTGATTCGACTTTTAAAACAAACAAAAAATATTATTATTTTTGTCACCTGGCTCCACTCAGATTCTCCCAGGATTCCTCTCAGTCTCTACTGTGCAGACTCTGGTCAGCACAGCGGCTGCCAATGGCTGCGCCTGTAACGGGTATTTTAGCTTCAAAACCGTGCAATGGTAAATGGCGGAGCCACACTGTCCACTCTATATACAGTCTGTGGTCACTAGTACTAAAATGCACCATCAGACATAAAATTGAGAGTAGACACAGAAAAAAAAGGATTAACACTGTTTACGTCTTTACAATGGCACCTGTCAGTGGGTGGAAAACGTTTGGCAGCAGGTGAACATCTTGTCCTTGAAGATCAATCAATCAATCAATCAATCAATCAATCTTTATTTATATAGCGCCAAATCAGAACAAATGTTATTTCAAGACACTTTACAAAAACATTTACAGGTCTAGACCCGTAAATGTTAATAAAATTTTATTAGCAGAAACCCAACATCAAGACAAGATAAGGAGTCTTATCTTATCTTAATCCACCATGAGTACAGGACTTTGCAGCATTTAGCAAGTTACAATGGCAAGGAAAAACTTCCCTTTACCGGGCAGAAACCTTGGACAGAACCAGACTCATGTTAGACAGACATCTGAGGAGACTGTGTTGGGGTTAGAGAGAGACAGATAGAGGAGAGAGAGTGGGAGAGAGAATGGGGGGGAAGAGAAAAAAGGAGGGGGGGGGGGGGGGGGGGGGATACACACACGCACACAGGCACACACACACACACACACACACACACACACACACACACACAGAAAGGGAGAGAGAGAGAAACAGACGCAGTCTGAAGTTTGGGGCTGTGGCGACAGTTAAGGAGAAACCAGCAGGCCAAATCCAAAGCTGTAGTAGCTGGTGTCGGACAGGAGCACAGCAGCAGGCCGTCTACTTCACCGATCCCAAGGAACCTACAAGACAAACTCAGACCCTCCCAGAGAGGTGTATGGTCAGTAACTATAACAGGACAGTAAGACTAGAAGTTAGACTGACAGAAAAAGAGGGAAACAGGAGCCCTGTGTGTCAGTTCCCCCCAGCAGTCTAAACCTATAGCAGCATGACTAAGAGCTGGTTCAGATCTGATCCAGCTCTAACTGTAAGCTTTATCAAAAAGGAAAGTTTTAAGTCTACTCTTAAAGGTTGAGACCGTGTCTGCTCCCCGGACCTCAACCGGTAAGTTATTCCAAAGAAGAGGAGCCTGATAACTAAAGGCTCGACCTCCCATACTACTTTTAGAGACCCTAGGTACAACGAGCAGACCTGCATGTTGAGAACGCAAAGATGTGTTGATAGGAGGAAGACGAGACAAGTGTTAGGATGTGAGCAACTTTAAAGAGGAGCTATTCTGTTTTTTTTTTAATGTTTTAAACATGGACATAAAGTTATAGTTATGGATGTTCAGACTAAACGCATGCACATTTTCAAACCTCTACACGTTCATATGTTGTAGAAATGAATTTATGGATCTGTCTGTGAACTGATCACAACAGTTTGTTCTACCAAAAACAAAAACAGCATGAGATCTTAACGAGCAGCATTAATGATGAGGTCACCAGATGAGGATCTCCATATTGGTTCATAACACATGGGAGGGTCAGGCCTCAAACACCAAGGTCTGCTCATAGCTCCACCCCTGACAGGCCCAGAGGCCTGGCTGACTTAGACGAGATAGGAGCAAAGCAGTTTCTTTGTTTCACAGGCACAATACCCCATCTTTAACAAGGACAAACTGTGATATTTATATGAGTCAGAGCAGTTTTAAAACTGCAGGGTTATAAGAGAATTCCCTGTCTGAAGGGTTAAAGAACAACTAAAAGAGGAACACGGAAAGAAAAATAGATGATCCAGAGAGGCCCTTTGGTGGCCAAGGCTTCATGATGCATGTGGGGGTGAAGGCTGGTCGATACTATCCCATTTAAAGGGACTGTGAGGAGTTTCTATGTGATTTAGAAAAAGTCTCCCTTCTAGATAGATGCCTGATCCTAATCCACAGTTTAAAATGAGATGATCAGCACTAATATAGGTTTTTCCTAAATGCTACTTCTTAGATTCCAGATCAGGTCGAACAGGACTTGATTGATGTACGGCACATCGAAGTCTCTATGGCAACACTACCCAGGCTGAGAAGGCTTAGAAGTGAAATCTGTGTTTTTCTCTTCTAAAAACGATTTCTGTGATTAATTTTGTAGTGATGGTGGACACTAGAGCCTAACTGTCAGACAGAAAAAGCACAGAAGAGCAGAAGAAAGATAAACAGGAGAGAGATCGAGCAGGAGCTAAAGGCTAAAACACAGGCTAATGGCAACAACACAAGCTTAAGGTTTAGACAGGGGTGAAAGGCTAAAACACAGATGAAATATTAGAACACAAGATAAAGAATGAAACACAGGCTACAGACTTTAAGACAAGCTTAAGACTTCAAGAGTCAAAGGCTAAAACATGGGCTAAATACAGGGTTAACACAAGCTAAAAACTAAAATTTAAGCTGAGAACTAAAAACAAAAGCTAAAGGCTAAAACAGGAGTTTAAGGCTAAAGCACAAGCTTAGGGCTTTAACAGGGGTCAAAAGAATAACACGGGCTAAAGGCTTTAACACAGGCCAAAGACTTAAAACATAAGCTAAAAGCAAAACCTCAAGCTAAAGGGTAAAACACTAGCTAAGAACTTAAACAAAGGCTTAATCACTGGCTAAACACTAAAACACAACCTAAAGGCTGAAACACAAGCTAAAAACTAAAACTGAAGCCAAAAGCTTATACATAGATCAAAGCCTAAAAAATAAGGTAAAGGCTTAAACACAGGATAAAGTATAAAGCACGGGATAACGTAGAAAACACAAGCTGAAGGCTTAAACACAGGCTAATAGTAAACAGATGCTAAAAGATTTAACACAGGATAAAGTCTAAAACACATGCTAAAGGCTTAAACACAAGCTAAAGGCTTAAGCCCGTGCTTAAGGCTTTGACACAGGCTAAATTCTGGAACACAGGCTATGAGGCATAAACATGAGCGAAAGGCTTAAACACAAGCTGAAGGCTTTAACACACGCTGATGTATGAAGCACAAGCTCAAGGCTAAAACACAGGCTAAAGGTTAAAACAGATGCTAAAAGCTTTAACACATGCTAAAGGCTAAAACACATGCTAAAGGCTAAAACACAAGCTACAGGCTAAAACACAAGCTCAAGGCTTAAGCACAAGCTGAAGGCTGAGACATATGCTAAAGGCTAAAACACATGCTAAAGGCTAAAACACAAGCTAAAGACTTAAGCACAGGCTTGAGGCTATAACCCAGGCTTAATTCTGAAACACAGGCTAAAGGCATAAACATGAGCGAAAGGCTTAAACACAGGCTAAAGGCCTGGTAAACACTTAATTGTATAAGAGATGTGGGTGGAATGAGAAACTCAGATGAGCGACTGCCAATTTAAAAAAATTCTGGAACACAAGCTAAAGGCTAACACACAAGCTGAAGGCTTTAACACACGCTGATGTATGAAACACAAGCTAAAGGTTAAAAACACAAGCTAAAGGCTAAATCAGAAGCTAAAGACTTAAGCCCAAGCTAAAGGCTGAGACATATGCTAAAGGCTTAAACACAAGCTTAAGGCTAAAACACAAGCTTAAGGCTCAAGCACAAGATTGAGGCTTAAACACAAGTCTAATTCAAACAGATCTTCTGTACAGCATCTTTAACAGAGTATTTATTCGAGCCCAAACTGGAGAATGTGAATTCAGGAGAACTGTGAACCACTGACAGCAATTTTAATGAGCAGGAGAGCACAGAGCCATGGAAGAGGGGGACCTAGGGAAGCAGGACTACGAGGTCTAACAGCGGTCGATCATCTGATCGATGTTCTTGAGGACCAGTCTCACTTTAAGGAAAGGTACCACGACACATCTGATGAGTGTGATGACAACAATGGAGGGATAAGACACTGAGCTACGGCTGGTTTCTGAATTTTCCTGAACATCATTCAGGATTTAAGATAAGCACAGATAGACAGTTCAGCTCTTAAACAGTAGAGGGCACTATGCTTCTTCAGATCCCCTTATTCACCATAATCATAAAGTTAGAGAGCATAGCTGAGCAGAGCTGACGAATGCTGAAGCAGCCTCCATATATGAGGAAAGAAAAAAAAAATCTTTGCGAGAGGAAACCACGCTCCACACGATCGAAGCAACGCGTTCCCTCCAAACTCGATTACCGTACCCCGTCTGTTTTTGTTCCTTTCCGTCGCTGCACTATTGATGTGTGCAACTTGATGAGGTTGCCTTATGACAAGTGTTGTGCTTCTCTCAGCGTTTGCCCCCCCTCCATGCTCCCCCCTCAGGCCTCTCAGCACTCCAAGGCCACCTCAGCCCAGACTCAATGGATGAACAGCACTCTGAAAAAGCTGTGGCTGTACTCATCCACAAACCTCCCTCGCTCTGCTCCAGGCTCTGCCTCCAAGGCTCAGCTCTTAGACTGATATATTGAATGCAGAGTGCGGGGTTTCAAAGCAGACAATGACAAAATCTGTGATTGTACCCTGCATTATAGGCCGATCCGTCTAACTGTGTGCGCCCTTTTCAACCAGAGTGTGTGTGGACTCCTGCAAACAGTTAGTGTCTGAAAGCATTTTGAAATAACGTGGCATTTGAATGGTCATTTTGAAATGTGCCTCTTCAGTTTGGATGCATGCTCTGCGAGCTTGGCCAGCGGGGCAGATTGGGCGAGTGTGTCTGCTGCTGAAACGCCGGCGCTTTGTGTGTTTCAGGTGGTGAACGGCCCTATGGACGTGGTCAAAAGCATTGACCGCATGGTGACCAGCCTGAGCCCTCGCTTGATGGCAGAGCAGGATCACGTGACCATTCACAGCCCCAACATCAGTGAGTCACACACACATTTACACACACACACACACACACACACACACACACACACACACACACACACACACACACACACACACACACACACACACACACACACACACTTATAAATGAAGCAAAGGAATTTTTATACAACGGGTTGACATGCTGGAGTCAGGTCAGGGTCCATCAAACCTCCTCTGGAGTACGGGCTGCCAAATGTGCCAAACAAGTTATGCCGCACTTAACTTTGAAGTCCTCATGAAACAGCCTCCAGATTGTTATTTGGAGTCACAGATTCTCATGAAATCTGCAGCAATTCAATAAATCGGAGCATCAAAACTGAACAAAGCTCAATTATTGAACATTAAACACTGGGCTTTTTGTCAAAAATGAGCCATTATTCATTTAATGATTTCATAACTCAAGATATTTTCTATGAAAGAAATTGTCCTGAAATGAAATACAAGTTGTAGTGACTATTTTTCTTTCCACAAATTAAATTTGAACCTGAAATAAACAAGCAAATCACACACGCACATAATAAATGTTTTATTTAGTCAATCCTTTAAAGGGGACATATCATGCTAATGACTGATTTAATACTTACATAATATGATACATTTGAAAACAAGACCTTACACCCCCTGAATTTTCAAAAAATGAGATATTGTATTTTTTCTGATATCCTAGAACGAGATTTGATGCCTCTGAAAATAGGTCATTGCCATTTGGCCGCGAGATTTCGACCTTCATGACAACAAGAGGATCCTTTCTTTTTATTGGAGTAATCTGATAAAGCAGCTCCTCCTCTGTGATGTCAGTTAGTCACACAACCGCCACAGAGGGATACACCCACCAAGAGCCGACTGACTGAGTGCTGGATGCAGGGACTCTGCTCTGCTGAGCAGCTCGGCTTTACATGGGGAATTAGCAGTTAAAACACTGTAGTTTTAGCAGACGTCGTAATACTTGTGAGACTGATATTTGCATGCTTGTTCTGACATGCACTGTGAACCTGGACCACAATAATGCTGCGGTAATAACATAGTGACGAACTGACGGTAGAGGCGATCTTTAGACTACACTTTCAGCATGATGGATAAAACAGACAGAGAAAAGTGAAGGAGCAGGATGGAGCCCTGTTATAAAAATAGTTTATTGGTGAAGTCTGCCTATATTTCCACGTATAAACTCTACATGTTACAGTACCGCTTTGACTCACCACACTGAAGCATCCTGAGATGATCTGTGTCAAGGGGGATTTTCTGTCCGGATCTGACTCAGGGTCCAATACAAAAGGACGTATCCTACACTCTGCCATTTTATTAGTGCTATCAATGCCTTACAGTGAAGTTTTGGCAAACAGCAAACTCGCTCAGTCTGCCCCATTCAATATGGCGATTTTGTAAATACTACCATGCCGTGCCATGCCCCCTGGCTCTACCCCCTCCGCCCCTCTGATAGAACCGACCAATCAGAGCACAAAGGGCTGTGATGTTGCGAGGTTACTGGAGGTCATTCTCCAAACGGAGCGATTCAACTAGATCTTCAGAATGGCCTAAAATGAGGATATTGAGAACGCTATTGTGGGGCA
The DNA here is from genome assembly GCF_033239565.1 of Halichoeres trimaculatus. Classification (NCBI taxonomy): domain Eukaryota; kingdom Metazoa; phylum Chordata; class Actinopteri; order Labriformes; family Labridae; genus Halichoeres; species Halichoeres trimaculatus. The sequence goes on from NW_027437183.1 coordinate 35,032,578, forward strand.
ATGAAGGAACTAAATGACTTGTACTGAGGGCAGAAATGCTTTACAGGCATCCTCGTCTGGCATAGTGAAAAGGAGAAATAAGCATGATATGTCCCCTTTAACTCTTACATGTCTTCATCAAGCAGCAACATCCACTCTGGAAAAATGAAGCCTATGCGGAAGTGCTAAAAGTTGCTGTTCATCAAGATTCTGCTTGAGGCTGGCTGCAGAAAGACCAGAAACTACACACACCTCACACCAAGGCAAAAAAAGAAACAAAAGCTCTAACTTTTACAGCATTAAAAGACAAATACACAGCCTGGTTCCAAAAACAGCTTGGGTTCGGCAGTTTAGGAGATATTGGGATTGTTTGATTGTCCAATCAGAGACATAGCTCAGCTCACATGATGATGGGTGCCCTATAGCTGTCAGAAAGGAAGCTCAAAGCCTGCCGCATCTTAGAGAGAAACTTAATATTGGCAAAATATCAGCATCAAACAGTGGACACACTTTACCTCAGAAAGCAGAGTGTGAAAGTGAAACTTTATTAAGCCACTTTTCAGTCCTCTCTGGCCACTATTTTGGAGTTTGGGGACTCTGACATGAAAGCAAGTATCAATCTAGGGGGCACAAGCCTGGCGCAGCCTGCGCAGTGCTAATTTCGTGCTGCACACCGCCGTGCGCTGCCAATTTGACAATTTGGTAGACCGTCTGTGCAGAGATGGGTGTGACGGCGTGCCAGGGGGAGTTGACGGCACACCAGGGGGAGGTGTCAGCAGATTCATGTTGGCGCAGTGACAATTTGGTGCCAAAAAAGTGCGCTGAAAGCTCGCCAGCTCCAACCCGGTCTATCCTCGGCGCAAGGCGGAGCGCACCCCATGCAGCTGTAATTTGGTGACAGGCGCACATGTGCGCACATGTCAACAAAGCCTCAGAGGCAGGTTTCCAGAGTGTCAGGCACATTTTAATGCAATAAACAATCACAGTAATCACTATTTAATATAACCGTCTGAACCAGCATATACATTTATATCTATATTAACTTTCCCGTCACATCTGATGTCAGATTAAAGCCGTTTGTCATAATGGAAAGTTAACCTGACGGCAGCTGGAAGTTTGATGCACATCTTACAATTAAACAATAAACAGCCTTAACATCTGATACTGAGTATATATCTGGTTCTCTCATTTCATTTAATTCAAAGAAAAGAGGGAGAGAAAAGACGAAGAAAAAAGAGACAAAATAAATCTATGTCACTCAGGATTTACCCGTGATTTCCCATATTTCTCTGTTTAAGTCTTTATTTTTAACCTGATCTAAAAACCAAAACCAAAGGCTCTGCTTGGCGATGACAAACCAGGAGTGCAGGTGGATCAAAAGTATTCTGAATGGATAAGCCAGCTGTGTAACTGTCTCTTAATTTTTTACTCCGGATAAAGACAAAGGAACGGATTAAATCTGTCCCGGGAGCTGGCCCACAAGGTGACGCGCGTCGTGTTCTCCGATGCTCCCCGCTGTCCATTGACCTGCTGCAGGGACAGCGGCTCTGACCGTCTCCGCTACCAACACTCTCTCCATGGTGCTGGAGATCACTCAGACCAATCAGACGCTGCGCCTCAGTCGCAGGGCATTTAAAGGCAAGGAGAGGCGCTCATTTGATTGGTGAAAACAGCGCTCGGCTGTGTTAAACCCACTCACGGCTTTTCTCCTCCCTCTCTGCCATTTGCACGGAGGGAGGCGTGGACGCGCAGCTCTGCGCTCATGTGCGCCTGTACTGCGCCACTCTTGGCACTGCAGGAAACTTGCAAAGTGCGCCGGTCACGCCCTGTGCGCACGGCGAAGGCCGGCGCAGGGCAGGTGCGCCTGCGCCTGGTCCATGAAATTAGAGCCCCAAGAGTTAATAGAAGAAAATTAATCAGCAGTTCTGAAAATATTCAAGGTGTTTTTCACTCCCACATCATTCTTCCTCTCTACTTTAGTGTCCATAAAAATATCCAAATGACCAATTTTGCAAACTAGGTGATGTGTCATTTAGTGGTTTCTAGGACAGCCATAGCTGCTTTCCTTCCTGAGCAGTTGACAACACTGCTTGTGCCACTGTGTTTGTGTGTGACAGTGAACCGCTTCAGGAGCAGAGTGAGCCGACAGCGTGCTCAGATTGAATGGTTTTAGGTTGTGTCATATCAGAGAAAATACGGAAATACGTTTGCTGCTAGATTACAAAACCCACTCGGGTGACCCGAGTGACGCTCAGGTCACGTCTTTGTGTGGAAGACACTGGATGTTCATTTCCTCAGAGATATTCAGCGTATCACAGACTCAAGCCTCATAAGTTTGCAGCTGAATTGTTTATTATATAACAAACTCTTAGGTTGACCCTTCGCCTCTAAAGTCCAACAGATACTACTTGCATTTTATGTCCTGCTGCAAATAAGCCATCTTCTTCAGTGTGATATAAAATTCCACACAGGTCTCTCAGGTCATTGGCTGCATTAGACCTCAGACCACTTTGTCTCCGTAGATCCTCAAAGCGTGACTGGAGATGGCGGCGTGGACTGTGTGTTGACAGCAGTTCTTCCTGTGAAACTGGAAACTAACAGTCAGTTCCACTAAACCTGGGGGTGAAAATATATTCATAGTCTTCGAGTTGACTAACTGAGAGTAAGACTTTTTAGCATCATTAAAGGGATAGTTGAACATTTTGGCAAACTGGCAAAACTTATTAGATACACAGTCCCACAACTCCAAAACACTCTAATGGATAGGTGTTGACCTGAACATTCACCACGCTATGAAACAACAATGGATGGTTTGTTTAACATTAGGAGACATGAAACAAAAAAGCTGCACTTAAACCAATTTACAGTCCAGGTCATTAAATAAATGTGTGCGCATAATGGCAACGGAATCCAGTTACCTCCATTTATTTGGACGAGTTAAAGGTCCCATTTTCTGCTCCTTTTCTGCAGTTTAATATGGATCATTGATGTCTTCATGAAATGGTAGTAACATGTTTTGGTCCAAAAAGACAATAAATCAAGCACAGCAGCATTGTTTCCAGGCTCTCATAGCCCCTCTGTTCAGAACGCTCTGATTTAGTGTGTGTGACCTTCATAATGTAAATGAGCCACCGCTGATACCGCCCACTCACTGAGAGCGGCGCCACGTGCTCCGTGCTTCGCTGTTTATAAAACAGCGAAGCACGTTTACCGTAACATTACAGGCTAAAACAACAGGCTAACCCCAGCTAAAGTTAGCATCCTGAAGCTAACACAGAGACAGGGGGACACTGAGGAAAAGCTCTTACATCTGCTCCACAGCACACAGCATTTAAAATACTCACATTTACAGGGTCCGAGGTTTGTTGGTGGATGGTTGGTAATGTGCCTGGATTCAGGACCAGTCTATTCTCTAGCCCTCTGTTGTACTGTCCAAAGTTGGAAAAGCAGTTGGCTGTGAAGTGACTAGCACACACATGCACAGTTTTACTGAGTGTAGCTGGCACATTTCCTTGATAAATGAACTCTAGTCACTTAGTCTTGTCTTCTTCCAAGATGGGAAGCTTGTGCATGGAGCCATGTGGCTGTTTAAAGCCAAAAACAGCTACAGTCCTCTCCCCGTTGCTGGAGAGATTTTTCTCCAGCAACGGGGAGGGGAGTGGGCAGGGAGGGGGTTCGGTGGTGTTTGCTCTGGTGGACAAATCAGGTCAGACTTGCTCCCGATTATTCAAAAAAGGGAATCGCTGACGTCAGCAAACCCCCGGAAATTTCAAACAGCTCATTTTAGGTCAGGATTTTACATTCACAAGCACTACTTAGTACAGGTTTTGTCATTAAATATCACATTTCTTCTTTACTAATCTAAAGCTGTGGGCAGCATTTTATTTTTGTTCTGTGGTCAAGCTGTCAGAAACAATACTACACCATGTAGTAAACCTCTATCAAGTTCTGACCGTTACAAAGCTACAGGTGTTTTGGAGTAGGGAGTGACTCTGCTAACTGGTGACTCTCAGCAGAACGTGTCAGTGATTGTCAGCTCAGAGTCACCAGTTAACAGGATCACACTTGACACTGAAACACCAGCGACGTCTGCAGCTGTTATTAAATGTATCTTCTTTATCCAACCTCAGTTAAACCAGGCTTGATTGTAAATAAGTAATATTAACTGCTGATATTCTAAATCCAGTTTTTACTTTGTGAATTCAATGAAACGGTTGGTTTGGGGTTGAGGTTATGACCAAACATGGACTCACTATGGAGGGTAACTACAAGTGAACCTAAGTATTAACAGAAACAGATTTTATGTTCAAAGGGAAACCATATTATATTATCAAACTCAGGGTTCCCACGTGTCCTGGAAAACCTGGTAAACCTGGAAAATGATCAACCAGTTTTCCAGTCATGGAAAACGTATGGAAAATGAGAAAAAACGTAAAATGTCCTGGAAAAGCTTAAATGGTCCTGGAAAATTATTTAGTTTGCCCCTGTCCCTCTGCGCATAGCCTAAATGTCTTTTCTCAGCTGAAAAATGGAGCTGCGGTATTTCTCTGCCTCCAGCCGTCAAGCCGGCAACCCACGTGACGCTGCCAGCCAATCAAATTTGCATGTTTCCTTAGCGCAGTCCTGCTACCCAGCGTTTACTTATCTCTAGATTTACTAACTTATCAGACCCAAGTGAGGACTTATTTTTCTCCCAAGAAGTGCCCCAAATCAGTTACTCAGTTTTGTATATAGTGTGACATTGTTATCTCCTCTGTCTCTCCCGTTGAGTGACAGACAGAGGAGCAGCACAGAGCTGTAGTGGGCGTTACGTTTATCGGGCTGCACGCTGTGAGCTGAAACGCCTCTGAGTGATTTCAGTAGAGCTGCAGCGACTGTGAGAGGGACAGCTTCGAGATAGCAGCGGTTAACAGGTAGTCTGACTGGGCCACGTTTAACATAGTATCCCACACTGTTCGAGAAAATACGAGAGTGAATGGGAAAGATGTCGCAAGGTATTCTGCTGCTTTAAATAGTATGTAGCGCATGTGTATAGAGAGGAGAGATTAGCGATTTTTATGCAGTTTTTAGCTAGCTACTCTCTAATTAAAGTAGCAGGCAACACCGAGTGAGATGCACACAGAGCACAGGGAAGAAGAGAGACAGTGAAAAATGAAGAATTACATACTTATTTGAACTGCTTGCAGTTCTGTTTGCAAAGGCTGTAAGCATAACTGAATGATATTCAACATGGCGAAATAAGCAATAAAACGGCAATCAGTCCTTTTTTTGTAACTTTCAAACAAAAAAACATTTTGAAATGAAGTTAAAAAGTACTTGGTAACATAAGCACTTTGAGCCATAAAATATGAGTGGATACAATAATGCAGGGCAAGATGTATACATAAATTTAAATTTGAATATCTATCTATCTATCTATCTATCTATCTATCTATCTATCTATCTATCTATCTATCTATCTATCTATCTATCTATCTCTGATAGATAGATAGATAGATAGATAGATAGATAGATAGATAGATAGATAGATAGATAGATAGATAGATAGATAGATAGATAGATAGATAGATAGATAGATAGAAAGAAAGAACAAAAGATAGATAGATAGATAGATAGATAGATAGATAGATAGATAGATAGATAGATAGATAGAGAGAAAGATAGATAGATAGATAGATAGATAGATAGATAGATAGATAGATAGATAGATAGATAGATAGATAGAAAGATAGATAGATAGATAGAAAGAAAGAAAGAACAAAAGATAGATAGATAGATAGATAGATAGATAGATAGATAGATAGATAGATAGATAGATAGATAGATAGATAGATAGATAGATAGATAGATAGATAGATAGATAGATAGAAAGAAAGACAGGTAATTAGATAGATAGATAGATAGATAGATAGATAGATAGATAGATAGATAGATAGATAGATAGATAGATAGATAGAAAGATAGATAGATAGATAGAAAGAAAGAAAGAACAAAAGATAGATAGATAGATAGATAGATAGATAGATAGATAGATAGATAGATAGATAGATAGATAGATAGATAGATAGATAGATAGATAGATAGATAGATAGATAGATAGATAGATAGATAGAAAGAAAGACAGGTAATTAGATAGATAGATAGATAGATAGATAGATAGATAGATAGATAGATAGATAGATAGATAGATAGATAGATAGATAGATAGATAGATAGATACTCAATAAAATGGTGATAAAAATAAAAATATATATATAGCAAAATACAATCTAGGCTACTTAAACAGTAACTCAAATAATCTAGATACAAAAAGTCAGATTAAAGTATGATAAAAAAAAATACTTTAACCCTAAAGCATACATTTATAATAGTTAGACACTACACAAAAGCCAAACTAAAAAGATATTAAGCAGATTATGTCCATGCCTGAGAGTTATAAAAAATAAATATATTTTTAGGTTCACTATGATACAGTGCAAGAGGTTTTGATCATCAGCCCCTAATCTGATGTCTTAGAGGGCTAAATTAACCTAAAATGCCTGTACTGGAGCCACAAAATATTTTAAGTATCTAACTAAAAGTGTGAAAGAAATAGTGCCATGTTGTGTTTATACATAGAATATGAAAAAGCAAAGGTGTTAACAGTCATTATGAGTAGTAATATATTGTTTCAAATTTGGGTTGTTGTCCTCTACTTGCAGGAGTGAGGGACAATGTCAGGAAGACAGTCAAAATTCAAATTTGAGTGGAAAGAAGACCACCAGTTCAGGGACTGGATAAGAGAAGTTAGGGGATGAGCACAGGGCATATTGCAAGTTCTGCAGGAAGTCCTTTGATATCGGTAACATGGGTGTCTCAGCACTTAAGAGTCATGCACGGGGACAAGGACATATCAAGTTGGCTGGACAATTAAGCAGTGACAGAAGAATAACAGATTTCATGCGGGGGACTCCTTCAACAGACACAGGAGAGGAAAGAAGCTGTCCAACAAACAAAGATTCACAAACAGCCAGTGTACATAAGGAAAGTGCCAGTGATGGAAGTACAGCATCTCAGGTGTCTACTTCAAGTGCACAGGGGAAAAGTTCAGGAACACAAGGAAGCTCTGCATTTTTTACAAGTCAAGCTGTGTTTGAAGCAGAGATTCGCTGGGTAATTAAGATGGTCATGTCACACTACTCATTCAACTCAAGCTCTGATATCTCAGCCATATTTGGTCAGATGTTCCCAGACAGTGAGATTGCCCAAAAGTTTTCATGTGGCGCAACAAAATCAGCTTACCTGATATGTTTTGGCTTGGGTCCTTATTTTAAAGAGCAACTGATCAAGGATGTAAGAAAAGCACGGTGCTATGTGGTATCATTTGACGAATGCCTGAATAAAGTGACTCAGACAGAACAGTTGGATGTTATAGTGAGGCACTGGAGTGAACATGAAGGGAAAGTTGTGGTGCGCTACTTCGATTCAGAATTTATGGGACACACTCAAGCAGAGAAGCTCCAGGAAAAAATCAAGAGAGTCCTGTCATCACTTAACCCCCATAAGCTCTTACAGATCTCAATGGATGGCCCTGCTGTCAACTGGAAGCTCCTGAAGATATTCCAAGAAGATAAAAGCCAAGAGGACCCAGATGCACCAAAGATGATCAATCTTGGAAGTTGTGGTTTGCATATAATTCATGGCAGTTTTCAAGATGGAGAGAGAGAAACTGGTTGGAAGGTGGGAGATGTGCTCAGAGCTCTTTGGCAGATGTTCCATGACTCGCCAGCAAGACGAGATGACTTCACTGAAGAGACCAAAACGACAACATTTCCCCTCAAGTTCTGTACCCATCGATGGGTTGAAGACCTAGCAGTTGCTGAGCGAGCAATAGAAGTGTGGCCAGCTGTGCAACAGTACCTTAAAAGCCACCAAAAACTCCCAAAAAGCAAAGTACCATCATCTGCATCTTACTGCACAGTAAAAAGTGCCACGGCTGATCCTCTTTTTCAGGCCAAGCTCCAGTTTTTTGCATTTGTTGCTAGACAGCTGAAGCCTTTTTTGAAGACATTCCAGACCGATGCACCAATGATGCCTTTCTTGGCAAAAGAGCTCCAGTCCATCCTGAGATGCTTGTTGTCATGCTTTATCAAAAGGGAAGAACTAGAGAGGATGAAAACACCTGTCCAGCTGCTGAAACTTGACCTCCAAAACAAATCAATCCATGTCCCACTCAAACAGCTGGACATAGGTTTTGCCACAAAACAAGCTTTGGAGAAGGCCTCTGAGGAGCTCCAGGAAAATCCAGCAAATATGCAGTTGTTCAAGAAAGAATGTGTCTCCTTCCTTGCTGTGACCTGCAAAAAAATTATGGAGAGAAGTCCTTTCATGTACCCAGCTGTAAGGGACATGAGCTCCCTTGACCCTGTGATCATGGTGACAGAGTCTGAGCGTGCAGTATCAATGTTTGAGAAACTCTTACAGGTTCTCCTCAATGCACGATGGTGCACTGCTTCAGAGTGTGACAAAGTCCTTGCTCAGTATAAAACATTCTTATTGCACGCTCATGCAAAACATAAAGCAGAGTTCCAAGGTTTTGTTTACAGTTGCAGGCTTGATGAATTTCTTGGAAGATTCATCAGTGGCAAGGCAGAGTATGAAGCACTGTGGGACCTGATGAAATGTCTCCTCACACTGTCTCATGGACAAGCAGCAGTGGAACGAGGGTACTCCATTAACAAGGACATGCTTGTGGAAAACCTGAAGGAGAGGAGTCTGATTGCATTGCGCTTGGTCCAGGATGCGATGTCTGGGCGTGCAGTTGATGACGCCCTGCCAAAAGACCTAATTCAACACTGCAAAGGAGCAAGGATGAGATATGTGCAGTACCTTGAGGATGAAAAAAAGAAAAAGCTACAAACTGCAAATGAGAAGAAAAGAAAGGAGCTTGGTCAAGAAATAAACGATGTCAAAGCAAAACAGAGAAGAATAATGAAAAGCTGCGAAGTGATGCAGAAAGAGGCAGATGAAATGGCAGTGACTGCAGAAAAAAAACAGGACTTCACGCTACTGACCAAATCAAATGCATTTCGCAGAAGTGTGACAGAGAAAAAGGAGGAGCTGCAAACTCTTACAAAAACATTGGAAAGCCTGCAGGAGAGTCTGAAACAGATTCAATAACTAAACTTTGGAGGAACATTTTTTTGTATTGCATTGGTTTGTTTTATGTTAACATGTTTACACTGCCAGTTCATATTAAGTTTAGAAGTTTTTTGGCCATAATCTTTTGAAGGCAGTTTGGCAATTATTTTTTTTATGCTTGGAAATGCAGGTATAAGCTGTTCAAAAGCAACTGCATTAAACAGAGATGAAACAAAGGAAACAGTTTTTGGTTATTATTAAAAAACAAACATATTCTGAAGAGAAAGTACAGGAAAGGAGGGGGTAGAATGAGAGCGCTGAGGTAAGAATTGCTTAAACCAAAATTGTAACTTAAGTTGTTTATGTGTCACTGGAAGCTGTGGGTGTGATTGCCCTGTTCTACTATAAATTTGTCATAATTTCTATGGCTGTAAGAGATTATTTGAAATTTATGATAGCAGCCATAGACTGTACATCTTGTAAACAAACATCTTGTACAAAATGTATGGTCCAACCTTAGAAAAGGACACAGCAAAGTTCGCGTGTGTCCGGGGGAGGGGGGTTAAAAACGTCCTGGAAAAGTATAGGAAATGTCCTTGAAATGTCCTGGAAATGTCCTGGAAAATAATCTCTAGAAAAGAGTGGGAACCCTGAAACTGTTAACCACTCTAATTAGTTATAAAATACAAACCATTGATATTCTGATATATTTGGAGCAGTCCTTTATCAGGACGTAGTTTTCTGGCTCCTTCATTATAACCCAGGTCTCAGACTCCGCGGTCTGTGTGCTCTTTTTGATCCAGGGAGAGTTTCTGGAAAATTGACATGAGTTCATGTCTTTATATTTTACAGTCCGGTCAGTGTCAACAGATAATTAATTCACATTAGTATGATAGAACTCTTCTCTGGGCTACACGCTAGATTTCCCCGCTAAATACGTCTGCCCACTGAATGTCTGTCCATTTGTTGATGTCTTCCATACACTCTCTGATTTCTTATAAAACAGGAGTCGTTTACAATCCATCAGTTTGGAGTTATTCAGGTAACTTGTAGGCACTTGTAGGCCACTGTAGGGATGAGCTATTCAGACCCAAACTGTGATTTGATCCAGACTATTAAAATATTAATTTTTAACGTAATCATCAGATTTGTTTCTTTGTCGTGAGTGGCAACTTCGGCTCTTTATTTGTGTGTTGTCGTTGTGTGTTGTCGTCCCCTCCCTCCAGTTTTTTCAAAGGTTAGACACCATGGGCTCTAATTCCGTAGACCAGGCGCAGGCACACCTGCCCTGCGCCGTCCTTCGTCGCGCGGACAGGGCGTGACCAGCACACTTTGCAAGTTTCCTGCAGTGCCAAGAGAGGCTCAGTCAAGGTGCAGAGGAGCACATCCACGTGTCCCTACGCGCAAATGGCAGAGAGGGAGGAGAAAAGCCGTGAGTGGGTTTAACACAGCCGAGCACTGTTTTCACCAATCAAATGAGCGCCTCTCCTCGCCTTTAAATGCCCTGCTACCGAGGCGCAGCGTCTGATTGGTCTGACTGATCTCCAGCACCATGGAGACAGTGCTGGTAGCGGAGATGGTCAGAGCCACTGTCCCTGCAGCAGGAGAATGGACAGTGGGGTGCATTGGAAGACATGAAGCGTGTCACCTTGTGGGCCAGCTCCCGGGACAGATGTAATCTGTTCCTCTGTCATTAATAGGAGTAAAAAATGAAGAGACAGTTACACAGCTGGCTTATCCATTCAGAATACTTTTGATCCACCTGCACTCCTGGTTTGTCATCGCCAAATAGCAGAACCTTTGGTGATATACTGTATACTCTCCCGGTGTCTCCACCTCATCCTCCTTACAACAATGTACTCTATCTTTTTAGATCAGGTTAAAAATAAAGACTAAAACAGAGAAATATGGGAAATCACGGGTAAATCCTGAGTGACACACATTTATTTTGTCTCTTTTTTCTTCGTCTTTTCTCTCCCTCTTTTCTTTGAATTAAATGAAATGAGAGAACCAGATATATACTCAGTATCAGATGTTAAGGCTGTTTATTGTTTAATTGTAAGATGTGCATCAAACTTCCAGCTGCCGTCAGGTTAACTTTCCATTATGACAAACGGCTTTAATCTGACATCAGATGTGATGGGACAGTTAATATAGATATAAATGTATATGCTGGTTCAGACGGTTACATTAAATAGTGATTACTGTGATTGTTTATTGCATTAAAATGTGCCTGACACTCTGAAAACCTGCCTCTGAGGCTTTGATGACATGTGCGCACATGTGCGCCTGTCACCAAATTATGCATGCGTGGGGTGCGCTCCGCTTTGCGCCGAGGATAGACCGGGTTGGAGCTGGCGAGCTTTCAGCACACTTTTTTCGACACAAAATTGTCACTGCGCAGACATGAATCTGCTGACACCTCCCCCTGGTGCATCATAAACTCCCCCTGGCGCGCAGTCATACCCATCACTGCGTAGACGGTCTACCAAATTGTCAAATTGGCAGCGCACGGCAGTGTGCAGCACGAAATTAGCACTGTGCAGGGTGTGCCAGGTTTGCTCCCCCTGAGAGGCGCCACAAAATTAGAGCCCTACATGTGACCAATAATGTGGGTTGGGTTGTTTTTTTATTTTAAAAATTGTAAAATGTCTTTGACTTCTTGAAGAGCTATATAAATAAAAAACATTATTATTATTATTATTATTTTTATTATTATTATGCACATAAAATGAATGAATTTTGTCATCAATGGGCAGTTTACTGAGCAAAAAAACTGTGATTAAATATAAACTTTGTAATTTGTGTTCCAAAAAGGAAGAAAATAATCACATAGTTATTAGAAGTATTGAAAGAAACTTAATACAATGCATTCTTTGACTTGATAAAAATGCACTCAACACTTTGTAAAAATATTTTTTGTGCCTTTATTGTAAGGCAAAAAGTTGTATTTTAGAGGGATTGTTGAGATATTCTGACAGAAATAACGTCCTTGTGTGCTGGTGTCGCCTTGTTGTTGTATCCCACGTCACATGACTTTAACCTGTGGCCTTTCACTCCACACTCTCACCCTGTTTCCTGCGAGACCAGCTGTTCTGTCCTCTGAAGAAAATGCTTGAAAAGCCAGCAGAGATCAATTAAAAAAAGAAACAACAATCAGTGTGGCTGTGGCAGATTAGCCAGCAGCCAATCAGAGGAGGTGTTATCATGGCAACAGGTCAAACAAAAGGTGGGGAATAATCTGGTGATACTGTTGATACATCACAGTCAGTATTTCACTGTATTTTTAGTCATGTGTGAGAGGCAGAACTGAGGATGAACTTTACAAATAAAGAAATCTGACTTACCACATTGTGAACTATCCTCTTGTGTTGTGAAGATTGGCTCTCAGAACTTTTTAAGCCTACATTTTTTCTCACCTGGCTTTGTGCTCAGTGTGGCAGGAGAAGCCTGAAGTAGATTCCTGAGGTAAAATAAAGCCATGCTTTCATTCAGTCCGGCTGAATTATGCTAAAGTTGCCATGGAAACCAGGTTCCTACTCAGGTTAATCAATCCTGGTTGAAATTCAAACTATTGCTCTTGTTTTGACGGAGCGGTTATTGAATTATCACTGAATGGAAAGAGGAGAACAGTCAAACAGGAAAGAAGAGCGTGTGTTTTAGCATGAATGAGAAAATCAGAAGATTAAACAGAATATCTTAAATAAACCCCCTCTTGCTTTTTGCTGACAGATTGAACAGGCGCTCTGTAAATCTAATCTTTGTCGTCCCCTGTCTCAGAGTTGGAGGTGCAGCAGCAGAGGCTGCAGGAGGGATCCAAAGGTCCGAGCTTCTGTGGGCCTGAGACTGAGACACACACCAACATCGACTGCATCTCAATCCCACAGCAGAAGATCCAGGATCTCCATAACAATGGTAGGAAGCATCCAATCATCAGACAGCAATGGCTTACCCATGTAGCGCCACGCTAAGAGTTGGCCACGACGCATTTTATTAACCCGATTCTTCCACTGCACTGACAGCAGACTGTGAATGTGCATGCATTCACCTTCTTACACTCCCAAGGTCTTGCAGTGAAGTGCAGATGGAGGCTCATTGTTGGGTTTTGCAACAACTATTCATGATGAACAATGAGTGATCCTAAATGAACTGCATTTCTCTCCGTCTTGTCTGGCACAATCTGAAAAGCCTCTCCTTGTGTCGTGTTGAAATTGCAGGCTTCCACAGGCTCACGTTGGTTAACACGTGGTACGGCTCTCTGCGGCCTCTTTTCAATCCCGAGGAGAACATCACCATGGTTCCTACTGTCACTGACGGCAGCCAGAGGTAACAGCACGGGCGGAGCTGGCAGTGTGTGCTTCTTCATCATGAGGCTGTCACCATGTGGCGTTTCATGCAGAAGAGGCTGAAAATGACCCGTTGATTCAGGGTCTGCTTAATGAGGATGTAAAATGATTTCTATCAACACTGAATTAGAAACAAAAGCACTGTAGCCCCTCCCTCCTTTTTTTTTAAAGATTAGACACTACATGTGACCAATAATGGGGGTTCTATAGATTTTATTTACTCTAACCACATATTTTTACAGATCTATGAAAGCCTGTTTTGGCCAGTTTAAAAAAAAAAAAAAAGGCCACTTGCCCTGATTACAAAACAAAAAAGTCAAAACTACTCAATACTCAAAAATATTCAAAACTGGAATTATGATAGAAAGCTAAAATTTGAAAAAAGCTGCACACATGCACATCCTTTAGACCAGTGGTTCTCAAACTTTTTTCAGTAATGTACCCCATAATGATATGTTTTTTATTCCACCAAGTACCCTCTAACAAGCACAAAGCAGTTTTGGATGGAAAAAAAAATAGAACATAGCACTGTACTCTTACCCCTAAATTCCACCGCTAGCGCCGCACAGCGCAGTGCAGCGTCGCGCCCTTGCGGAGCACTTAGCTTCCTTTGTAATCTATCAGGCAAATTCCGTTGTCCCGGCTGCTGAAGCGCAAGCACACGCCCAGGCGCGAGAAATACACTTCAGGTCTATTTTCTGTGCGGCCGCTTCCAAGCCTCGTAAATTCACTGTCGATAAGAAAACACTTGACAGGAAGTCACAGTGTGAAGTACCCGGAAGACTTCGAATAAAACACAATGCACGAACTCTCAGACGTAAATTTCCCCCTTATGTTATAAATATGTCACATCTGAAGGCACGTGCATCAGGTAAACAGTCGGTCAGAGGGTCCCAGACACAACACGACGCCATGAATGAAGAGAAGCTGATCTTGAAAGTGGAGAAGTTTAACTTTCTGTATAATCCCAAACATCCTTTTTATAAGGATACAGACAGAAAGGACAAGGTGTGGACTGACATATCAAAAGTTATGGGAGTGGATGGTGATCGTGTGATATCGCTATTCATACGAGAGCCTGTGACTCTCCAAGGACCAGCCCTCCCCGGATTGAGCGGAGCAGCGCTGTGCAGCGCTGTGCAGCGCAGCGCGCTGCTTCCAGTGAGGTTTGACAATCGTAGCAAGACCACACCGCATGCGCTGCGCGGCGTGGCGCATGCGGTGGAATTTAGGGGTTAGTGTCTATGGGTGCGTCTCAAAGCCCCAAAGTTCCATCCTTCCTTCCTCCGCTTGCGTCGTTCTCTTGCGTCTTAGTCCCTCCCACCAGAGATGCCTCGGAGAGACACGAGGAAATGAAGAGAGGAGAGAGGATGGAGGAGATTCAGTTTTAGAGCAATGGGACAATCTCTCCTCCAGAGCGTCACATGAAGCAATGTGTTTCAGTGATGACGGCATCAGCTGATCACCTCTGGATCATCTGTCAGTCAGCTCTAACAGCTGTTAGCGCGTCTGGGCATGTGCCCTGTAATAACTCTGATCAAAGAAAAACAGTAACAGAGATTTGTCTGTTCCTTTAACCAGTTAAACACACATGTTACCATGAAGAAAACCTGCTCTCTGTTTATTCTGTGTGCTGTTTAGAAGCTGATATGGATCATTTTTCAGGTAAAATGCGTAATTGTGAGATTATTTATGAACTATTTAGCCTTGATCTAGAGCCCATCGGGTCGGTTTTCTGTATTAATCCTCTGTAATATTGATTTGATGATGGTTGTGTTCAGTGTTTTGTGCTTTAAACTCACAACAAACACTTTATTACCAGATTTATGATCAGTTTCTGAGAGATCCTCTGTGCCTGTTTTCAGCTCGTCTTTTCTCTCATTAAACTCCGTTGTGTTTGTGAAGTTTCATGTAAAGTCTGAGCTGCTGCAGCATCCAATCAGAGAGTGATATTCCATATGGGGGCGTGTCTGTCAGTGAAAAGGCTTCCACAAAGCCAGCTCTCGTGTCTCCTCGATCATAGCTCCTCCGATCAGTCTCCTCCATCCTCTCTCCTCTCTCCTCTGAGCGCAATTATCGCTTTGGGACAGTCTTCAAAATGGTGACTGGGAAAGTACTTCCAATGTCGTGGAGGAGATAGGACAGAGGAAGGACGAAGTTAACGCATTGAGATGCACCCTATGGGATATAGGATCAAATTTGTGAACTTAAACTTATATTGGATTCAAACATTGCTTAAATGAATGGTGATAGAGGAATTGGATCAGTAACAGAAAGCAGAATTTAAACTGCTACTTAAACATACACACAAGAAACTCTAAATTTTCACTTTTTATCTTATAATTATAGCTTTTATCCAGAACATTAGATTAAAAGCTCTTCTAGTTTCAATTTAGTTTCTGATGAGTGAGACTAATTTATTATTTCAACCAAGTTTCGCATAATTCTGAACTTTTTAAAACCTTCATTTTAGTTTTACAGCCTTATAATTTCCACTTGGTGTCTTGCATTTTCAGAACTTAAACTCATAAATTTGACTTAGAATTTGGAGAATTTCAACTTATTTTCTCATGTTTCTGACATTCTCTGTCTTAATTTTGACCCAGTATCTTATATATTTTTTACTTTTTCAGTTTTAACAAAGTATCTCATACGTTTGATTAAATGTCCTACTGCTAAGTTAGCCAATTACCAGATAATTTCATCATGATTGACTTATAAAGTCGATGCAGTTTGTCATGGTTTAAATTTTTTATTTTCAGCAATGTGACTTTTTTTTCCATAACGCTAGCTTTTCTGTTTCCAAAATTTCAATTTAGTTCCTCATAGTTCTCATATTAAATGTCATAATTTTGAAAGAGAAGCTATTTTTTTAAAGCATTTTACAATTTCAACTAATAATCTCACAATTTGGACTTTATGATTCACAGTACCATCTTTTAATCTTTTTTTTTTTTCTCATAACCAGGACCAAATATCGCATTCAACCAAGTATCCATTCTTGAATCTTTCTCATCATCACATAATTTCAACATTTCTCATATTTTGATTAAGTATCTCATAATTCCAACTTTTTGCCTCAGATTTACAACTTTTATCTCGTAAATTATTTACTTCATTCCCAGAATTTTGACTTGGTTTCTTTTAACTCTCGCAGTTTTCATAATTTTGACCAAGTTTCTCATAACTTTTTATTTTGGAATTTAAATGCAGTTCCTTATATTTCTACAGAGTATCTCATAATTTTGGATGATAATTTAACGATTTCAGCTTTTTATCTGACAATTTGGACTATGTAATTTAATCAACGTGTTATCTCATTATTCTTTGAAATTGTCAGATTTCAACTTTTTTTTTAATCTGATTTTTTTTTATTACGCATTGTATTACATTTTTACACAAATTGCAAAAGGTTATTTTTCTTCTTTTTTATTTCTAATTTTATTTATTAATTTATCTATTTATTTATTTATTAATGTATTCATTTATTTATTTTTTGGTATAAATGGCAGATACAAATCAGACACACATTTAAATGAATGAATGAATGAATTAATTAATGCATCAGTGCTTTATTTCCAACATGTGCAAAGAATGCAGGAAAGTAAAATGAAAAATAAACAACAAAAAAAATCAGTAAGAGCAGTCAAAAAGAAACAATAACAATATGCACCTAACACCTAAGGAGTAAGAAAAAGTATAAGCTTATTTGAAAAAAAAATCATACCCCTCTTTACTCCTCATAAGTCATTAAATTAGTGAGTATTCTTGCAGTTTTAGTATTAGGCAGTATAATTATTATGCAGATGTTTTTACTCCACTTTTGTTTGATGTTTCCTTAAGCTTAAATCGTGGTTTTTTTCATTCCACACTGTCAGAACTTTTGCTAAATTTCTATCTTTAGATTTTTCTAACTCCACTGGCTTCATGCTCATCTGTGTTATTGAGCCTGTTTTCAATAAAAAAAGAAGATGATCCTCTGTCTTAAAGCTTTACATTCAGGAACTCATGCGGAAGTTGAAGCTAAGTTTGTGCTTCTATTTAATGAAAATAATTAGTGTATATTTTTGCTGTAGAGTAGCAGCTCGTTGCTCCTCTTTTCATGCCTCTGGTTGATGATGGTTTTATAGCCATGCATCATCTCAGTGCCTTCTTCTGTGGATTCTGTTCACAATGAAGCTCTGAGGTTAACTACAAGTCTAAAGTCTCTGACTCACCACTGCTCTCTGTAAGCTCCGGTTGGCTGACCTGTGCTGTCTTCTTGTAGAATAAATCGCTGCAGCTTTGAGATACTTTGACTGATGACTTTTAGAAATGTGATCCAGGACATTTGACTTATTTGTTTAAATTATGTGTAATTTGCCTTTAACTTTGCTGGATTGTGCTGATGCTTGTCTCTGCTGTGACACTTTTGTGGAAGAGATTTATTTCTATTTTTTATCTCATTGAGCCTTCGGGACTGAAACACATTTTGAATTCATATATAAATATAAACCTTGTAGGTTACAGCATGATTTATCTTTAACAGTGTCTTAAAGTAAAGGAAAAAAAACTTAGACATAGACACACTTATTGTTATTTTGTATGGTGTGGGCGTTTACAGGCAAAATTTCATTTACACAGACTTCAGTCTTTCTGTAAACAGATACAGCGCAATAAGACTTATCAATGTGCACAAAGTAACAGAGTGCAGTAAAGAGCAGGAAGTGGTGAGGGGCTTTTTAATGTCATAAAAGTCTGTTTTTGCAGCTTGGTGTTACTTCTGGTCTTTCTGCAGTCAGCCACAAGCGGATCCTCGATAAATAGCAACTTTTAGTTTTTCCACTTTAGCTTCACAAACAATTTCACTTGGCAGATACTTTTGTCCAAAGCAACTTAGAAAATCAAGCAAGTCCCCCTTGACAGTGCTAAGGAAATTATGCTAAGACCTCTCCAGCTATCAGCCCATCTCCCAATCACAGTCCATGCTGGGACTTCAACTAACACCATGTTCTGACCATCTGAGCTGTTGCCCCTTGGTGCATTATCAATGGAAGATAAACTACATAAATTAATGCTGACCAGTAACAGGAAGCACAGAAGCGGTGGAATGCACTTTAACAAATAAATGAACACAGACCGGAATAAAAATAACAGGCCAGCAGGGTTAACGAGTCAATGCCTGGCCTGAGACATGCAGTGGTTCTTAGCAGAGTCCCGGATGGAGATAGAGAGGTTCCTATGATCCTCTCTGCCATCCTCACGACTCTCCTCACCATCCTCTCAGTCAGAGACACTGCAGCCTCCACACCACACACAAATGGAGTTGGTCAGGACGCTCTCCATGGTGCTCCTGAATGATGTGGTGAGGATGGGTGGGGGTAGGTGGGCTCTTCTCATCCTTTGACAAAGGACACAGCCATTAACCCTTGTATTATGTTGGAAAAAAAAATATGTTGATTATGTTGCGGGTCATTTTGACCCACACTGTGTAAATCCACTTAAAACAGTCAAAAGACAGGTAGAACCAATTACAGCTTTGTTTTAGATCATATAAACATTTAGAAAAGGGACAAACACTCTCAATCTCCAGACTATATTTAATATCTATTTAGTTAAAGCTTTCCTCTCTTCACAAACACATTGTTTTTAATTTCCTCACCCCATTTTCTCAGATTCTCCTTGTTCAGCATTTTCAATGTTCTCCACATAATAGATAGAATGTCCCTGTATGCTTTCTGTCATTTTATCATCTGGCACAAGAGAAATTTGTTTTTCTGTCCTCTTGGAAAGGACAGACCTGTCAAAAAAAAAACCTACTAAAGTGTTCTCTGTAGAGCCAAAACATGTGCTAAAATGCAAACACACTAAACTGCCCCCCTGACCAGCTAAAACATAATTAATTGCTCTTTGGGGTGGAAAAAATGTGTGTCAAAATGTTTGCCCAATTTTTTTTTCTTGATTTTTTTTTTTTTTTTCATTTTGGCCCCTTCCCATCAAGAAGTCAGTGCACACCACTGGTGATGTTGACCATTTTATATTATCATCTTTTTATGCCTATGTCCTTTTGAAAAACTTCAGCAGCATTGTCCTCTGAATCCTCTCTATTAGAGGAAAATTGACAATCTGGATCATCAATAATGTTGTCCTCTCTCTCTGAATGATTTCCTCTGCAACACCATCACAGTTCAAAATCTGTGATTAAGCTTAATTAGCTGTAAACTTCCTGAGCTACATTTTGGTGTATATGTTAGATATGACATGAGAGCATTGACAAAGACAAGGAGGAGAAAGTTCCCCCTCTACAAACACCTGGGTCTCTGAGTCTGAGTTTTTATTCATAGGCAGTCAAAATATAAATAATTGGGCCATCAAAATAAAGTACATCAAAGAAACATCTTGTTTTTTGATCTGAACAGCTAACTTACGCATATCAAAGTGTCAAAATGACCCACAACATCATCTTTGTATAAACTGTGCACAGACATTTCACTACACACTGAAGGGTCCAGATTTTACACACAAGTTCATGATCCTAGATGAGGAAAAGTCACAAAATGGGTAAAATTGACCCTTAACATAATATAAGGGGTATTGCTTTATATTAAGGTTCTGTAATAAGCATTAATAAGACCTTTGTAAGTACATATAAGATGCTTATTCACATTATTGTTTGTTTATAAGACTATATAACTGCTTAATAAGTGTTTAATAAGGTCATTGTAAGGGTTAGGCCTGAGGCCCCACAGGTTAGGTTTAGGCATGGGGCCCCGAATGTTTAGGTTTAGGGGAAGGGCTGGGGTAGGGCTCATGAGAGACAAAAGCAGAAGACAAAAAACAAAGAGGGTTAGGGTTAGGTTCCATATAGCTTATAGATTAAGTTGCTATGAATTCCTTAAGCAGTTATACAGTCTTATAAACAAATAATAATATTAATAAGCATCTTATAAGTACTTACAAAGGTCTTAATAATGCTTATTACAGGACCTTAATATAAAGCGTTACCATATAAGGGTAAGTGATAATTTACAGATCTAACTCAAAAAAGCCAAATCTGTAGTCAGTGGTAAAGTACGCTGATGGTTAAGTTTTGCTGAATGCAGTAAAAAGAGTGTTTCCAGAGGGTAAAAGCAGGCAGGAGGCACACTATCATAATAACAATTTAACCCTTGAAAGCCTGACCAATCAAATTATTATTATTATTATTATTATTATTATTATTATTATTATTATTATTATTATTATTATTATTATTATTATTATTATTATTATTATTATTATTTTTATTATTATTATTATTGTTATTATTATTATATATTTTTTATTATTTTATTATATTTGTTTATTTGGAACTGGGATGTTTACTTACCCCTGTAAAAAAAGCCACAAAAAATCTTACTTTATTATTTTTTGTATGTAATATAGTACTTTTTTTTTGTATCACATTTGATAAATTTGTTTTTAGTAAATAAAAATTCTTTAAATGCAGATAATACTTATTCTGAAATATAAGTAACAGTTTAAGTGTTATTCTTGCTACACATTCATAAAAACTAGCAACCATGTTTCTTTAAAAATATATAAAAAATATGTGAATGTCTTCAGGAGATGTTTTTTTTGTTGTTGTTGTTGTTGTTGTTGTTGTTGTTGTTGTTATTGTTTTATTGCATCAAATATTATACTTTAGGCAACTAAGGGTTAAAACAAGTATTTTCTGCAGGGCCACAGAAAAATTAAAACAAATCTGATGGTTTTCTTTGTGGTAAATTTGTGTCTTTGTTGTAACGTTGGGGTGTGATGTCATCCTCCAGGTATCTGGGCACGGTCCTGGGCTCCTCTGTTATATCCACCACAGTGCTGGGAGACAACCAGCTGGTCAGCACCGCCGTCCACTTCCAGCTCCGACACAGAGTGCAGGTCAGAAAACATGTCATAACAACCCTCTTTATCAAACTCTTTATTAAATAACACATTCATTCTAATATCACTCTGATATTATCCACACAGAACCCCACTGATACTATCTATGACCCAGTGTGTGCCTTCTGGGATTTTAAACTTGCGTAAGTACCATGAATACATGAAGAGTGTGTTTTTTTCTGAAGGACTCAGATTCCTCTGTAACACCACGTTTTTTCCCCTGTTCCAAAAATCTGATTAAAGCTGAAATACTTTTTTGGAAGAGGAATATTTTCATTCCTGGCGCCCCTGTGTGTATGCAGATATGTCAGTGTGTGCTGTTTGTGTCTGACTAGTCCAGAGGCAGGTGGGTGGTGGAACACGAGAGGCTGCGAGGTGGTGTCCAAACATTACGGACACACCGTGTGCTACTGCAACCACACCACCAACTTTGCATTGCTGCTGCAGGTCTATGAAGCCCAGGTAAAACCACCACTCTGTATTTCCATGTCAGCTTTCATTTTCAGTGTGCGCTGCTATTTAAAGCTCATGTGAATGCATGCGTGTGTTTGTGCGTGTGTGTGCGTGTTCCTCCTGTCCGTGCTTGTGTGTCTCAGAGGAGCCCAGAGAACGAAAAAGCTCTGCAGGTGCTGACGTTCATCGGCTGTGGAGTGTCTCTGTGTGGCCTCCTCTTCACCTTCATCCTCTTCATTGCTGTGGGGTGAGTCACAAACATCACAGAGTGCACTCTGCAGAGCGCAGAGGGTGAAAAGCATTTCATAAAACCCTGCCAGATTCACTTCAGTAAATAGAGAAAAAAACAGAACATTGTGCTCCGCAGATATGTCAACAGCAGCAGAGTAAAAGATTTTTGAGAAACCCTTAGAACTAATGTTAGATCTTTTCTTCGATGATTTATTTTCTGTGTGTGTGTGTGTGTGTGTGTGTGTGTGTGTGTGTGTGTGTGTGTGTGTGTGTGTGTGTGTGTGTGTGTGTGTGTGTGTGTGTGTGTGTTTGTGAATGTTCAGAGTCCCTAAATCAGACCGAACCACTGTTCATAAGAACCTGATCGCTGCTCTGGGCATCGCTGAGCTGCTGCTGATGTGCAGTGACTGGGCGTCTGCCAACGAGGTGAGACTTCAGTTATGACTTATTTAAAACATGAAGTGTGTTACAGTGAGTGAAAAATAATATTAAGAAAATCTAAAGCTTATTTTCACCCTCTTCTTGACATAATGTTTTCAGAGGGTTAAGACATGGAACATGGCACAGAGCAGTCACATAAGATGATTCTTTGCTTTGTGGGAAACATCAGGCCTTGCACCCGTTAGCATTGACATGCTACAGGCTGCTAACAGCTGATTTCACATGTAAACAGTGCGGCCATGGTCACATGTAGGATCTCCGGACAAACACAGGAGAAAAGTAGTAAAAATATCACTGAAGACAAAACCAGTTCGGTGTCCATGACCAACATTATTTTGACTTTGACTTTGACATCGTTTTTGACTCTTCAGGTGGCGTGCTTCGTGATAACCGCTCTGCTCCACCTCTTCTTCATGGCGTCCTTCTCCTGGATGCTGGTGGAGGGCCTGCTGCTCTGGAGCAAAGTGGTGTCTGTGAACATCAGCGAGGACCGCAGGATGAAGCTCTACTACATCATCGGCTGGGGTAAGACATCATCATCATCATCATCAGATTTTAAAAGCTGACAAACCCCTGACCTCCCAAACGAGAGATGACTGACTCCAAAAAGATAACCTCATGAGGTCTTTTATCTTGTATTCATCAGGATGTAAAACAATGAGCACAAAGAAAACTTTGAAAACAGGACAGAGAAGAGTTATTCTGACTCCTCAGCTCTGCTCAAACGTCCAAACATCTCTATTATCGTTCATTTCCACATCATGTGCAGAAAAGTCCTGAGAGAGGAATTTTCCTCTGCCTTCTTCAGCAGCTGTGAGGATGTTAGGATGTCTGCTGTGGGGTGTTTTGCTGCTTTCTCCCTCTCAGACAGAAGATAGGGAGGGGTGAGGAGTTCATGTGAGGACACACGGGGTGGAGACAGCTTCACCTGCTGCAGTAACTCAATAATTACTCCATTTGTTCGTCTGGGAAGTCCATTCATCAAACAACAACAGAGCTCTCTCGCTTGTTTATTCAAAAATTATCACTGAGTTTACATCATGAAAAATGAAACTCATCTATAAACTAATGAGAAACTAAACAAAAAACAAAGTTATTTACTTTTGTTTATGACATATAATGTTGTTGACATGTCTGATGACCTGGTATAGAAACACACACACACACACACACACACACACACACACACACACACACACACACACACACACACACCTGCTGGGTGTGATAGGACCAGGTTCATCAGCTGCTAAGTTTGCATTAGAAGTAGCAACAGAGGTTGTGTGTGCTTAAGGCCCACAAGGTTTACACCCCTGAAGCAACACCGACAGCACTACGCCATAACATGTCTCATAGAGGAAAATGCCAACAAGACGACCGAACATCATTGCCCTGGCTCAGTGGTGTGCAAAGACTTTTTGAAGGCCAGGGGCTAAAAGAAAAAAGGCACATGTGGCGTGCATTTTTGACGACACTTTAGGGAGCATTTCTCAACAACTGCCCCCCCACTCCTTATGCACACCCCTGCCCTGGAGGCTGGGTATGGAGCTTTGGTTCTTCTAAGGCAAACAATACTGAAATGCTTGGGTAGTACCGAGTATCAAAAAACGCCCTGTCTTTCGGTGCCAAATTTTGGTGGGGTAAATCATGTGACCAAGGTCTGATAATTCCACCAGTGACTGACTGTAACGTTACGCTGCATGTAGGTTGTCGCCAACTTAGTGGCTCTGTTGAAGTATTCAGCAATTTTTCATACCCCTCTTGTGTTTTTTTTTTGTTTGTGGACAGAATGTGACTGGCTACAAACCTAGCGATTTTTTTCTGGAGTTTCTAGACTGACCTGAAAGCATGTATTGATCTTCAGCACGTTCAGCTTCTCGCCAAGCTGCGCTGAGTTCCGTGCAGAGCCCCTCCCCTATCCAAACACTCAGTCAAGTCCTCCTCACTACTGCAGCAGTCCCTCTCAGAGCACAGTCACACTGACCATCCATACCAAAAGTCCAACCCTAAAGTCCAGTTTGTTTGGTCAGCATGGCCTCAGGTGTCCCGTGCTCAGGCTCATTTCACTTCTCCGTTTGGCCTCAGAGAGATGAGCTTTGGCCTGGTACACTTAATTTCACGAGCATGCGAACATGGAAGCATGATCTGTGACCTATGCTGAAGCCTAAGAAGACTAATGGTACGGCCACATCGGACACAAATTTGCGTTGAGATTACATACAAAGTCAATGCAAAGACACGTTTGGACACAGATTTGCCCCGCGCTGGGCGCGTTTGGCGAGGCGCGTTTGGGGTGTCAGACCCCTTTATGCTCAAGTTGAAAATATTGAACTTTCGACGCAAATTCGTGTGAGGCTGTGACCCAGCGGCCAATCAGCAAATGACATTCCCCTACGACGACATTGATTTCTCCCGCCACCTGCTCCGGCTCCAATCCCTGGAAGATGTAGGGAAAGTTGATTTGCGCAGTCTGCCATCATCCAGAGTTATACCATACAACATGTCTACAGAGACCAGTAAAAAAAGGAGCAGGCTTGGGTGAAAGTGGCTGAGGAGACAGGTTTTGTTGCCTGTAAGTTCTGTAAATATTCGTTTCCAGCTGGATTTGCCTGCAGGGCTATCACTGAGTCTGACTGTGTTTTCCTCAGTGGAGTTTTGAGCCTGACAGAGAGGAGGAAAGAGCGGGGCAGGGGCAGAGCCAGGGAAAAGATAGAAGTTCTCTGTGCTCCTCTCTTTCCTCGACCCCTTCATTATCCCCAGGGAGACCTCCGGGAACATGGGTCAGGGGGTCGAGGATGAGGTCGTAGGGAACAGCCTGGTACGGCCAGTGGAGGTGGATTACCAGGGAGAGGCAGCAGGCCGCTTAGGGATTGAGTGTAGAGGTCTGTTGAGAGATGAATACTCACAAACATGAAGCGTCAGCGTGTCACCCCTCAGCTTGTCAAATTTGTCTAGCGTCCAGCCTTGCGCATCACCAGTGTCACGCGTGTCTAAATTCGCCAATTCACATCTGCGAAGACGCCCACATGGAAATGACTCACTCTGTTTTGGTGGTCCAAAACCCAGATAAAGAAGGGGGATTATTTTGACATTCAAAAAAAACGAAAAAAAGAAACACCCTGGCTGGTCAAATAACAACAGTTCTTACAACCACAGGCTCATGATGGCAGTTTTGTTTCTGCTGTGTCTTAAATTATCTAAGTGCATAAGTGTGTTCACACTAACAGAATTAAAAAATAGTGCACTTTGATTTACTTTTGATTTCTACCCTTTAACAGCTGAGTCTCAAGCCTTTTTTTTTTTTTTTTTTTGCTAATGTTGACTATAAAACATTCAGAAAATGTCCTGTGAGTAAACAATGTGGCTCATTTTTCTGTGATTCTTAAAAGGTCCTTTGACTGAAGTTATTATTGATTTAATGAATGTCATATGAGAGCAAAACAGTTTAACAAGAAAAAAAAACACAAAAACAGTATTTGATTTTAGCAGTTTAGTGACGGACAAAACTCTTCAATCAAACAGAAATAACACATTTTACAGGACAAGCTTTAAATTTGAACAATATGAAAGATATACAACATTTATGAGTCTTCACATGTATCACCACAACCTCAGCTATCCCCCCAGCCAAGCTCACAGGCCACATGAGGATGTCTGCTCCTCATCAGGAGACAAACTGAAAGTAGAGAAGAAAAATATTCAGTCAAACAGCATATTGTTCTACAAAGGTTAACACACAACATTCAATTCATCTAACGTCACCTTTTTTTTACACAGAGTCTCTCCATCAGATGCTCCTTCAGTCTCAGCATCACGCAGAAAATTCAATGGAGGTTTCATGACCCTGGAGGATCTTCTTTTTGGCATTCCTGGACAAACTCATGTCTGTTTTCTGTGCTTTCCTTTTTATCCATCTGCTCTGCACTGTGTGTGTGTGTGTGTGTAATTGCGGACTTCCTTAAATACCTGAGTGAAATGACTGCAATAACCACATATTGGCTGAAAGAGCAACATCTCAGCTTTCATAAACTGTTGGAATTTTTCTGATTGTGCAGGAAAAACACCAGTGAACAGTTGAGAAGATGGTCGTCATCTTCAGTTAGTGCAAAGCAGCAGTGTTTGATTTGAGACTTTGCAGCTGCACTAAATATAGACAGCTACTAAACGACTTACAAACTGACAGTGTTTACTTGTTGTCTCATTAGCCTACAGATACATCAGAGCACCTGCCGATAGCACTACATATAGCCGGCTACTAAAATGTTTGCTTGGTGTCATGTTTCAAACCGTATCTACGTAACTGTAGCAATAAGTCCCTTACCTTAGCACGCTGTATTTGGTAAAAAGATGTCTTGAACAAAGAAAATTTGTTTGATCCGATCTCCATTTAATTCCAGAACAAACACACACTTCACTGAAAGTCATTTACGACAGTGTGCGGAGACTCCAGGCCACAAGGTGGTGAGGCAGTCCAATTATGACCGATTCTCCTCACAGCATCTTCAGGTGCAAATACTGTCAGAATGATAATGTTGATACGCTGATACAAGATACTCAAAGCCCCCCGTACCAACCTACCTAGGAGTCTGCAGTACGTTACCACACCTGTCACAAACTCTCTGCTGACAGTGTCAAACATCTTGAGATATGCACGAGACTTCCTGAAATGATGAGGTTATCACATAAGGATCTCCTAATCTTCATCTTGGAGAAGCGGGCCTCAAACACCGAGGTCTGTCAATACTTCTGTCCCCCACGGGCCTCTAGAGGACTGGCCAATCGAAGAAAACGGGGTCTTGAAGAGACAGCAGCAAAACAAACAAAAACATCCTCCTAAAACACCAGAAAAAAGGAAAAAAAAATCAATAAAAAATAATAGTAAATGTTAGCTGTTAATCCTGTGAAGGTCCTACAGAGGTACCAGAGGACCAGTATAAACTTCAAAAAAACACAATTCCCACCTCTTTAAGTTTGAAATAATGCATATATGCTCCCAGAATTGAGTTATGGACTGAGTTCTTATTACTTTAGAACATTAGCATTCCTGGAAATTGCATCCACTAGACTGGTTTGAGCTCTGTACAAGACCAAATAACAAATTTTATTTGAATCACTATATCTGTAATATTTGCCTTAAATGAAAAAGACTTTTCCCAGGGTCCAGAACACACTTCATTTCAGCCCAAACCAACATATTTTCCGTTCCCAACCAAAAAGTTGAAAGTTATGATCTGAAACTCAGTCAAAGGTGGTGAAATACAGCCAGAACAGGTCCATAATGATGCAGGTGCAACAAATAAAGATATCTGTTTGTCTGCAGTGTGCTGTGGTAGACATGACTTGAGAGAATGTGTATCCTCAGTGTTGTGATTTGGTAACTCATTTGTGACCCGCTGTCACTCTGAGTTTGACTCAGACATTGTACGATGGATGTGATGCCATGTTTTCAAACTCTGCAGCCTTAACCCAGTTTTCTTCTTTATCAAACCACCCAACAGCTGCTGCTGTCCGTGCTCCAAATACCCATCTGTGATTGTGTGTTATGGCGCATAATGGGCTGGGAACAGTGTGTGAATAAGCAGCGCAGCATTCAGGTGCTGCACTCAGCTCAGCTTGTAGATGAGCTACATGTTCCTCTTCAGACTAAATAGAGGAGAGAAGCCCACAGACTAAATAGCCTGTTCTGTTCACGCTGCAGTCATTGTCCATAAACACACTGCTGTTTCTCTTATTGTATCGCTCTACATTTCATTTTTATGTATTGTTTTCCAGGACTTCCTGTTCTCATAGTTGGTGTAACATTGGCAGTATCAGTGGAGGAGTACAAGGCAGACGGGCACTGCTGGCTCAACGTGAAGAACGACACCATCTGGGCCTTTGTGGGACCTGTTATATTTGTCTTGGCGGTATGTTATCTCACACTGCCTCATCTCTCTGTGTGCTCACCCAGAAATGTGACATTTTTTGGTATTTTGGCTGTAAATGTGAAGTATATTGTCAAAAGCTGAAGGAAGGTTGTGGAAAGAAGGGAAACAGGAAGTTAAACTCAATTCAGTACAAGACACTTTCCCCCGAAGGTCATTTGGATTTTTTTTTTATTAAAGTTTGATAATGTTTTGTGTCACAGTCTGTATCACGCAAACCAAACCTCAGAGGGACCCAGGTGGGATTCCTTGACATGTACAATTTTTTATGGCAGATCTTCAGAACAAATATTGAAAAAAAAAATAGTTTCATTCAATCCAAAATATGTTTTTTTAGCTCTTAAAATGATTTGTTTTCCCCATCCTCGGGTCAAGTTTTGTTTGGTCCTAGTGACTTCTACCAGTGTTGTGACACTCCATTAATTGACAGCTGTTTATGTACTATATTCCCAATGTTGCAAGAAAAAAAAAATCTACATGTAGGTTATTAAAGGGGCTGTGAGGAGTTTCTGAGTGATTTTGAAAAAGTCTCGCTTCTCTTGTAATCTTCCTGATCATAATCCACAGTTTAAAATGAGATTATCAGCACATAAAGCGGTTTTTCCTAAATGCTATTTCTTAGCTTCCTCATTGGGTTGATGAGCAGCATTTCTAAGTATCTAATTTTGTAGTGATGGTGGACACTGGAGCCTAACCCCTAAATTCCACCGCACGAACAGCGCAGCTCAGCACAGCACAGCACTGCGGTCTTGCTCTGTGCCGCTCAGTCCAGAGGGGAAGGGTTGGTCCTCGGAGAGTCACAGGCTCTCGTGTGAAAAGTGATATCACACGATCACCATCCACTCCCATAACTTTTGATATGTCAGTCCACACCTTGTCCTTTCTGCCTGTATCCTTATTAAAAGGATGTTTGGGATCAGACAGAAAGTTGAACTTCTCCACTTCCAAGATCAGCTTCTCTTCATCCATGGCGTCATGTTGGGTCTGGGACCCTCTGACCGACTGTTTACCTGATGCACGTGCCTCCAGATGTGACATATTTATAACATATGGGGGAAATTTACGTCCGAGACTTTGTGCATTGTGTTTGATTTGGAAATTTCCGGGTACTTCACACGGTGACTTCCTGTCTCATGCTTACTCATCGACAGTGAATTTACAAGGTTTGGAATTGGCTGCGCAGAAAATAGGCCTGAAGCATATTTATCACGCCGGCGTATGCCGGAGCTTCAGCAGCATAATTTGCCTGATAGATTGCAATGGAAGCTAAGTGCTCTCAAGGACACTGCACTGCGCTGCGCATGCGGTGGAATTTAGGGGTAATTATCAGACAGAAAAAGGACAAACACAGGACACACAGGAGCTAAAGGCTAACACAGGAGCTAAAGGCTAACACAGGAGCTAAACTGTTTGTGCTAATGTTGATTCCAACCCACAGTCAGCAGTTATTCTGCAGTGGTCTGTTCAAACTTGAGAGTCTATCAATAAATGAAGAGTGAGGTTACATTAGCTCAACACTGGTCCTGGAGGACTCCTGCCCTGCATGTTTTAGATGTTCCCCGACTCCAACACACCTGATTTAGGCAGGGGTCCTCCAGGACCAGGGTTGGGTAACACTGTCTTAGAGCATCAAGTTGTCAGAGCTACATATGGACGGCTATAAAACCACAGTACGAACTGACAGTTTGCTAGTTGTCATATTAGCCTACAGTCAGTTGTAGCACTGGGCTGCTAGCAGTGCTACATTTAACCGGCTACCGACGTAGAACATACAATGTTTGCTTTATGTCACGTTTCAAACAACAGTGTCACTTAACTGTACTACATTATCTTGTTGCGTTGTTTCAGGTAAAAGTTGTCTTGAATGAAGACAATTTTTGACCAAAACAAACACACACCTGGTTAGAAGTTACATTTTTAAGACAGTGTGTGTGTGTGTGAGCAGTCCAATTAAAACAGCTCCTCCTCATAGCATCGTTTATTTTAGAGTTACATTAAGGGTAGTACTAGGGCTTTGGGATTATGGCAAATATCAAAAACACAATTAATTTAACCTTCAACCTCGATTTCAGTCAATTCACGATTGTCACATTTTCAACTCGGTTTATCAATTAAGGCTTATTTATTGAAGCAATGGAATTGAAAATATACATCAGCTAGATTGGAAATGTTTTGTGGAGGAAAAAAACAAATTTACAAAGAAAATAACCAGGGAGGGATAATTAATGACTGACACAGCAGTTTTTAGCCAGTTAAAAGCTCTAATTGTCAGTTTTAGTTATGTTTTGATTAATCCCCCTGACCTAGGCTGTACCAAAATGAAGTTAGTGAGGCTATATTGTTACATCAAAGTGATCTTATCTTCTAGTTATTAATGATTATTAAGACTAATTCTGCCTTTCTTTTACTGTCATAAAAAGTTTGAAAACAAGTTATTAATTAATTTACACCATTGTTGGGGAAACTTAAATCTTAAGGCTGCCTTAAGGAAAGACAGTCTGGATAGTAAATTCATCTTCATATCACCTCTGCTCTGCCTGACATTGATAAAGGTAGGACTTTCCATCCTCTAACATCTTCTCTAATCTCTTTAAGAGTTCTTGAATGCTTCTTTGATTGGGGATTTAGAAATAGATTTTAAATATTTCATGCCTTGAAGCCTCTAGATAAAGGGTGCAGAGCCAGGATGATTTACAATAGTGTACTGGATAAGAGGACTAGCTACACTTTTATTACAATGATTTTATTATCAGACAGTCATCCAGATATTTCTGGGAGTTTAAACAAGTGTGGAACTGAATGAGTCTGGTTGGATAGTGTTAACAAAATGACATCAGAATAAACTGGCTTTAAAACCATACCCACTCAAATTAATCCAAGAGTTTGCATAAATAGCAAAAGCAAGTAAGCGAGTAGCTCCAAGGCTAAAATAAAAACAGTTGGTGACATGGAGCTGCCCTGCCCTGCCAGTCAAAAAAGTTGCAAAGGGTGAGACATTAAACCATTAGTTTTGAGACATGCAGTTGGCTCATAATAGGGGGACCTGGTCCATTTTATAAAGTTAGGTCCAAATCTGTATCTAGACAATACGTCTAGAAGAAAGGGCCATTCTAGTATAGAATACAGAATGTAGAATATAGAAAGTGCTTTGTCAATTCCTGAAGGGAAATTCAGAGTTGCAGCAGCAAAACTAGAAAGTGTATTTTGCAAAAGTGCAAGATTATATATAAATAGAAAGATATTATAAGTGTCAACTGGAAAAAAAAGAAGTCCATCAAAGAAAATAGCTTGGCCATGATTCTCCAGCCACATCACAAAGCTCAAATCATCTCTAACTACTTTTTTGAAAATGAAGATGAGTCTCCTGTACTCTGCTGTCCTCCACAGTCACCAGATCTCAATCCAGTAGAGCTCCTTTGGGATGTGGTGGAACAAGAGATAAATTGTATTTAATTAGATCTTGATCTCAAGTCTGGACAAATAAATCAGCAAGAAAGTACAACAGCTGGATCATAGAGAGCTGCTGTAGATCAATCTCAGAAACCAAACTATGACGGTATTTCTTGATGATAATGAAGCATTTATTAGTCCTGGCATTTCATTTTCACTCTTAAAGAATTAGTTAATGCTTAAATAACAGCTAATCCATAAGGTGCACAGACTGCTGTATGCTAGGTCCTGAAAAAAAAATTGCAACACAAAAATACAGTTAAAAAAAGGGGATCTTTTTTTTTTATTTTTTATTTTTTTTCCTGAGAACAAACTGTAAAAACAACAGAAAACATGTTTGTTTCCTCTGACGTCTTGCCACAAGTTATCTTGGTGGTTTGGGGAATGAGGACTCTGGTCATTGGTGGATGAATCTATCAGCACATGGAGCCCTGTGTCATCCAGGTCACAAAGAGACAACATATAACCAGTTAAAAGGTGTAATTAAAATGTGCCATGCTTAAAAACTCCTCATTGGTCCAAAAGGAGAGGATAATATGGCTACAAGCTTCCGAATGAAAACTGAACTTTACATTCACCCTCCCATCTCACGTCCTCTGTAGTTTTCTTTCTATGTCACGGTCAAGAGAAATGGAAGTTTTAACATTTACATTTCTTTATTGTGGTGTGAACCCTGTGGGCTGAGGAGGAAGGGAAACTTTCCCTCTTCCACATGTGAGCGCAAGGCCAAGTAGGTCTGCAGAGGCACGTCTCATGTTTTCGCTCAGAGCCATGTTGATGCTGTTGTCCTCCGCCTGCAGGTCAATGCGGTTGTGCTGTGTCGGGTTGTCATGGTGACAGTTTCCAGCGCTCGCCGTCGTACTAAGATGCTCAGTCCAAGCTCGGCTTCAAAGATGCAGACCTTTGACCTCACATGGTGAGATAGAGTGGACTCTCTACCTTCCTCTGTTCTCCTGTTTTTCTGTGCACTCTGTGTTGTGTTTCTCCCATGTACCCACTTCTACCCATTTCCTGTCTCTTACACACACACACACAAACACACACAGATTCACACGTGTTTACTTTTGGTTGTGGTAGCCACAGTCAAAAGAGGCAGTGTGAAATATCAGGAGTTGAAGCTCGGGAGTCTGCTGTGGGAGTTTTTGGAGCTTATCAGCTCAACACCTGGTCCCAACATAAATGAATGTGTGTGTGTGTGTGTGTGTGTGTGTGTGTGTGTGTGTGTGTGTGTGTGTGTGTGTGTGTGTGTGTGTGTGTGTGTGTGTGTGTGTGTGTGTGTGTGAATGTGTGTGTGTGTGTGAATGTATGTGTGTGTGAGACTCACCACAAGATGAGCCATTTCATAATGAGCTCAGTGTCTCAAAGGTGACATATAAAAGAGAAAAGGTCACTCATTGGATGAACTCAAATTAAACTGTGTGCAGGATACTCATCCAATAAATATATTTTAAGCCTCAACTCAAACTTCGTACATCTATGCAATATAACAAATAAGAGTTAGTCCAACTGATTGCTAATAAGTAGAACAGAATAGAAAATACTTTATTTATCCCTGAGGGGAAATTCAGGAGGAGTCACAGCAGCAATCAAGAAAACATGAGTAAGAAAGTGTATAGAAAGGGCAAAAAGGTCCATAAGAAAACAGATGATGACAGCTTGTGTCACCTGGTTAAGTGACTTGAGTGTAAAACCACTATTTCTGTAAAGGAGCAAGACCACCAGACAGACAATACCCAGAGAGGATTCCAAATATAAAGTAGTTCCTTAATTGCAAAATCTAAAACAATTAAAAGATACTCCAAGAAGTCAAATGTAAAAGAGCCCAACAATTGTCCTTTGGTCCCCAGGTTCCTCCTCCGCTTTGGCACCAGCCAATCGCTTTAAAAGAACAAAATATCCGTCAGGATAACCACCACCAATCAGTGTCCAACACTTAGAGGATAATTGATGAATAAAACAATTAATTCTTGGGGGGGTTAAACAAAATAAAACACAGCAAAACAGAGAACACACCAACTCCAAATCAAACTAGGAAAATCAGAAATTAAATCCAAAACAATCAAACAATAAACCCAGTCCAAGAATACAATTGTCCTGGTGGTTTCCGATGGTAGGTGGGCCAAGAGGGCTAATTTTTTGTCTTTAAAATAACTTAACAGGCTATGTTAAAAATCACAAAAGTCACAGATATTTACTGTAGCGAGAGTGGAAGGGTACTTATCTGGAGGGAGGGTGGAACGCGTTCCCACCCCTCCGCTTTCATCCACAGCTTCCCCCTCTCACGCCATGCATCCCCCGTCTCCCTTGTGTGTGTGTGGCGGCCCATGAGCAGCAGCTGTCCTCCCCGCCGAAGCAGCACGCAGGTCTACCTCTGGTCTGAGACCGTTCACTGCACCCTGCACCTGGATCAGTCGCCATCCCACTGTTACAGCTGTCCAATTGCGCTTCTCCAACCGCAACCCACGACCAGCCTTCCTCGTTTCTTTTTCCTTTTCCTCCCGTGTATCTGCTCCGTCCAACGCAGCTGCTCTCACCGCTTGCTTCTGCGGGTCTCTTCTCTCCTGCACACCAACGTGGGAAAAAGGTGCCCCAACTACACACACCTGTGCCCCAATGACACCGTGCCCTGCAGCCTGAGGATGGTGATTAGAGGGAAGTAGACACACGTGTGCACACTCACACTCATGCGTGCACACTCACACACTCATGCATACACACCTACTCTCTACTAGTCACCCTGTGACACTTGTCCATCACTCTCCAGTCAGCCAGCCTCCACCTCCACAGGGTCCAGGACTGAGCCTCCCCAGCAGTCTGTTCAGTCTCTGTCTCCTGGATCCTGTCTGCTCACAGCAGGTGAAGTTCTTCCAATGTGGCGTTGGTGTCCAGTGTTAGCTCTGTTAGCTAACACTGGTGATGATGATACTATGCCTTCTGGTATTCCCTCTGTTGCTGAGTTAGCACAGCTAGCTCATCCATCTTATTAGAGATAGATCTTACGTTTCCAATAACGATGGATGGAAGGACAGGTCGATGTCGTCACTCCTTAGCACACACCTGAGAACCAGCATGTCGTCCTAACCTCCTTCTCCTCACCTTGTGGGAAAAATCAGGCCTGACACCAGTTAGCATTGACATGCTCCAGAAAGGATCTCCAGACAAACACAGGGGGAGAACCAGCACGTCGTCCTCACCTCCTTCTCCTCACCTTGTGGGAAACATCAGGCCTGACACCAGTTAGCATTGACATGCTCCAGAAAGGATCTCCAGACAAACACAGGGGCAAAAATGATAAAAATATTACTGAAGACAAAACCGGTTTAGTGTGCATGACCGACAAATGAACCATACAAAGTAATGATCCACTCCAAATGAGTGGCAGAAGAGCACAGACAACACAGAGTATATATACTCGATGTAATCTAGTACATATATATATCCTTGATTAAATCATGTTCACATAAGGAATGTGATCTTATCGTGTTACATGAACTTGTTTTATTTAAGTCAATTCTGCCGAGTTCCTTTTTTAAAAAGTAAACCTTAAAATGAAGGACAACCTGTCAGGGTTTGAGTGCTTGTTACGTTTGTTTGTTTTTTCTTTTTATGTTTTTTTTTTTTTTTTTTTTTTTTATTTAAATACTCTGAAGCTTTGTTTAGAGGGGCCTTGACGACACAATTTTGACAGGCAAAGTGAAGTTGTTGCTTTTTAAGTTATTCTGCTGAAACTCACAGAAATTCTGCAACTTCATTTATTTCCCATCAAGTTAACTTGTGACTTTGGGCATGTTTTCCTCTAAGGCCGTGAGTCTTGTTTAAAAAGATGGGGGAAAAAAAACCTAGAACCAAAAACAATCCAGCACCAGAACAAAGGAGCCTAACAGACAATTACTCTTTATGAGGGGGATCCAAGCTCATGTGTGTCCAGATTGTGCTCTGCTCAGCCAGAAAAAAAAGCAGTGAATGATAACATTCACTTCAGTCACTATAAAAAAATAACACTACAGCTAGACAAATGTAGACAGGATAAATCTGATTCCTCGTTCCAACCACAGTCAGCTTAACGTAAGCCCAAACCTGATGCTGTTTAGAACAAGCCGTCCTGCAGTCTGGACACTTCATAGGGAACTAGCAGGCTGTGGTCACAGAGATGTTCTGCATTTTGAGCTCAGATCAGACATCTTTTCAACCCCCTCATTGCCACCCCCCTTACGAAAGAAAAATATATTGCAGCATATTGGAAAATATTATGTTATAAATTAGGTAATATATTCCCATTTATGAGAATTAGTATTTATATTTTCCAGTATATTGCAATGAATGGAAAGTGGCAATTATTTGTATCTTTTGCAATATATTGCAATATATTTCATGAATATATAATAAATTGTATATGTGCCCTCAATTTATTATTCAATGTATATTGTAATATATCAATAATATATTACAATACATTTCAAAAAATATATTGGTACATATATTTTTCTTTCATAAGGGCCCTGATCCAACAATAACAACTAAGAAGAGATTTTAAAGAAAGGATGTTTTTCTTTTAACTTTAAAGTTAACAGGAACTTTATCAACTTGAAGTTGAGTAGAATATTTTAGAACTCTTTTCACATCCGTTGTATTTTGAGTCATAAAGTTAGTAAAAGTGTGACATCATGAGAGCCACACCGGCACAGTGTCAAACCAACAATAACAAGGGTGTTTTTCACTATTTCACGTCTTTAAGTTGAAGATAGTTGAGGGGGACAGAAACCTTAGGAAAAACCTAAAAGTATTCACGACCAAAATAATCTTCATATAAAATGCCAATCAAAGAAAAAAAAATGTCCAAAAACACGTTGACCTCTCCTTTTGATTGGCTGGTCTGCAGTCTGTTGAACTCTGTATAAATGCACTGCTCTGACTGTTTTGTGTGTATGTATATATATATATATATATATATATATATATATATATATATATATATATATATATATATATATATATATATATATACAGTGATGGGCAAGCTACTTGGAAAATGTAGCAAGTTAAGCTACAAGCTACAGTGCAGAAGTAGCTGGCTACAGTCCCACTACTTTTTTTTTTTTTTTTTACAACCAAACAAATAGGCAGTTAAGAAATATACAGTTTGATTGTTTATCAAATGATCAGCTTGTCATCAAGCTCTGCTCAAGCCTGATAATGTGCCATTCATTTGAATCAGGTGTGCTGGAGTGGGGTAACATCCAAAGCATGCAGGGCAGGGGGTCCTCCAGGACCAGGGTTGGGTAACACTGATCTTGAGGAATGAAATCAACTCTACATATTTCAGGCAAAAGTAATAATTTAGACTTAGATGTCTTTCCTTTGTTCTAGGGATTTGGTTCTCATTCAAATAATATTCATACATAGCCCAGAGTAATTACATACATACACTGTTTGCCTTTTCTTTCCCTGACCACCCCCACAATGTTGTTCTTTTTTTTGCACATGATTCTGTTGAATACATAAAATCTCTCACCTTTTTTTTTTTTTTTTATTCTGAAGACTATACATTTAAATGGCAGTAAATTATACTTTCCCAGAGTCCTTTCTAAGGTGTGGGGCAATCGCAGTTTTATAAGAATTTGATTTAAGAGTAAACATAATAGCAGGATAAAGGCATTTGAAACAAGTGGCTTTAGGCCCATTTAATGGCTCCAAGGTAAGAGTGCAGCTACTTTCCTTTTCATCAACTCACCTTAATGTGCGTTATCAGGTTTGTATTTGGAGTCTTTGATGTTGAGAGCTGTTTGTTTTTTTTGGTTTACACAGTAAACACGTGAAGACGTAGATTTTATCATTTGTGTTTGTTCTCGTCATAAATTTGTCAAGATACGGCGATGGAGAAGAATTGTTGTTGACCTCTCCTCGGGCGTTGTCTTCTTCATAACTGCTTTCTGCCTCTGTCATTATCCGGTTGTTCTTCCATCCCTCCCTTTTACTTGTTTTGTCTTCACTCGTCGTCATTTCACATGTACGTTTGGTATGGGTGTGGGACTCAGCTTCTTGGTTGGAGTGGCATGACCATAGGGCATGACCCGCCTCTGATTGGGTAACCTTACCCAACTGTGAGTCGCCATAGTCGTCATATGCAAACAAACGAATCACCGTGAAAAAAAAATCCCCCCCCACACAAAACTTTATTCAGCGGACTTCTTCTGGACACTCGACAAGACAGTAACGTGTAGCTTCCGTCGCTGCTGGCTCTAAAAATAGCTTTGTTACAGAAAGAGCTACTTGACTCAAATGGAGCGGCGCTGCCGCCTCGCTACAAAAAAATGTAACTAAAGCTACTAGCGCCGCTACTTGTAGCACGCTACCGCTCATCACTGTGTATATATATATATATATATATATATATATATATATATATATATATATATATATATATATATATATATATATATATATATATATATATATATATATATATATATGGGTGTATATATATATATATATGGGTGTATATATATATATATATGGGTGTATATATATATATATATGGGTGTATATATATATATATTGGTTTGTTGTCTGTTAAATGTTGGTGATAGAAGTGAGACATCTGGTGTCTGAAAGTGGTTACTGTACGTTTTGAGTTTCTTTAGAAACTTGAGCTTGCTCTGAGGTCAGCTATTACTCTACGCATTTTCCGTGAGTATTTTTACTTTAAGAAGATTGGTTCTGTTTTTTTTCAGTGTTTATGATGTAGTCCTGTCGTAAAAGTTGGGGATCTGTTTAGATGTAAGCTAGGATCAATATATGCTAACCATTAGCATGTCTATGTAATTTACTATGTACGTTTGAATCAGAATTTAAATCTTTTTTGTCACCCTGATATTCATTTCTTTGTGTGTGCAGTTTTACAGCGTTTTTATGATTAAAAGCTTAACCAGAAGCATCTGAATCTGAGTTTTATCAGTGAAGCTGCTATCTTGAAAAATAATTGCTCAAGAATGTTTTATCTTTGATTAATCGGTGGAATTTTGGGTAGAATACTCCAGGACCATTCTCCCTTTAAATCCATGTTTCAAATTTGTAAAGGCAGAATACCCCCTTTCTAAACACAAACATGTTAACCCTGTATTATGAGTTGTATTATCATTATGTGAGTTAAAGGTATTGAACCATGTCTGGATCCATTCTGCAGAGTTTTTGTTGTAGCAAAATGGTGTATAAGTGACTTAATCAGTATAGGCGACAGAGTGTTAGTGGTGAAGGAGGTTAAGACCCCCCCCTCCCACCTCCCACCCAACAGAAGCTGGTTTTTGGTCTCTGCTCGGGGCTGGGTGACACAAGAAGAAAATAGGACACGACTTATTTGTACATGATGCATGGTTGGCAGTCAGAGGTTGAGCAGTACATATATTTCTCTTTTTATACATTCAAGAGTGTTTACGTTGCTATGGTTACCAGATGGTAGTACTCACATGCCTAGAAATTCTGCTGTAGTATACTATAGCTTTTGATGAATGTATGTATAGCCAGTGGCGTGCATAGACTCTGTAAAGGGCAGAGACCAAAAGAAAAGAAAAGAAAGGAAGGCACGTGGTCTCCCTACCCAAGACTAAATTTATATTTTGCCAACCAGGAGGTCACTGTAGTATGCATTTTAGCTGCTAAGAGGGCAGTTTATCATACCTTTACCAGCCAAGAGAGAAGTTAACTTTTGGGTCCAAAGCGGGTGCTTTATTGTGTGTCTTAAAAAAGATTGGTCACAAGAGGACCATGACTGCCCATGTGATATATTGATCAGACAGAGACAGACACAGGGGAGAGTGATATAGGAGCTTGGTATTTACGTCTAAGCCTGTAGCAGCATAACTTAGAGCCAGTCCAGGTCTGATCCAGCTCTAACTCTGAGCTTTATCAAACAGGAGCGATTTTTGTCTACTCCTTAAAGTAAGGATGGTATCTGCCACCCAGGTCTTGATTTGTAGATGATTCCAAATAGGAGTCTGACAACTGAAGGCTCTACCTCCCATATTAATTTTGAAGACCATAGGTACGGCAAGCAGGCTGCATGCTGGGAGCAAACATTATTTTCCCAACAGTGCACCACTGGAGGACAGGTTTGATGAAGCACAACAACCCACAAATTGTCCTGTAAATAGTTTTATTAGAAGCAAATGTTTATGTTTGACCTTCTAAAAACAAGGCTTAAAAGGCACCCTGGGCCTTTAGAATATATCTGCTACGAAGATGTTGAGGATGAAGGTTACTAAACCTGCAGTCTGTTTCTGTAACATCAATGATATTCCAGTAACCTTCACCAAAAATAACATCAAGTATGGCTACGAGCAGCATGAAGGATGTCCTTGCATCTTTGTGCACATTGCAGTGTGTCACATCAGAAGAGTGTGTGTGTTACAGCCAAATATAACACACTACCAACTCCACATGTTTTCAGACAGTGCCTTAAAGTGTTGTTTGTTACTTCCTATGGCCTCAAGGTGGCAGGAAAGTAAACTGGGTGCCCAGCGAGGTGGACCAGTCTAGCAGCACAACCATGCAGTGAGAGTAAAATCACTGTGGAGTGCTGGTATGTTTAAAGCTACAAGGGAAGTGACGATTCTTTTGACCAATCAATGAATTACAGTGTTTCTTGCACCACCTCGTGTACAAAAAAGTAGGACGATGCAGGGCAGTAATTCGGGGACCTGTCCTAGTTTTGGTCAATGGAAATGCCACAAAATGTGTGCTGTACTGAGATGAATGGAACAGAACCACTCGGTGGTACCAGAGCCAATCTCCAAGGTCTGCCAAAAGCCTCAACCCTGACTGGCCTCAGGAGCTGGCCAACCAGAAAGGAGGGGGTTTGTTGAGAAAGGAGACTTAAAGAGGCAGTAGTTCAATTGAAGAGTTCAGACAGAGGCTGGGATAAAGGTTTTTTAAAACACCATTGACGGAAAAATGATGTAAACTTTCTGCAGGTACTAAACGGACAGTCTTAAGCCTAAGAAAAGGCTCAGCATCAATAATACAGAATAAAAAGTGATGCAGGGTAGCACAAGTCTGAGCTAATGGAATGGTGGAAACAGAATGTAGTTGTATGAGCTACACGGCTGCACAGAAACTGAATGTTGTGGAAGTCTTTACACAGGAAAACATTTTAGAAACATTTACCCTCCAGGAGCCCCTCAAAGACAGACTGTGCCTTGCTTTAGAGACTTATTTCCTGGGTTTTTAGTGCATGAAGTTTCTTGGATCAGTGCCAGCAGCAGCCCACACCCACAGCCTCCAACCATGACTTCATGAACACACTCGCTTGCCCAGCAACCACCTGTAGCATCAAGTTTCTAGGTGGGAGAGACTCAAGAACCGTGAACCTGACTTTGCTTTTCGTCCCGTGCTGCTCTACAAGTTCCAAAAAGTGAGTGAAAGTGGAGTCAAGCTTTACCCATGATCAGGGGCGTATTTAGCTTTTTGGGGGCCCAAGGCAAACCCAGTCAATGGGGCCCTCCATGTCCTTGTAACTCATCTTCCTCAGAGCTAGACTGGCCTTCCCTGGGTCCACTGTCTCTTTCCCAGAATCAAGGCATGAGACAGTGCTAATCTTGTACATGGTAACTTAACGCAACTAAAAGCATTTCCTCAAGTTCTGTACTTTAGTTTGATTTAGAAAAAAGTGAATACATAATTTAGTCCACTTTGTCCTGGATTTGAAATCTTTTATGGTCAACTGACAGCTTGTTTGTCCCACAGTGGGGGATTTGCAGAGTAACAGTAACAAACAAGAAAGTATGAAGTGAAAAACATTACAATAGGTAAATATTGAAAAAAATAATTTAGTAAAGAAAAAATGTGTAAATATCAAGCACAACATAAAACTGGGGAAAAAAAACTACTGAAAGAGGTGATATTTACA
The DNA here is from genome assembly GCF_033239565.1 of Halichoeres trimaculatus. Lineage (NCBI taxonomy): Eukaryota > Metazoa > Chordata > Actinopteri > Labriformes > Labridae > Halichoeres > Halichoeres trimaculatus. The sequence continues at coordinate 35,074,322 of NW_027437183.1, forward strand.
GTTACCATACTTTTTGTTACTATTATTTTAAAGTTAATGTGTTTTTATTTGACCCCCTGTCCAGTGAGTTATGTATCCAAAAAAGAGATTTTGTACAATAATGTTTATCACCAACTCAAAAAGTTTGATTTTGAGAAAATGATCCTGTTTCCTGGGCTAGATAAAGTCCTTAAAATCCTAAAAGTCTTATATGTTTATCTCAGATCTCAGAGCAACATTGTTTTTATTTCCGACTTGGTTGAAAATAAGAAAAAAAATGGGGAAACAAGTGTTTTTTACCACTTCCTCCTGAATCAAATGTTCAGATGTGTTGTAACATGGAACAGCCCATTGAATAAGAAGAGAGGGGGAGTACCCAAAACCATCATTAAAGATTAAGCCTTTTGATGTATTTTGAAGCATGTGAAGTAAGATTTAGAAAAAAGAAATGCTTTCAATTGAAGAGAACTTCATAAATCAGTTTTTAAGAGATGCTTTGGGGGCCCCTGGGAATCTTGGGGCCCCAGGCAACTGCCTGTGTTTGCCTAATTGTAGCTCCGCCCCCTCCACGATTTGTGAAAAACTGCTACATCTACTATAGTAGCTTAGCTTTTCACTCACAATCATCAACACACAAGTTCACTTGCATAATGTGAACACTGTCATCGTCACCACACTTTCTCTGCGCTCAAAAAAGTCCAGATACAACAAAAACATTAACATACAGGCTGAGAAGGGGGTTGAGGCAGACACAGACACTGATACACATGTACAAAGGAGGATCACATAGCGGAATTAATTCTGTGAAAGTTGATTGTATTTTTTTTTTTTTTTTTTTTTTTTTAAGTAAAATTCTGTAGACTGTACCTTTAAAGTCAGACATCCAAAAATGACGTTCAAAGGAGATCCAAAATACTAAGGTTTAAATGTTGAACTGCATATTGATGTCCAAGGTCAAGGTCATGGATGTGACCTGGGCGTCCATCAGGTGTCTAACATTTAGTGGGCACAGACAACACTGTTTCGGAGGAATATTGTAGAGGGATGCTGACACGTCAACACAGAAGAACGTCATGCTTAAAACTGCGTCTGCCACTCAATGTGGGGTTAAGGATCATCGGGGGTCCTGCTTTCTGATACATTCAAAAACTGGTTGGTTGAATCAAAATTGATTGAAGTCCCTGCCTTGGATAGACGGGGTCACTCACTGTTAGTTTCTTAACCAACCTGACAGTAAACACCACCTCAATGGTTTTACTTCTCTACTTAAAACAGAACTTTGAACCAAATTATTTTGAAGTGTATCAGGAACATTTTTCTGTTAGCATCTCAACACTAATGCTCCTTTTCAGAGGTGCACATGCAGGTCACAACACTCAGGCTGGAAAGCATTACTGATATGTCTTGTGGCTGAGATGAGACAGGGGTCTTTTCATAATCAGGTAAAGCGTCCTTCAACCCAACAGCAGATTGTATATTCACACATTTGTTTTAGCCCGTGGAAGTGCCACGACTCCACACCTCCTCTCCCTCGCAAACAGACTAAAGGAAGCTGCCTGTGCCAGCTTGAGAGCGCTCTGTGAATTCAGGAGATTAGAGGGAAATCGACATTCAAATATAAAAGGGAAGAGAGGGAAGTGGGTGCCGTCTTTGTCCTTGCAGACACAGCGCAGTCTTAAAACTCAATCTTTCTACCCAGGTGCAGCCGTCTGACAACAATGGTGGTATGAACAAAGGCAACCTTTTCCGCTTTGCCCCATGAAATGGTTATTGGCTGTATAAGCACAGTATCATTGAAAAGATGATTGCGAAGGAACGGAGGATGACTGTAGTAGGCGGTAAAATCTATAGCTGTGCAGATATGTTGGATGAGGATTCAAGGAGGACATATCTGAGGCGAAAATGTCATCAAAATACCTTGAAAACTCCACTCCACGAACTCCTTCAGTCGGTCTATACCCATGCTTTCAGAAACAGCTGACAAAGAGAGGTGAACAGAGGAGCGAGGAATCAAAGGAGCAAAACAAAGTTTGGTTTCATAAGTCTGTTAGACCTTGTTGTTGTTGTTCACCTTTGTGTTTTTTTATCTGTAACTCGTGTCTGTGTGTGCAGGGCTGTGACCCGGCCTGTTCTCATCCTGCTGCCCGTCCTGGGTCTGACCTGGCTGTGTGGGGTGCTCGTCCATCTGTCCGTCATCATCGCCTATGTGTTCATCGCTCTCAATGCTTTCCAGGTAAACAAAGACACGTTAACCAAGTCTTTGTAGGAGTGATTGGCCTACAGAGATATACTGAAGCAATCAGCGAGGAGGGATGGGAATCAAAAACCAGTTCCTGTTGGGAATCAATACGAAATGTTTCAATCCATTAATACCGTCAGCCTTTGTGCTTAACGATTCCCTTATTGGTTCTTTACACCATGCTGGAGCTGCAGGAACTTACACTAACTAATCTGCCGCTGCTATCTTATTTTAGCAGATAATTGGATACATTCAACATGGCAGAAATCTCCTTATTTACCAAAAACAATATTACCAAAATAGCCCCAGCTTGATTCAGAGAAATTGCATTGATATGCTAGCGGTTAGCATACACCAGTATAACTTAGGCTTCAGAATAGAATTGGGTAACATTTTACTTTAGAGATCTGCAAATTTCATCACACTTAGGTAATAAGTAGACAAAGTTTAAGGTCAAGGTCACTTTTTTTTTTTTTTTTTCGCTTGGTGTGTGTATGTGACTACTGGTACTTCTGGTGCCAGCCTCAAGCGGACACTTGAGAAACAGCAGGTTTTAGCACTTCAGCGTTGTCTCATATTTTAACACTAGAGGTTGTTGTTGGAGTTGACGTGCCCAGTCAGTATGCAGCGACTCATCTGGCGTATTCCAGGCATAATCCTGTTTAAATCAACATTTCTGTAGTTTCAGCTGGTTTTTTGTTTTCAGGTGGTCTCTGCAGGAAGGAATGGTTTACAAAAACCAAGATTCAGTTCATGTCACGGTTTTGTAGCCACGGTTTTCGGTTTGGTTCAGTGTACACTGTTATGATTTATAACACCCCGGATTATCATATACCCTAATAATCCACTATCAACAGATTATTTTTGATCAATTACCTCATGTATTTTCATGAAAAACTTGAAAGAATGAGGCTGCTTCCCATTTCAAACATCATTAAAGCTGAGTGAAACATTGCTAGTTTCAATATGCCAACTCCTCAGTAAGGAAAGTGACTATTGTCTGTCCCAGAAGTCACTAAAAGTTACTAAATGATGCTGCTTTTTAATTCACATATTAATCAATTTGCATGAAATTGTCATGGACTCTGTAGAAGAGAGAAATAATGTGGGAGAGACAGAAAGCGGCTAAAACACAACATCAGTAATATGTTTAGAACTACAAATTAACTTTCTTCCGTCCATTCTTGTTTTTTTATGTCTAAATATCAACCCTCCTCCTTTATCTGAGCTGTGGACTGGCAGAAGTGACCATAATGAGACACACACGTGTGATTCATTTGAATGCAGTTGTATGCATACTCTCCAGAAGGGTCTGAGAAGTTATTAAATGTAGCAACAAAGTCTCTAAGATGTCAACACTCAGTCGCGGTTTTATCCTCCACTTTCTTGCGGCCGTCATCAAAGCTCAGACTGAATCTAAAGAGCCCCCAGGCACCAGAATACCACAACGCCACAGGAACACCCTCTAACTCTGTCTTCTCCACTCGTCATGTAAACAACACACACAACACGCTGTACTCCTTCGCTTCGAGTTTCGCATGGGTATGAGTTACATACTTGCTTCAGAATGAAGAAAAAAGAAAAACATGAACAGAATGAAGCATCCAAAAACCGAGAGAGGAAAACCAGAAGGTTGTATTTTGTTTGTTTTTCCATGAACCATTTCATCCTCACCTTGGATAGACATAAGATAGATAGAGACTCTCTACCTACTCCTTATAGACCATAAAAAAAATGGACGTCATCTTGTTCGGTTCGAAGTAGAGTTGCGACTAAAACTGCTCTTCCTGCTGGCTGGCTGTAGTATAAGTCGAAAAAATCTGTCTCTCCAGTCATTCCAGATGGGCTGTGGTCAAACTTTAAGAAAATTAACACACCTCGTAGAAAGTTTTCTCATGTCTGATTGTTGTGGTGATTTGAAGATATTAGTTGGCTGCCTTATATTCAAGTTCTCCTTTTTTTAAAAAAAAGTTTTCATTAGTTATACAAGGTTTAAGTCACGTTAAACTAGGGATGGGTACCTTAAACAATAGAAACAATATGGTACCAATGCCTGGTCCAATGCCTGGTACCTGGCAATAGGTATTGGTACTCAATGGTACCAATTTTCGGTACTTTTTTGTGTTTATGTGGTAAAAAAAAAATATCAATTCGTACCATATTAAAACTCCAATTTTTTTCGCTTTTAACATATTTATTATTCAGTGTATAACCTTGTAATGCTGTGTTCATGTCCAGTATTGAAAATCGCCTACTCTTTCATTGCCTCACAGTTACAAGAATGCATTTAGGTACCTAATCATGGTACCTTTTGACTTTACATGAATCGGTACCCAGTACTTTTGACTGAATTTGGTCAGTACCTATAAAAGTACCTAATTCGGTACCCATCCCTACGTTTAAAGATGACCGACAGCTGCATTTCTTTTGAAATTTTGGGGGGGGGATTGTAAAAATATGTTGGGAGGTAGAGACAAGAAATGATTAGACTCTCGAAAGAAAAAATAATATTATTTTTGTCACTCAGCTCCACTCAGATTCTCCCAGAATCCCTCACAGTCATTACTGCGCTGACTCTAGCTGCACAACTGCTACCAATGGCAGCACCTGTGACGGGGGAATTAAAAAAAAAAAAAAAAAGTACAACGGTAAACGGTGGAGCCACACTGTCCACTCTATATACAGTCTATGGTACTCCTTTCTGTAACTAAGAAATGAATAGTCTCACATATAGAGTAATGACACGATCATAATAACCACAAATAAAACAGACAACAGCCAGATGTTAGGACATCTCCATAACCCAAGATGTCTAAAACCATGGAGCCTAAAATACGATTTAGAGTCTGCCTCACATGTGGCTGACACTGACACAGACGCAAGCTCATGAGTGTGTTGAAGATGAAACTTGAATTAAATTGTAGGAAAAAAACATATTTATATGTGTGTTGTTTCTCCTAAATGTAGATTTTTAGACAGTCAGAGCTTTTGTCCAGCAGTTGTTCTGTACAGATAGAAATTCAGGGATCAGGTTTGGAGAAACGTGAAAAGCTTTGCTGCAGACTGTGATAAAGAATGATTTCAATACCTGTGTAGAGTCAACAGAGTGTGCACATTATGGTAATGTCACCAGCACAGCACAAGGTGAACTAAGTTTCCTTATTGAAGATTTGACATTTTAAGTGTGTTTGAACCCCTCTCTGTTTAACACTGGATTTTTTTCTACTAAAAACCTCCACCCTCTGAATCTTCTGAATGTGTGAGTATGAATGAGGACTGTGTGTGTTTTCCTTTTTTGTGTGGTGGAGAGAGGGCAACCAGGCCTTTAAACCACAGGTCATACCACATCCACCCTCAGCTCTCCTCCCTTGATAACACTGGAGTTACTTCCTCTCCAGCGTTTTCCCATACACTGTCCCGTTCTTCTCCTACCTTTCATCCTGTCTGTACATCCCTCGCCTCATCTTTGCTTATCCCATCCACCTCTCCGTGCTCTTCCTCAGCCTCTAATTAATCACAACGAGCCGGCCCCTGAGTGACCCCCGAGAGCTGCTTGTTAATTTAGATTTACTGCCAATGTCCAGCTGAGGGCAGATAACACCGCAGTAGGAGTTCTTCCTCGTGTGGGTAGGAGGAAGAGGCCAGAGTTTCTCCCTCTTTTACCTTCTTCTCCTGCTGAGCTGTGTATAAACTTTTATAAGAGGATGATGGGAAAGAGAGAGAAATACAAAATGTTGGTCCTCTCAGGGTCTGATGGATTTATGATTTCAAACTGCTCTTCACACAGCTTTCTGTTTCTCCATCCCATATTCATGAAGTCCTCTGCTTTGCAGGTGGCACTAGGTTTCCAATCATCATTCCTGTGACAGGAAATACCAAAAGAAGCAAAATTTTGATCTGAAATCTCACATTCCTCCTGCATTCCTTTTAATGACCAGCAGGAATTTAAGACCAGTTTCTGGACCTCAGATCAGCGTGAGGGTTTTACAGTTTAGGAATCAGAGCTGGACTGGCTTTCATTTATTCAAGGTTTGAAATTGTAGAGGTATTGTCATGTATCAGGAGGCTTTGTTGTATGGAAGAAGATCAGTCCTCATGGCAGCAACATGAAGTCCTCAACCTAAACTTGAAATTAAAATTAATACGTCAAATAATAATTATTTATCACTTGGGAGAGAATTTAAATTGTATTAATTTAATGAGAGCATCCAACAAAAAGGTTTTCTGTCATTTGACAAATTTTTTTGATGTGAAGGATATTTAACAATGTAATCAACAGTGCTGGGCACATTGTTGTCAATAGTTAGTCTATGTTTATATATATATATATATATATATATATATATATATATATATATATATATATATATATATATATATATATATATATATTGTTCCCTTGTTGTTTTTGAGTGTTTTATGCTTTCCGTTTTCTTTTCAAGCTTTTTTACATATGAACCCTAAGTCTGAAATAAAGCTCATCTATTAAAAAAAACACAAATACTAGTTTGTGGGCTGCACATTGGCGCAACAGTTAGCACTGCAGTCTCACAGTAAGAAGGGCACCGGTTCAAATCAAACTCACCTTGGCCAGTGGGCCTTTCTGTGTGGAGTTTGCATGTTCTCCCCGTGCATGCGAAGGTTCTCTCCGGGTACTCCAGCTTCCTCCCACAGTCCAAAAACATGCTCATCAGGTCAAATGAACACTCTAAATTGTCCCTAGGTGTGACCTTGTGCATGAATGGTTGTTTGTCTCTGGGTCAAACCTGTGATTGACTGGCGACCAGTCCAGGGTGTACCCTGCCTCTCACCCAATGACAACTGGAATAGGCTCCAGCCACCCACAGGATAAGTGGTATAGAAAATGAATGAATGATACTTGTTTGTCTTTTAAAAGCAATATTATTACTCTTAGGGATGGGTACCTTTCACGTTTAAAAGGATACGTTACTGATACCTGGTACCTCGCAATAGGTATCAGTACTTAATGCCTCCAATTTTATGTATTCTTATGTGTGTTTATGTGGTAATAAATATTTATTTGTTTAATAATAAAATCTCAAAGGTTTTCAATTTAACATATTTGTTTTCAGTAAAAAAAAACCTTGCAATGCTGTGTTCATATCCAGCATGGAAAAACGCCTAAAACAAAGTTACCAGCAACAATTGAAGTTATTCCTAAATGCCACTGAGTAGCTCTTGATCACGTCTGAGTCTGTATGACAACACCACACCAGCTGGTGAAGTTTAGTAGAGAGAAGATACCATAGACTGTAAGATATAGACATAGTCTCTGCAACGTCACCTGTCTGTTCCTGGAACCATGAAATGAAGCCAATCTGCAGATGCAGCCTCTTTTGATATGATGCCAGCTTTGAGCTTCCTCTCTAACAGCTACAGGGTGCTTGTCAGTCACATAAGCTAAGCTGTGTCTCTGATTGGACAGTCAAACAATCCTAACACCTTTTAAACCACAGTTTGAAAAAATTCACTCATACTCCGTACATTGTTTGCTGATAGTAAAATTGGCATTTAGGACCCAAGCTGTTTTTGAACCGGGCCGTAAATATGCTTTTTAATGCTGTTAAGGTCTGTTTTTCTGGCTGGATGTGCACATGACTTCTGTTTTTTATGCAGCCAGTTGCAAGCGGATTCTCCATGAACAGAAACTTTTAGCACTTCCACATAGGCTTCATTTTTCTTAACTGGGTGCTGCCCCTTGAAGGATACATCTGTGTTTTCCTCTGATTTCTGTGATTAATTTTGTAGTGGTGGTGGTCACAGGAGCCTAACTGTCAGACAGAAAAAGGACAGAAGAGCAGAAAAAAGATAAACAGGAGAGAGATACAGCCCAAGCTAAAGGCTAACACATTAGCTAATGGCTAAAACACATGCCAACGGCTAAAACACAAGCTAAAGGCTGAAATATAAGCTAGAGGCTAACACAGGAGCTAGACTGTT